>NC_049198.1:8382711-8682711 GCF_009769625.2 Cygnus olor | reverse complement strand
ATATTTTCATGTGTGGTCATATAATAACAATAAAAAAGCCACACTGGGAAAGGAAATGTCAATAGTATGAGGGTGTAAAAGCCACAGAGAGAGTCAATCATTTTAAAAGGCAATGATTTTATTCAATAAGCTGCTGAGACTTTCTAGCAGCAAAGTTTTGTGGTGTGTCTCGTATATAACGTTATTGAATTAAGAGTGCAGAGGTAGATTAAAACTTTAGTCAAGAAAGTTTTTTATGGTATTCTTTTATTTGCAACATTTAGGTGGCTATTTAAGGTTTCCCTGCAGCCCTCTAACAGCAGTCTGAAGAAGGAATGAAAACAGGAGTTCCCTTGTTAATGGCTTTGATCTGTCATTCCCAAAATTTCTAATGGGTTTAAAAATCAGCGTCAGTTCTCTATGAACCCATCCTAACGTCAAATTGTCTTGTTTGCTGAAAGCAGTGTCTTTGCTAGCATCAAAGCCTTCGCCTGCAAATTAAAGAAACAGCAGAGATTTGACAAATGGCTTAGGCTCCGCATTTGCGTTTGGGTAGGTCTGTGCAGATAAACTACCAACGCACATCCAGGCCTAGAACTGCTGCATCACCTGATGTCCTTATGTTCTTGTATACCTTGTTTTTGATTCTTTTTATTTTTTATTTTATTATTCATTATTTTTTACAAATGGCAGCTGTACAGAGGTATCTCTTGTTTTGGATGTAAAACTAGCTGCATAGTGTGGTCATTCAACTAGATATACAGACACCCAAAAAACTTTATGACAGGGAATTATTTAGGTTATGAAATCCAACATAAACTATACTTACAAAAAAGTTACATCAATACAAAGACAGAGTCAGTTTTGGATCCTTACTCTTACTGGGTACCAGTCGGAACCTGTGGGAAATATCACCAGATTTCTACACCTGTGGAAACCTGTGGGAATGTGGCGCTATCCCTTTTCATGTGCTTGCAAGTCACACTGAGTGGGTACTAGCACTCCTATAACCTATCTTGATGAATCTGGCCGCAAGTGGTGTGGGAGTCTTAGTTGTTGTAGGGCTTCTGATCCTGTTCTTCTGGAGCATGGGCAATGGGATCCATTCTCTACTGTCCTACAGGCTGAGACTGAGTGGCATTTATAGCTGAAGAAGGACATTTTCCCCTAAGAACCGTGTTGGGGGGACAGACTGGTTCAGCTCATGCCCCACTAGCTGCAGCACATCTCCCCTTTGGCCGGACAGATGACGCAGAGTGCCAGAGGACATAAAAATAGTCTTGCAGCCTTCGCATTGAACTGTAGCTTTTTATACTGTGTGAGATCACTGCAGAAGACAATGTTAAGTTAAGCCTGAGTTAGTTGTTCTTCAGTGTGTATCTGGCAGCTGGTCTGAAGATAAAGGGCTGTTAGCAATGTTTTTCCCCACCAGAACCTCTCCAGCTGGGGCTGATCCAGAATCTGACAAAGGAGTTGAATGGACGACAATGAGAGTAAGCTCTCGGGCTGAAGATGCTAACTAGGAGATACTTCTGAAAATTAACAAGAAATTGCTGCCTGAGATGGTGGTTTTACTGGTTGTGGGATCATAAACTGGCTTAGCTCCTTGCAGGGGATTTGCATAGTTCCCGTCTTCTTCTCTTCCTCCCCAGGATATCTTACAGCTTTCTACTCATTTCTGCTGCTGGCCTGGAACAGACTGAAACATCTTTCTTGGGATCTGGAAAACCTTCTGTAAAAATCCCCTGCACTTTGCGTGTCTCAGATGAAACTGTCTTCTTTCTGCTTGCTTACATGAAACCTCATAATTTATGCACTGAGACACAGCTCGTCTCCATCTCAGCCTACGTGCCCAGCCCAGGCCAGCTGGCTTGCAGGACCTGTGCGCCTAAGTGAGGCCAGCCTTCGTAGCTGGTGGCATGTGAGGGACCAGGCTGCCTTTGACTGCAGCTGACCATGCTGACCGCAGGGCAGAGGATGAGATTCCTCACCTGGAGCCTGGTGTGTGACCTTGGCTCCAGGACAGGTGAGGACACCTCACTTGTTGCCCTGCTGGCGGTGCCATGAGTACCCATAAGCAGTTACCTGGGTGCTGTGGGGTGACTTGGTGCCCCTCTTATGCTGCTCTGTTTGGTGGCTGCTGAAAAGCTCCAGTCCAGACACAAGACATGAGGCCCAATATAAGACAGAAGATATAAGAACGGGCAGGATGGTCCCACCTTGGGTCCCGCCAAAATGAATCTTGGAGTCCTGTGACCTTCATTGCACTGTACTGGGGCTGCAACATGCAGTGTGCAGGAATGGGGTGGGGTGGGGTGGAGAGCTAGCTGGGGGACTGGTCAGGTCTTGTCATGAGCCTTTTCCTTGTGATCCTACACACCCTTTTGCCCCAGGAAAGCACTGAGTGTAGAGTAGGTATATATCTGTTGTAGTGATGATTTACTCTCTTCTAATTTGGGAGATGCATTATTTACCCACTTCTCAGTGCCCGGAACACCAGAGAGGTGGTTGTCACAAACTCTGTGAAACTGATCACTCTGTCACTGGTGGAAATACAAGACAACAGGTGGGGCACCCAGTTTCTCTTATCTCTGAGCAGCAGGGGCACAGAGCAGAGTTGCCAAACCTCTACCTCGTGTCTGCTGCCCCTTAGTCTGGAGGCTCCAAGCGCTCAGCAGACGTCAGGCACTGCAGCCCAGCCCCGTGATGTCCTAGGTGAGCAGCTGAGTGTAAAAAACACATCATAGTGATGAATGTTCCTGATATGGGGACAAAGACGATGGTGTTTGTCCCTCCAGGTATGAAAGGTGAAACTGAAAAGACCTCTGGACTGCCTGAAGGGACTAGAAGGTGGAGGGACAAGTGCACAAGAGTCTTGCAAGGCCTAGCACAGGGAACTGGTGCAGAAGCTGATGGTATCTGAGCCCCGCAGCCCATGGCTGTGAGACAAGTGCATGACAAGAGGGGTAAACAGCGGCTGGGGGAAGTCTGTGAGCCCATGACCCCGCTCAGGCTGACAAGTGGCAGCACAAACTTTGACTGAGCACTGGGGGAGTCGGTAGGAGAGACAGAACAGCAGTATCCTCAGTGCCACCACATTCGTAGGGTCTCCAAGCTCCAGCTCCTCTGGGTATGTTGTCCTAACTGACACAGTCAAGGAGTCTAGAGAATTGTCTGGCCCATGAGACCATCTGCAACGATGAGCTGAATTGCTTCATTAACAGTGCTAACTTTTGGCTCAACTCAGAGGCCTAAATGTGGGTGTCTGGAGCCATTTGAGGTGCCCTGGGGAGTCCTGCCTGGCTCCAGCTGCCACTCCAGAAGGGCACGGGTCTACTGCCGGCCTTGTGCCGAAGCTGCAAGCCCCATGTAGGTATCTCAGGGTGTCTCCTATGTGTGCACAACTGGGTCAAGCTCTGGA
Source organism: Cygnus olor (assembly GCF_009769625.2). Taxonomy (NCBI): domain Eukaryota; kingdom Metazoa; phylum Chordata; class Aves; order Anseriformes; family Anatidae; genus Cygnus; species Cygnus olor. Next base: position 8,679,311 of record NC_049198.1, on the reverse strand, counting down.
GATCACCTAACTGGAGCTGAATTCCTCCCCAGGAAACTACGGCTTGGGCAGTGCCAGAAACTCAACAAATCTCCCTGTTTCTATTTCTTTTGTGGCAGGAAGCCCATTTCCATAGTGGCATAAGAATGGCACAGGGACCAGATGAAACGTCTGTCTGCCTCTGTGCCCTGTCTCCAGCAACAGCCTGTTACACCTCCCTACCCTCTTTAGGAATGCTGCAACAGGGAGCAATAAAAACCACACAGGTGAGGTGGCTTTTGAGCTCCCAGATATTCTTCTTCATTTGGTTTGAGTTATGATGGAGTTGGTTGAAACCAATTCTCCTGAGGAGCCAGAGTAATACCGCATTTGCATCATAACTGAAAGGAGTTTGTTGGTCTTTACTGGGAAGGGCAACTTCATTCGCAGTCCTAAGGAGAAACATGATGTTGTCTCATAATTAATGCTTTTCTTTCTCTAATTTCCTCACTGGGATACAGATTCCCTGCCTGACAGGCTTGGCTTGTCCCAGGAGATTTCTGACTGTTCCAAGCTGTATTTGAGAGTACAGCAATGCCTTTCAGGACAATCTTGCAGGGAACCCCACAAAACGCTCATGTTTTGGCTCCCATCACTTGGAAGTGGCCCCAACTGAATGTGTCCTGTCAGATGCAGCAGACAAGGCTTGGCATGGGCTATCTGAGTTAAAAAATGCTGTAGTTTGAGGCAAAGGGGCAGGCTGCACCAGGTTTCACTGCTCTTTCTGAAGACAGCACAGTCAGGCATCCATCACACAAAAACATCGTTTTACATGTCAGGCTTTTTATTATGAATGTGCCCTGTCCCTGGCCAGGAATCTCAGATCCAGAGCACAGGGAATTAGCTCACGGGGCTAATATCTGGGTAATGCTCACCATTCAGTTATGAGTCATTGGGACAACTTGTAATCGTTGAATTTTGTGTCTTGGCTGGCATTGGCTCAGCCACTGAAACAAATTTTCACTTAAACCTTCTGGCCTCACTTGCAACCTCTGAACTCCACCCAGCACAGAAGGGCAGAGTTTCTGTTGCTCTTTAACTTTGCATTCCCTTCCTTGCTGCATCGCTTTAGGTAATCTCCAGCCAAATCATTGCGTGTCTGAGTCCTTTCCTCTCATTTACCTTGTGCTCGCTCAGGAAATGTTTACAGGCCCTTTGGGAGGGAAGGTGCTGATGGGAGAGGAGAGGTCATGTTGATGAATCTCCCCTGGGCCAGGGGAACAGAAATGCTAGCACCTGGTCCATAGGAGAGCCATGACCCAATAAACCCCAACTCAGCTGCTACCTGACCAGTAAATCTGGAAGACCCCTGGCTAGAAGAGCCTGGCTTTCTTCTCAGCCCTCCTGGGGTCCACAAGATAAGTGGTACTGTGAAGGACTGGGGATTGTTAATTTCATCCTGTGTAAGGATTTTGTTTGGGTAACAGTCTCCCACCTTCCCTCCTTTTGAGGCTGGGCTTATTGGGAAGAAAATTCACAGGACAGAAAGCAGTAAAGCAAGGAAGGCTCTGGCCCTGAAGCAGTAGTTCTGCTTGATTTTAGCTCAGTGACTATAAAGCCTTGAATCCCATTCTCAGTGCGAGTGGCTGGGTTTAAACAAACAAAAAACAGCGCTTTGGGGTCTACCCGGAGCTATACAACCCCCAGCAAGGACGCAGGATTGAGTTCTGCACAAGCTGTCAAGACATTGCCTGAAGGGAAATGTGGGGGGAAAATACTCTTTGTATTTATAACCCAGGGGAGAATAACCCAGAGTGGAAAGTCTGCGGGACCGCCCTTGGTCGCAGGAGATGGGAGCTGGTGCTGGGAGGGGTGGCTCTCCCTGTTTGTGCTATAGGGCATGCGTGTCTCTCCTGCAGCGTGCGCGGCAGTGTCAGTGCCAGCTGCCTGGAAGTGAGGATTGGCGACGCTGAGCTTTCCCACGCCGGGGACCCTTTGTTGGTCTGGGCATGAGTCTCCGTGTGCCTTTAAAGCAGAGAGAGCAGCAGCAGCACCACCCTGCCCCGGAGCGGGCAGGGAGAGGTTGTAAGCTGAAGATAGTGTCATGTACTGGTGGAGACAGACTGTACACAACATTTGCTATTCAATCATTTTGGTTAAGTCGCTTGGTATTTTCCCTTCCCATGACCTGTTCTCCTCTCAGCCCTTTCATGCACTTCTTCCGTATTTTAGTGTCTCTGAGATTAATTTGTCTTCCAGGTTTTGTCCCACTTCTCTCTTTCATTAGGGCACTTTCTCTTGTTCTTCTTCCTCTTCACTCTTTTTCCCTCTATTCTCCTCCCTCATCCCCAGTGTCCCAGCAGATCCCCAGCCCCATTTCTGCTTGTGGGTGATGGAGGAGTGGGGAGAGGACCAGCCCTGATGAAGCAAGCAGGGAACTGGGGCCACAGGGGAGCTGGGAGCTCTTGCTCCAGGCTAGCAGCCAGCCACGTTTCTCTGAGGTGCTCTCATAAAATATTCCCAGCGTTTTATCAAAGAGGTGATGCTGTCATGGGTTTGTTTATTATTTCCCTCCAGGGCTTTGTCTCTTCACGGCTTCTTCCTTTCATTTTTGAGGAGGAAATGTTTGCTGCTCTGTCAGCCCCTGGGAGGAAAGTAAGTTACAAAGGGAGCGGGGGTAATGAAAGCCTTTTCCTGAACCAAGGTAACACAGCTCTGTGGTCACCTATGCCCTAAACATGTGGGAACCGAGCTCAGCCCTCAAGGGCACTGATCAGGGAGCTGATCACCAGCAGAAAGAGCCATGGCAGGGGAACAGGAACACAGCCTGTGTGCTGTCCCACTGATCCTTTGGTCTCTGTTCCTTCAGCTGCTCCTCTCCCTTCGTGGTCCCTGACCTTGACTGGACTTCTCCCACCAGGCCCAAGCCTTTCCCCTCTGATGGGGTCCTCACCATCTCCTCACACACTTCCTGTGCACCCGCTCAGCCATTTCAGCTGAGCTTTGAGCAAATCTGTCCAGCTGCTTCCCTCCTCTCCTGCTGAAGACCATGCCAATGTGGCTTTCACCGGGCAGAGAAGCACGAAGGACTTTCCCCACGTGGGGGCAGACAAAAGGATGGAGGCAGGTGAGTTCCTGTGCCCACCCATCCCTGTGTGTGCTCCCCGTGTGTGACATGCCGTGGCCATGCCTGGGGACACCGTGTGAGCCTGGGACCAGATCTTCTTCAGCTGATGCCTTTGGGCTGTTTTTTCTCCACGTGCGGTCTGCAATTTAGGCACTTTGCACCCTCCCAGCGTTTTGGAAGGCAGTTCTGCTCTTGTGCCAGTATCTATCTTTATTTTCTAACATGTTTCATACATTCCTGCAGTCTCCAGGCCACTTTCCGCCTCATTTACTCCTGCCAAAGATCTGTCTTCCTGTCGCTGTGTTGGGAAGTCTTGCACAGGTATGAGTGCAACAGCAAGAGGCTCTCAGGGTCGTTTGAGAGGACATGCAGGTCGGGAGCCCTCTGTTATTTTCTACTATATCCCCTTTTCCTTCCTTGTCTCCTTTCCTCTGCACACATTTGGGAACATCATGAAACACCTCACTGAGGAACTCCACTTCAGACCCCGGAGAAAGCATCAAGAAGGAAATTACTGAAGAGAAGGGGGGATCTTCTTTCATGATGTATATTCTTGCTACTAATTTTAGCCTTCTATTTTTCTTCCTTCTGGTATCACAAGTGTCCTGTGCTTGTGAGGGCAGAGATGTGTCTCTGGTGGAAGGTTTGGGATGCAGATGAGCTCCTGGCTATACCTTGTGTCATCAGGAATAGACCAGACAGATAAACAGACAATTCTCAGTAACTTTTCCTGTGAGGTTTTGTTCAGCTTCCACAAAGGAAACCCTGGAAAATTCTTCTAGAGTGATCTGCATGCAAGCAAGCTACCGGCTTCAAAACAAGCTTCATCTCGGCCCTGGATCCTGAGCTGATGTGGTACTCTCCATCTCCTGTACTGACTGCATGTGTGCTCTGCGAGCAGGGAAGTCAACCCACACCAGAAGGGGTCTCTCCTGCCAGGCATAATTTTACTGTTGGAGATGCACAGTGGGGACATGATTATCTGCTTCTGTCTGGTTTCCCCAGGAGCCGAGACCTATGTGATCATGCAGAAGGTGAATGCAGGTGCCTGTCTGTTCCTCTGCCATCTTTGAACCATTGTATTGGTTTTCAAAGTTCTTCCTGTTTAAAATGGAGTTGATGAGAAGATGTCTGGGCTTTTCAGAGAGGAAAGCCTGTTTTAGCTAAGCAGGCTGTTCTTTCACAGAGCTTCAGTCTGGTTAGATATGATGATATGATCCTCTCCCTACCCAGCCACTGATTGCTGCAGCTCAGTTCTTGCTTATTTTCTCCTATATGGAAATACATCCACTGGGGTTGGGGAAGAGAGAGAGGGGAAAAATGGAAAAAATAATTAATGATGGCAGCTTTTCAGCAGCTCTGTAAAGTAAACCTCTGACTTCTATTCATGTTGTTAGGTAAGGAATTTATTTTACTTTCAGCCACAAAAGTGAGGGTCTATGCTGACTTGCCTGCCCCTGCTCAACATCAAACCCTTCCAGTCTTTACAGCCTCCTGGCTGCTTCAGGGTGTCGTTTGCCTCTCAGGCAAACCAGGCCCAAACACCTAATCTTGATTCATTGCTTTAGTCAGCTTGGAAAATCTCTGTGATTCTGTTTGGTTACTCATTTCTGGGAAGGAGAAGACGATTATATTGGCCTTTCTGGTTTCGAAGGAAAATGTGTGCTGTTGCAGGGAGCATAAGGTGCTGGTGTAAGATCCAGGCCCAGCCTCACACCTGCCTGCCCAGGACCCAGTGCCATTAGACACCTGAGCGTGTATCCTTGGCACTTGGTGTCGTTCTTATCTTGCGTGTTTATCGGTCATCCTTGTTGTTTTCTCTCTTGTGAGAAATGAAAAATGAACAAGGAGGACAGGGATCAAAGCTTCAAGGCCCTGAAGGAATGGTGGGTGAATCACATGGATCCTCTCCAGATATGAGGCAAACATGATCATGTCATTAAGGTGTTGGAGATACCGTGCTGGGAAGGGGCCAGCTCTCTGGGGAGGCTGAAGTGAAATGAAGCCCCAGAGTTGGGAGGAAAAGTGACTTTCTTGCTACTGCTTCTTCATCTGAGTCCTGCTGTGATGCTTGCCTGAGGGACTTGGGGCTGTGGAGTCCATGGGTCACTCTCCCGGGCCCATTATCCAACGTGTCTGAGTGCAGCTAGGGTAACACAAACCCTTAATTTAGATAGTATTTGTGCTTACACATGATTAGTGTTAGAGCATTGCAGTCTCCCAGGCAGGCAAAAGCCATGGGTGTAAACTACATCTCTTTCTCAACCAAAATTCTAGTAGAAAAAAGTGTGGGTGTTTACTTTTTTCTTGGGGGTGGGGTGGGGGAATGTGTTTAATCCACAATTTTTTTTTCTCTCATTGTTGGATGCTGAAGCTCATGGCCTCCAGAGCTGCACCTCCAGGGTGCTCCATCTTTCTGCATGCGGTACAAAACCTGTGGCTTCCTCTTCCAAGAGCTTGGGTCTCAGGTGTGTCCCCCAGCACACAGTTCAAGGGTAATTTGGCCAAAGACCTCACGTTTGTTATGAGGTACACGACTGATCTAGGCGGGGAGACAGTGGTGCCTACAGTTAGTTACTGGCTGACAGCTGTGGTTCTATGAAGATGGGGGGCTCTGGTGTAAGGTGACAGCTATTCTTTGTGCGCTGCCATCCTCCCCACCCACCCTCTGTTTTTTTCACTTTTTTTGCCTGATCTTGCCTCTCCTTTCTTGGCTTTGAGGCTGGACATGTTTCCCCTTGGAGTAGCTCTGACTCTGGCTCTTAAGCATCTTTTATCTATCAGCTCCTAAGGTGTCAGTAACCTGTGGAAAACGAATGTGACACACAGAGCCTGGACAGCTATGAGAGGACTTTCATTGCCTCTTCCAGCCTTGTCTGTGCCCAAGGCAGCACTTGTTCTCACAGCATGGCTTGCTAGAAGGCTACATGGGCCAGACCTGGCAGATAGAAGGACTGTCCCTGAGTGATGTTACCTGGATCCCTCTGCACTGAACTCCAGAGATGTGGGCATAATTAAGCTTTTTGCAGAAGTTTCCAATTTCCTAAAAAGTCCGCATTTGGCTGAAAAGTGATTTGAGCAAAAATATTGGCTGTACCATTAGATGTAGGCTCAAAAACCAGAGAGGCTTTGAGATTCCTCCTAAGACTGTTTTCCCTGGAGTATCACTGTAGCACTTATGCCTTTCTTCCCCTTCTCCTTTGTGTTTTCATAATACAGAACAAGAGACCTAATCATGGATGTGGGCTCCCCTGTGCCTCATGGTTCCTTGGGACACATACCCATTTCACTACAGCTAGTGTCAGACAAGAACCAACAGCTGCGTGAGGAGCCATGGGACAGAAGAAGGGAGCGAGACCCAGAGGATCAGCCTGACAAGCAGTGGCTTTAACAGACAGGGGTAAAAGTATGTGAGGGGCAAGGAAGGTGAGGTTTTCAGGGGATCTTTTGAAAAAATAATCCCAGGAATAGAGAGCACGGGATAAAAGATGAAGGCATAGGTTTGAAAACAAGCAGGTGATGGCAGAGGCTACCTGGAGTTGGGAGCCAACTCCTTTATGGTGACCACTAATGGGTTCCCAGGTGGGGTTTGACTAGCTGAAGGTAAACGTCTTGTTGCCTGAAATAGCTCCCCATCACCCCAGGGTCTTGTAAACCCTTCCAGCTCTGTGCTCAGTCCTTGGCAGGATAGGTGTCAAGGTCCTTGAAGGTGCTGAATGGGTGCTACCATGCAAAGGCTTTGATGAACTTGTATGGCACCACTCTTTTACTGCTGGCTTTTGCTCTTCCAGCCGTGCTCAGATACTTTTTCCTTGGGAATCTAGTTTGGAAAAGTATTTCTGGAGCAGTTATTAACACTGCATAGTGCAGCATTTGTTGCTGTTGGCTTATGCTTTTGGTCTTGTGGCAGACTCAGGGTTGACAAGAATTCAAATTTCCTGATTCTCCTTTCCCTTTTGGTGAACCCTGTGCTACAGACACATGAACAGTAATAATCAAAGTATTATAGCTTAATGAGTTGTGGTGAGCTATGTTGTCCAAACCCATCCAATCTGTCAAGGCATCATTTGTAGCTGTCTGGCTGTGGACTCCTACACCTACAAATGATCCACTATTCCTGGCTCAGGCAATGCCCTTACTTAAGGGAAGGGGAAAAAAAAAGAAGAGCTATTGGCTTACTGCAAGGAAGGGTTTGAGACCAGAAACCCGCAATTTGTATCTTGATGCTGTTCCAAATGGAACCAGAGCCGTTGCAGGCTTTGTAAGACTCATAGTACATCCTTTCTGAGGCCCTTAGAGGCTCTCCCCACTGTGCTGCTGCACTGCAAAGAGCTTTCTTGGCTTATTCATGTCTCCTACATGCGCCCTCTGCACTACCTGCACCCAATGTGGTCTGTGCAGTTGAGTGAAGTATAGCTTATAACACCCTAGTTTCCTAGAGTATTGTGATAGCATGGGGAGGAGAGAGCATTATCACACCCATTGGCATGGCCTTCTTGAAGTGGCAATTAATTCAACAAGAACTGCAGTGTTAGCCAAGATAAAGAAAAGTAAATAAAGAATTTGTCTATAAAAGCCAAACAAACAGAAGAGTTAAATAAGCTGAAGGAAGAGATGAATAAGAGAAAACCACACTTTGTACAAATCATCCTAAGGCTTGCCTAACTTCTCACTAGCATGCCCAGCACCTATTTCTCTACCTGCCCTGTTGTGCTTTTCTTATGCAAACTGCAACAATAAATTGTCCTTCATGGGAGCAAATGGAGATCTCAATATTCATTTTCTTTTTATACCCAAACCCAACGTGAAGTTCCGTTCAGATTCGTATCTTGCTCCTTCACCCTGCCAATGACCTCTTTCATTACTGACTTGATTAAGAGGCAATCTTTTCCCTGGGAAATTAGTGAAGCTGAATCATTGCTGTATGGTGAGGTAGTACTCTTGTTCTCCCACATGTATCAGCAAACATGGCTCATTGCAAGCTCTGGGTTGCAACTGACACAGCAGTAAGTCAAGGATGATTTGACAGATGTTGACTGGTCCCTAACCTAGATTTTGAGGTCTACAGTCCTTCATTCACATTCTGTACTCATGGAAATGAGACAGCTTCAGTTAGGATGCTACAGAGGTGTGTTAGGTTCAAAATATAAACCTGAGACAGATGGTGGCATGGATGGATGGTGGTCCCATGCACACTTCATTGGTAGTGGTGCCACTGTCTGCTACAGACCACTCTTCTCTGTTCCCAGGCTGACATGAGAATATTCAGAACTGATCTGTCCGAAACAAATCATTATTTTCTGGCTTTTTTTTTTTTTTTTTTTTTTAACTAAAGCAGTTCCCTGTCCCACTGGTGGCAAAGCTGATGGGAGGACTAACCAGAGAAGTTTTTGGTCAGAAGAGGTTTCTGAAGATCTCCCCTCCAGCCTCCTGCTCTGACTATCTGGGCTGTTCCCAGCACTCAGTAGGCTGGCTGTGAAATTGTTTTCCTGTCTTGAAAAGCTCCTTGGTGACCTGTCCCAGGACTGGTCCTCCCTCCTAGCAAAAAATGTCCACCCTAAACCTTCCAAACTCCAGTTTCTTGTCACTCATTATATCAGCTGCCCCTGCTGAGAAAAGCTGGGCTGCAGCATCATTGTAGTTGCCCTTCAACTAGTTGTTGGCTGCTACCCCCCCTTCAGCCTCCTCATCAGAATAAATAGTCCCAGCTCCCTCAGTCTCTGCTTTTGGGATGTGTGGTCTGTCTCCTGCTCTTGGCAGCCCTTCTCTGCTCCATCTTCTGTTTCTTGATATCCCCCCTGATCTGGGGTCCAATAATAGAGGCAGTAACTCCTCGGTCTGCTGGCACGACTGTCCTAACATAAAATAGTATGTGGTTTGCCCAATTTGAGATAAGAGCCCATCGTGGGCATTCGGCTTTGCATTGACCATAAGGTAAGATGTTGTGGTAAGGTGGGGGGCAGCCAGGAGCATCTTTCATGAATATCTGCACTGATGATGGACCCTTTCCAAAGACTCAGCAGTGTGCTAATGTGGGTGCTCAGTTTGCATACCAGTTATGGCTCATGTTGAGGGACCCTTTTTTTCCAGCTATTTGGGAATAAAAAGTCATAGCAGCAGACCTCCACTCAAAGAGATCTCAAAGAAAATCCTAATTGCTTCATAAAGAGGAGTGTGATTTAACTCTTCCCTCTGATTTACACCTCAACACGGTGTCCCAAAAGCATATTAAGGAACAGTGTGGGAAGCACCATCATTTTGCATGATACCTGTGTTTCTTACAGTCTGTAAAGATCTCACCAGATATTGCTGAGGATGTTAGCTCTGATGCCCTGGGAAAGTTCCAGCACAGATAATTGCCTCCTACCTAATTCAATCCACATTTAATAGATTGGCACCACTGAAGTGAATGCCTCCAGGATAGATGAGCGGTGGGAATCAGGAGAAATAAAAAAAATATAAATGGCTAAAAAGCAGAGATGGAAATCCACTGAGAATCAATGTTTGGGGAACAGCCCTCCTCTCTGCCACAGGAAGCCCTGAACCGATTCTCCTCTCTGAGTTGTGCTGACCTGAAAGCATGGAAAGAAATCTGGGGCTGTGGTTCTTCTAGAAGAGTGATGTCAGGAAGGATTACACCATGTGCAGTGCTGTGAGGGCTGCCACAATTCTGTTTGCAAAGGTCTACACATGCAAACATCACAAAGGCGATTCCTGTGTTCTCTCCAGACCTTGCTGTATGTGTTATATGGACAGTGCGCTTTCATTTCCATGTGCTTGCTGTTCCTCCTAGAGAAAGAAATGTTGTCAACTTGCCAGCCCTGGTGGGAAAGCATCAATAACGTCAGCATACAACCCTCTCGTAATGTAGCTGCTAGTACAGGCTCTCTGCATTACAGAGCTGACACCATTTGCTTACTGTCCAGCATAAGGTATTCAAACATTATCTGCAGAGGAGAAGCAGAAATATTTCCAGGATATTATTGCTCAGGGACAAGAAAACCTAACCCATCTTAGACATGGCTAAGCTGACACTTCCTATCATATTGCATATTCTTTCCTATATACTCCTCACACTTAAAGCAAACTGAAGTGGGTTGGATTTGCTGGAGATCTCCCTGAAAGTGCAGAAGGAAAGCTCTCTGCCTTGGCAGAGGCTTGTTCTCTCTGCTCCATGTTCTTTGAGATCATATCTACCATGTTTATTATTTTTCTTAATAAATTGGCAGCCTCACTGGGTTCCTCTCTGCCAGGTGCTGCACGTGCATTTACTGAAAGATTTATCAGGCATCCTACAGCCTGAGGTAGGTCAAGGCAGGGCAAGAAGTCTGTGAGAGCCATCCCATACCAGGTCCCTATCTTTGCTTTTAGATCCTCTGGGTGCTGCCTGGAGGCACAGATGGATGCAACTCACCTTCCCTTCCCTTTGGCATGAAGAATTGTACCACTACAATTCCCCTACCGAGTGGAAAACTGGACATCTCCTCACCTGTCTTGCAGTGCTGACTTTCTCCTATTTTCTCCCCCATGAGCAACCCAACTCCCTTCTGGTTGTCCCTTTCTCCAATTGACAGCACCCCCTGCCTTCTTCCCCAAAATCATGCCCAGGCTGTGACTGCTCAGACAGTCCCCGTCCCAGGGCAGCCACTGTCCCAGGGAACATGATAACATGAATTTTAAGGGAAAATGGATGACGCTCAGCCCATTGCTTGGCTACCTTGTGGTTATTCCCAGCCTTACAGCTTACAGTCAAGTTCTGAAGGTCTGAGCATGTCCCCACTGAAAAACAGCCCCTCAGATAACCCCCCAGGCAGAAGGACTACCTCCTGCCCACCCATGCAGCCCTGTGCTTCTGTCCCGTGGCTCTCTGCTCTTCTCTAAGAGGACAGCTGCTTGGTGACCCTGAGCCAGTCACCCTCTGAAGTGAAAACAGCCCAGAGACTTCAACTCATTTCAGAGCCCCGAGAACAAACCTGCTGCAGGTGTTTTGTCTGTGCAAGTACAGGAGGAGAAAACCGAGAGTGAGACCCGACTAGATCTTTCCATTTCAATCCAAATTGAATCAATTACTCATCCAACCGTGCTCTCCTTGTTATTCACTTAAGGGATATTCTCACTTAAGCAATTTCTGAGCCAGAGTCTTATTTGGAGGGTGTGTTATAATTCAGCTAGCAAGCTGGGACAGCTCTCCCTGGCAAGCTCGAGGTATTGAAAGGAGCTTGGCTTCAATAGATGAAGATAATTGGGGATATTGGACGAAGGAGAAAGAAGAGGGGAGAGAGCTGGTTTCATCCAGTTATGCGTACAGTATGTTAAGTAATCGTATAACTTGGTAGTAATGATTCATTTGGAGATGCCTTGTGAAAGTTCTGGGCTAGTTGAGTCTTGCACTCGTGCTGTAGGCTGAAGCATGTAGAAAAACATCTCTGGCTTTGAGGGCTTGTTAAATATTGCATAAGAGAATTAGCTCCCTTCTCTAGTGGAAGTGGAAGCAAACTCTGCAGGGGTTAGTGTGCTGGGTGGGGGCTCTCAAAATGGCAGGAGCAGCCCACTGGTGGTGGAAGGTATCCCTGAAATGAAGAGAGACATGGCCTTCTAGGCAGTGGAAAGCATGGGGCTTTGCCAGCAGGATGCTTGTGGCAAAGTGTACTCTTGCCAGCTGCAGCCTTGGCAGAGACCACGCACGAGTGACATTAATTAGACAGTTATTTCCCCTGGGGCCAAAGGTGCTTTGGATCAGTAGGCACTGGCCTGTTGTCCAAGATTACAGAATTTTAATCCCAGCTTTGATTTTTTGCAGCTGTTCCTCATCCTCTGTCATGGAAATCAGTTCTTCTGTCTGTAGAGGGCTGTGGTTTATTCCTTTAGAGTCTGTAAGAGGAAGAAAGTTTCCTTTGGCCGTGACATTATGGTACCATCATGGGGAGCAAAAGAAGAAGGCAGGGCCTCCTTTCTCTTGGTGTGGATGTCAGCCCAGCTCAGGAGGAGAGCCAATGTTATATTCACATTGTGTTACTGGTGGCAAGCTTAAGCATCATGTTCTTAGCTCTGAATGCATAGAAAGCCAAAACCTGGACAGCCTTAGGCATAGGAAGGTCTATGAAATCAGAACCACTAGTTCATTCCTGGAATGGGGATGTCATGAGTTCTCTGACTTATTTGAGTTTCCAAGTGTAGAGTGACTTCAGTTCAGCCCTGCGTGGCAAGAAATTAATCTTTTCACCTCCCTTGCAGGAGGACCACTGAATTGTCCTGCCAATGAGGGAGATGTACGCACCTCCCAAAAGGCCAGCCACCAGAAGAGCCAGGGAATGATGGGGATGGGCAGTGTGCTCCCACAGCCCTCAGCACCAGGTCTGGGTGCTGCTGGATCCTGACACAACATGGATTTGAATGCAACCAGGTTTGAGTTCTGAATAAATTTCAATTCAATTAGCCAGGATGCATGATATAGGTATGTTTTTATACATACCTGACACAGCACACACCAAATTGAAAACAGAATTAGTAAAACCTTAGCTAAACCTTGTCCTCTCTGTCCCTGCCAGCTTGCCACACGGCCTTACCGTAGTGCCCTCTGCAATGCAGAGAGAAGTAGTGATCTCGGTTTGGCTGCCATGGTATGATACCACGGGCTTGGTGAGGTCAGGAGACATCTGATCTGACCTAGAGACAAAATAGTGACGACACACCGTTCTGGGTCTGATCCGGACAAAGCTTGCCAGGTCAGAGGTAATCCTTGGAATACATTTCTGACAGTAGTGTCAACTTCTGCTGTGCCAGAGCTCTGCTTCACGTGGCTACGGCTTTTACGTTCTGGTATTCAGAGCCCTCTTGAACCCCTTGCCACAGCTCTTTGTTGTGTACAGAGAGGACTGGATTTCTGCCTACCCATCTCCATCCACAAGAACATCTCTGCTCTGACAGGACAGTATGGGAGGAAACATCTGTTCTTTGGCACAGACAAAAAGCGGGTCAAGACCTGTATTTCTGCAGCTAGTTTCCACCTCGCTCATAAATAGCAGGTCTTGATGGGTGCTATGTGGAATGCAAAAGCAACAGGTAGTGTAACAACAGATGTGTTTAGATTGGTGTAGCTGGATCAACCCTAGCATAATGCTATGTCTCTTGCTTCACCTGTGCCTTGCTTCCAGAGCAGGAGAGCCTTCTTGTTGTCTCTAACCCTGCTGTGAGGAATTGTCACTGCAAAGGGGGTGTCACAGCGAATGAGCATTATAAGCAAAGGCAGCAGTGCCTTTGCAGGATCACTTTTGGCAGGTTACTTCTCCTGTCTGTGAGACCATGAGCAAATCGCTTAGCTGTTTGTGTTCAGGTCTATTCATTAAAGCATTTAGAACCTGGTCTTGCTTCTTGCTACACATGTATACAGTGCTGGCATAACTGGATCTTGCTGCAGTTTTATTTCCGTAGGGATTGTTATAAGGCAAAACACTATCATAGCATCTTGTGAATCTGTGGGTTTAGTAGCTTTGGATCACCTGGTACAGAAAACATTGTAGAGCCGCTGGGGATGACACAATGCACAGGAGCCACAGGGATTTTTCTTGTAGGCTAAGACTCATGCATTTAGGTGCCATTTGAAATGCCCTGTGGTATCTGAAAAATCCACATGTGGCTGTCAAACCTGACACAGGAACTACAGCAAACCAACAAGAGCAGCTTAGCATGGCAATTTAAAGGGTGTACGTAGCAGATACCTGCATTCGAGCCCTATCTCAATGGCCATGTTCAAGTTCCCATGCCATCTCCACCACTGTGCTGCCCCCAAACACGCTTCTCTTGATCTTCAGCCACAAAATGGACAGGGTTTGTGTACTGCTTTGAAAGTCCAGATCCCATTGCTGGTTTGTGCAGAAACCGGTTTTTCTCCATTCATTTTTGGGTTGTCTGATAGCAAGATTGTGTATGTCTTTCTCAAAGCCCCAGCTTCGTCTTTCCTTTTACCTTTCTTTCTCCCCTCTTTTGCCTCTGCACATGGAGCTGCACATGCAAATTTGTCACCAGTGATGCTGCTCTCTTTTCTAAGGATGCAGCTATATTCAGAGTAGTCCTTCAAAATACAGATGCATAATTAACGCATCATGAAGTGGTGGCTCTTCGTTCCAGGATTTTCTGAGCTTTTTGCCCACTTGTATTAATCTGAACTCCCATGTCGCAGTAAAGCAGACAGGTGGTAATGAGAGAAGCACCATTTCTCGATGTTCAGTCTAACCAGAGACAAGTCTCCAGAAATTGTTCCCTGACCTGACCCCCTGAGCCATGCCCCACAGCACAAGCTCAGCTGCTGGGTCTGAAGGTTGGGCTACTCACTGCCCTGCCTTATGCTGGCTGGTCTGTACCGACCCTGTTCCATGACCTTCCAGGTTAGAGGGTCACAATGAAAATTTCTAGAACTCTGTCCATGGCCAGAGCTCCCATAGTGTCATCATCCCTTGAGGCGCCATGTGGCTGCCCTGGTGAAGTTCATCACTCACAGAGTGTTCATGCAAAAGTTCATATATGAAAATGCCAAAGACTTTGTTGAAAAAAAGTTACATTAGGGAGGACATTTTTGTCCTAATAGGGAACTGTCCTAGTCTTTTAATAATCTTATAATCCCCATTTTACATATCTGCCTTTCTTCTTTCACATTTGTTTTTATTTTCATTCTGTATCCACCTAATTATCATTTCCATACATTTCATACCACCAGAACAGGAATTTCCCATGTTTTATCTGTATGCCATTATTTTTTATTTACTCATTATACTGCATGATTAAGTTGTAAAGTAATATTCTTTTAATCTGTTTCCATAAAACCCAATGTCTTTGGGGCAGGCTCATTAAAATCTTGTGGTATCTCAGATGATTCCTTGAGGCCTAAAAGACAAACAAACCCCATCCATTTATCAGTACATCACCCGTATCAGGTACATTTATAATATCCCACGTTTGAAGACATGGAGCAGACCGATTAAAGACCATGTTTAGAGGGATTTTGTTTGCGTCTATGTCAGTGATATGTTAAGCAACTTTTTATTGGAACATATGTTTGTTGTAAATCTTTAATTTCATATAAACAAATGTGTTGGAAAGGACCCCAGGATAAATTGCAGCCTAGTCTCCTGACTTGCTGAAACCAGTATCTTTTTGGTTGCTATAGCAGAGTGAGGGCTTACATGTGAAAATGTATTTATTACCATATATTATTCTGGAGAGAACTCCTTGCTCCTTGATTGTTAGCCTCACAACCAGGCTGTTTGTTAGGAAGTGAGAAACTCCAGTTCACATCTGAATAGGTAGGACCCCATAGGAGCACTATATCCATGGAAGTCTTTGATGGTCCCTAGCAAGTTTACTCATCTTTTCCTGCTCATCGCTTCTGCCTGGTCCTTTCTAATCTGCCCAGCTGATGGAAAGCAACGATAAAGCCATTTGCTCTGTTTCTGACACAGCTCTGGACACTGGCCACCAGCAGCTGCTTCGGGTCTCTGACTCCCTGACCACTGCTCTAACAAGATGGGAGGCTGCTGTGCGAGCATCTCCACGCTGTGCAGGACAACTCCCTTTGCTTGCTGTGGATCCTGGAGGTCAGGGTAGCATCTCCACATCCAACCTGCTTGCATGACCCAAACATGACACAGAGTCACAGAATCATCACACCTCTGCACAGTGCTGTTCTCCGAGCTGTACCAGCTCACACTGAGCTACTGCAGGCACATCCACACTGGGTGCTGTGGAGGTTTGCTTGGATCCCTCCCTCTTGCCTTTCACTGTTTGCTGTTTCTAGATATTTTTCTGATGTTTGATGTAGTATTTGAACATCCCACAGCATTACTACTTGGTCAAACAGTTGCCTGGGGGCCCACCATACCTCGGGCACTGGACAAGTTTTCTCATAAATGTGTAAAAAAATGGAAAAACAAAAAATATGTTTTCTTCAGCTCTTAAAAGCAACAGCTTTTGTTATTTGAAAGTCACTGTTGACTAGAAAATCTGCCTGAACCGATGCAGGTTTTGATCAAACCTGCTCTTCTTAATATGACACACTCGTCTCGATGATGCTTATCACACAATGAATAATGTTGGATGGGAAGTGATGGGAAAGATGAACATCACTTGGAAAGCTGGGAGCATGTCTCTTGGTGCTGCAGGGCATGGCTTTCTGGGCTTTTCTTTATGCAATGTGCCATGCTTCTTGATAAGGGACTGGAAAAAGGAGGCAGAAGCTGGCACCGATAAGTGCACAACACCTGGGCTTATTAGAAATGACACGTGCATTGCACACACAGGAAAAATCCTGCAATAGAAGGGAATGACATTGACAGAGTGAGGTCACACGTCTCAGAGAGATGATGCCAAAACCTGTAATCAGGGTTCACTCGGTTCCAGATCACTTCAGTTTAAGAACAGGTGGGAAATGAGGTTGTCTGGGTCTTCAGACTTCAAAGACCTCCAGTACAAACAGAGCAGCTCCATCGGTGTGACGGTTCAAAGAAAAACCTACATGCAAATACTTCCTACCATGGGGAATGTCTGTAGCCACAGCCTAGACTTTTGTCTTGGGCCGATAGGTAACACATTTATTTTTCAGATTTCTGATCTGGCTGCATTTGCCCATTTCTAAGGCAGGTCTTACTCAGCTCTGACTACTACTTTTCATGATAAGATCTTGTTTCCTGCCAGTGGGACTCGGTTTGTAATTGACTGAGTGGGAAGAGAGGTGTGGGAAAGTGATAAAGTCACACTTTTAATAATAAAGGCAATCAAGAGCAAACCCAAATCCCTTTACCATTACACATCTCCTATTTACAAGTATCTCATAGTCTGCTCTAAGGAGGCTTCCTGTGCCAGAGGAGTCCAGATGGGAGAAATGGATAGCTGGGGGGAAGGAGTGAATGAGTCAAGGGCTGAATAAATCTTTGATCAGCCCCATACCTGCAATCCATGGATGCCTCCTCTCCAGGTTGATTTTGGCTGGCTTCCTTTTTTTTTTTTTGCCCACAAAGTTAGGCTTTTAGAGGAAGTTTATAAATTCTCGTTCTGTTCATTGCTTCCTTCACAAATTCCAGCACGACGCAAAAGGCAGTTACTTGTGCTTCACGGGACTTGGGACCTTCATCACCAAACCCAGGCTTCAGCTGTATGGAGGGGCGGGGATTCCTTTTAATGAAAGCAGCAGACAAGGAGGCCATTTAGAAAAGTCAGAGCCTTTCATGCATGTGAAGTCAGGTTACATGAGACTCAGTGTCAAGCCAGTTTCCCAACGGGCAGAGTGGACACAACTTACTTGAGTGCCCACTTAGAAGTGATCCCTAAAATTCTGGATTTCTATTCCATTTTGAGGGTTCTAATTTTACAGCAGCATTAGCTTTATCTTGGTGGACCAGTTAAGACCATCAGACTGGTCTGCCTCAGCCAACAGCCTGGAACTCTAAGCAAACAAGAGATTTTGCTGCTGGCAAATATTAACTAAGTCGTGCTGACGCTGAAGGGGAGGGTGAAATATGAATGGCTAATAGGGATTTACTTTTTACATCGTCACCAGTGGATATGATTAAGTAGTTTCTGTTGTCTTGATTGCTTGAAGATGACGTTGCTTGCAGGAGCAGACGACTCATTCAACATGCTAACGTGCATGCAAATCTATCTTCTTTCCAGGATGCCTGAAAAGCAACTGGATTCCATAGCAATTATTTCAATTGAAAAGGTAATTGCTGGCCATTATACCAAAATCCATCAGTGTTAATGCCATTGTTACCATAAGTGGTGTTGGATCAAAGGTGAAATAAAATGTCTCCTGTACTCCTTTAAACATCTAGATCTCTGGAAAAAATGAAGTTACACAATTTGATTATATTTAATCATTTGATTATGTATATTTTCACTACAGTGTCATTGCACATGTGTGATAACGTCAAATATCATGTTCTTTAGCCACAGAAGAAAATATTTAAGTAAAGGTTTTATTGAAATCACATGTCCATATTAATTCCAGCTTCCAACATCTCTTCCCTGGTTCCCAAATCCTTTGCTGTCAGGAGAACTCCTCTTAAGGGGATGAGCTGGGAAGGAAAGGACATTTCCAGGCAGGTCCGGAAGCAGGAAGGAGCCCTCAGCTCGGGACAGTGCGAGGACAGGACTCCGTGCAGCAGCCTCACAGCCAGCGGTGGCGCTGAGCTGTCAGAGACCCCCTTGCACTGGAAGACCCCATTGGTATTGCGGCCCCCTGTGGGGCTCTGCCTGAGCTCTGTTTTGGAGCGTGATTCCCTCCTACACCATTGCTGGTACCCCATTAGTAACAACAGCATCACTTTCAAGGGCTGTGCTCAGAGGAGTCCTCTTGGGAAATTAACGCGCATCAATGAGCACCCTGTTAGGGCTGCTCTCTCCAGGCACACACTAACCTCCTCCCTGACAAGCCCTTGGGACTGCAGGCACCCACGTGTGATGTGGCTGCACGCGGGCTGTCCCCATGGGGTTGCAAGCCTGTATCTGCAGCTGGGCTCTTTTCTACGGAAAAACGCCCCTTTTGAATAGCTGGCAGGAAATGGCATGTGGTCTGGTTGCTGCTCCCGTACAGGCAGGGATGGCTTTGCTCCTGTAAACCATCTGGTTGCCACCAGTCCTCCATCCCTTGCTCCAGTTTCAAGCAGTGATCCTGAATCAGCAGCAGGTGGGAAGGGACAATAGATCCCCACCTCTTTGGTCTGCTATGAGGTGGTGAAATTTTGGGGGCAAATGCAGCTGGGGGTCTGCTTCTTGGGCTGCTGGGAAGATCCTAATCAGGAGTGTGAATTAGATTGACACTGACCTCCCACCACCTGGCTGATTTACTGATTTGGGCAATGAAGAGCAGAGGCAAATAATTGTTAAAAGCTTTTTCAGCCTGTCTCCAGCAAGCAAACAGTGGGATTACTCCTGCCCTTGTCCTTTTGAGACAGGCACACTAATCCCCTGGTACACTAATGCATGGTGTGGTTAGGGTGTCTGTCTTGCACGACCTTGCCTGGTGAACCAGCTTGGCAGGTTTTGCCAATCTCTCACATTGGGCTGGAGAACAAGCCATTGGCTCAGAAAATGGGTGGGTTTGATTCTTCTTCCACGATTTTTTTTTATGGGCTACAGATGACTTCACTGTTGAAACGTTCCAACATGTTGTGGTTCTATTCTCTAGCATCTCGGGTAAAAGGAGGTATGGGAGATACCTCTGCTCTATCTCTCCCACAGAAACTGTGCCTGGGCTTTTGGGTTGCTGTTAGACCTCTCCTAGTGGTGATGTTATAGCCACTGTGGGCACAGGGCTCTGCAGCCACAGGCAGTCCTGTACCCCAAAACTGCCACAAGTGGGTACAGTGAGGGCTGAGAGTCAGTACTGTTCTCCAGCAGAGAAGCTGCATCACAAAGGTCTCTGCTCTGCTTCTTGGTTTTATCCCCCATTGCACAACACAGTGTGCTTGCTTCCCAGCTGCTGGGAGGAAAACCTCTGTCTCTGCACTGCCATCCCTTGGAGCCACAGTGAAGGTGAACAAGGAGGCCTGGCAGCTGCAGTGCTCTCATCCAGCCCCAGCTTCCTATGTAAGTCTATTTTCCACTCCACCTTTACCACTTTTCTTACTTCTTCCAGAGCTTTTTGACCTGGGTTCCTCGACTGTGATGTAAACCAGATTCATTAACTTTGTGCTTTGATGACAAATCTTTATGTCTGGGCTCTGGAAACTGCTGGCATTTTCTGTATGGCAAGTTTCCCGATGAGTTTTGTCAATGCTCTAGCATAGACTGAGGTCTTTCTTTTGCTGAACATGTCTTTTCTATGTATTCCTTCTTTCTTACCTTCTTGCCAATGTTCTTTTCAGGTTTGGATTTCTAACTTTGCCTCCCAAATTTTTCTGGCCTCTGCCTCATCTCCCTCTAGAGTATCACTGTGAACTAGCAGTTTACCACCCTCCTCCACTTCTGTAAATGCGGGCATGCTACAGAATACAGGCCCTTCATGCACACGATGAAACCATTAAAGTATAGGAGCCAATTTAGAAAGGATCTTGAGAGACAGTTTCTAATCCATCTCCCAGCCCTACAGCAGGATCCCATCAACTTCAATAGTTCCCTAATAATTATTTGCCTTGCCTGTTTTCCCAAGCCACCCAGCATAGCTTGGGAGAACCTAGACGATCAGTACTTCACCATTCTCACTATTAGAAAATTCCCCCAGTGCTTAACCTAAGTTGCCAGTGATAGTTTCTCCTATCCAGCCTTCGATTTTGCAGATACATGGGAATATGACTAGCTGTCCCCTGAGCACCTTCATTGTTTCCACTTTCTTTCATTTGCTAGGTTTTTTATTGCTGGAGATCGTGGCTGCTCCTTGCTGCAGTTGGTTTCATCTCTAAAAATGCACACCAAGAGGCTGCAGTTTCACACCCTGCCTCCATGAGAGATGGGAAACAGGTGAGTTCAATGTAATTCAGTGGGACTAGTGCAGTCATGTCATTCAGAGAACCCCCCAGGCACTTCAATAATCATCTTAAATGAAAGGCTATGAAATTAAAATCACCAGCTACATCCACCCATCTCTCTATCTGTACCTGCAGTCCCACATGTAGTTAAAGGGCAGGAGCATGTTGATCTGAGGACCCCAGCCCATCTGGGGACAGGGTTTTATCCAGCCTGAGTTTAAGATCAGCAAGGAATGCATTGTAATACTAGACAGGCTGCAGTCAGAAGTTGGGTTTCATTACGTACCTCCTGTGGCATAACACCATTTCTGAGTTGAAAACGAAATTCAAGGTGAGGAGGCTGTTCTCCCTGGTTTTCTTGTGTTGCCAGCTTTGTGGGTGTTGGGGGATCTAGGCTTTTATCCAGAGTAATTGCACAAATTTCCATTTTTATAGTGCCCTGGGCTTAGCTAAGAAGGGGCCCAACTGGAACACTCAATGTGTTTGGAAGTGGTGTGAGACCACTTTTCCTCTGAAGAAGTTAGTCCCAAGTGGGAAAAGCAGGCAATAAGGTGGGAGGGAGAAACAGCAGATCAGAACAAAAGAGTGAGTGGAAACATCCGTTGAGTTCTGTGGTCTTTCTCTATGGACTTGCAGGAAGTTTCTGGTAGAGCCAGGAAAGGTGCTTAGATCACTTATGCAGCGGTAGGAAACCTCAGCAGTGAAACCCTCCCTGCTCTTCGCCAAACATCTAACTCTGCCAAGTTCAAGGTGAGACTCCCTCCGCAGAGGGCTGGCTTCCCCTGCTTGCATGATGCAGCCCTTGCCCTAGGCTAGAGCTGTCCTGGGCAGCAGGATGGATTGGGTGAGATCCAAAAGGTCCTTGCAGCTTGTATTTGTGATTTTTTACCCCCCTATGTTTGTAGTCTGCACATTCCTGCTGTGGAGGACTTGTTTGGGTTGTTGTTGTCTAGAAGCCAGATGACCCAGTGCCCTGCTGTGCCACACAGCACAAAGTCTTCCTGGAGCAGTATCTGTCCCAAGGAGTATAAAGAGCAGCCAGGGCTGGTAGTGGAGGAGAGGGGGCACCATGGCATTTCAGTGCCCTGCTGTGACTGCAGAAAAATCCTGGAGGACCACAAACTAACTGACTGTGGCCTTCCTGCTGTAGGATAGGAGCACAGAGGATGTTTCCTGCAGCACATCCTGATAAAAGCTGCACATGGCACAGGGAACCTTAGGACTAATGGCCAACTGGCCACTGCTGCTTGGCATTAGTTTGTCTTTGGATCCCAGGGCATGGAAAACCTGCTAGAACATCACCTAAGCTGTGACCGGGCTGTCTGACAGACACGTCAATTGTTTCTCCCATTTAAATGGTTTGATTTAAAGCCCAAAGGAACAATAGAATGATTTCTTATCAGCTCCCACGTGTTTGGTATTAAAACCTGCGCCCTGGAGGACCCGCTCTGCAGCTTTGACATATTCATCCCCAAGAAACCCTGACCGAGCCTGCTCCAAGGTGTACATTGGCAGTCATTTTGCAAACAGAAGGTGCATGCCAGCTTGGGAAGGAAGCTCACTGCTCTGCTGCTGTACTCGAGGCATGAGAGCTCCTGACTGTCTGACGGGAAGGGAGATGGGAAGCTATCCAGCAAAAACTCAACCACGAGGAAAATTCCCAGCTGGCCCTTGCTACAGTTTACTTCTTTTGGCGTAATGGAGAGAGCACAACAGGACTGTTCAAATGGTTTCTTCTCCTTCATCCGTATGTATGGCAGAGGCTGAAGGTTGTTTAAATGAAGTCTGAACTGGAGATGTACCTGATAGATCCCAGACAAGCCAGTTTTCCCCATGGGCTGCATACTCTAGACTGGGGAAAGATATACAAACATTTCATTTTTCATTGGTGGCTTTGCTGTCCCCAAACCTGCTGGCTGCTTAGCAGTTCTTGCTGTAGGAACCAAGGAAAGGGGAGGGAATTACCTTCCGGTTAATGACTTGCTGCTGCCCTCATCCTTGTTACAGGGGGATGGCAATCCCCTCGTCCATCAAGGCCTGCCCGCTGTCCAGCATTTGCTAGATGGGCCCTGTCACCATGAACTATGGGAAGGTGAAAGCAAGGAGCCACTTGACCTGCTGCATGGGCAATGCCGGTTGGTCAACATCTGTCTCATGTAAGTTCCCTTTTGGCTTATCAGCTTACCCTTTCTACCTGCCCTGTCCCAAGATCAGGCTGAACCATCACCTGGCTTATCCCTCTCCTCATTAAAATCAATTATGGCCTATCTCTTTCCTCTCAGGGCCACCAGAGGACAACGTTCCCAATGGACACCAGTGTCCCACCTGCTACAGCGTGGATACCTTCCATCGAGGTAAGGAAATTGTAAACTGCACTGGATCCGAAACCCAGTGTGTCGATCTGTCTGGGTTAATGAATTCTGGTAACTGTCTTTTGTTTGGGGCTATCTCATATTTTTGGTTGAACTGGCAAACAGTTTAAGAGGAAGAATCACAGAGAAATAAAAATAGGTGAAAAATGTGAAGGAAAAAGAAAGGAAGAGATGTACATTTGAAAGGGGCCATGCTTAAAGTTGGGAAAAGTATGTTTTTTTTTTCTTTCTTTCTCTTTCCCCATCTCACACAGATAACTGCTGGGATTCCCTATAGTATGACATAACTGAGGTCAAGAGCAGAACTGGACTCGTGAAACAATCTGATATATGGACATGTAATAAACTTGACCAACACCCTGAATTTTCTGGCCCTAGCTAGAAAGCATGAGGATGAATCTGGATTTAAACCAG
This sequence comes from Cygnus olor, assembly GCF_009769625.2. Taxonomy (NCBI): domain Eukaryota; kingdom Metazoa; phylum Chordata; class Aves; order Anseriformes; family Anatidae; genus Cygnus; species Cygnus olor. The sequence goes on along the minus strand of NC_049198.1, from coordinate 8,655,984 downwards.
TTACCCACTTGTTGGAGGTTCAGGTGAAACCAAGATAGAGTTATTGGCTTTCTTACAAGGTACAGCTCATTAGCTTATAACTATTGTGGCAACAGGACACAGTTTGTTGTAGTGGTGCCTGTGCTCCTACAGAGCAAGGGACAAATCCTTCCCCTTGAAAACTGCAGCTGAGCCTTTGGGGTCTGGGTACCCCTTCCCTGCTGCAGGTAAAAGACTTCCACATCTCCAGGCAGTCCCACCCATGATCCAGCAGGCAGGAAAAATAATGTGGAAATAAAGGATAACAGCATCTGTTGTGAAAGCAGAGTGGGGAAAAAAAAACAACACAACCAAAACCACAAACAAACAAAACCACAAAAACTTGCGTATGGTTATGGCTTTACTCTGAGATGATGATGCTGCCAGGTGATGGTATGAGGGCTGAAGGTCTTTGCTATATGGTTTATATCTGTTTTGTCCAAACTCTGAATTAGAAGGTGTCTTGCAAAGTCAACACAAAAGAAAAAACAATTTTTGTAGTCACAGAAATGGAAATTGATTGGTGCAAACTATCTACCACTGAAATTAAAAAAGACTCTTAACTTGTCTTGACTTGACTATAAATAGAGGAAATCTGTGTGGTGTGATGAGCCACGCAGAGGAAATGATGGTGTAGGAAAAACAAAGCAAGTTGAGGAACTAATGAAGCGTCTATATACATTATTTGTATTGGAGATAGAAATGTCGAGAGATGAGGAAAAGGCTGAGGTACTTAATGCCTTCCTTGCCTCAGCCTTTAGGGGCAAGACCAGTTGTTCTCTAGATACCCAGTACCCTGAGCTGGTGGAAGGGGATGGGGAGCAGGATGTGGCCCTCACAACCCACGAGGAAATGGTTGGCGACCTGCTACAGCACTTAGATGTACGCAAATTGATGGGGCTGGATGGGATCCACCCGAGGGTACTGCAAGAACTGGCGGAAGAGCTGGCCAAGCCACTTTCCATCATTTATCAGCAGTCCTGGCTATTGGGGGAGGTCCCAGTTGACTGGCGGCTAGCAAACGTGATGCCTATCTACAAGAAGGGCCGTATGGTAGACCCAGGAAACTATAGGCCTGTTAGTTTGACCTCAGTTCCAGGGAAGCTCATGGAGCGGATTATCTTGAGTGTCATCACACAGCACTTGCAGGGCAAGCAGGCAATCAGGCCCAGTCAACATGGGTTTATGAAAGGCAGGTCCTGCTGCAAAGCTTGCAACAAGCTCCAGCAGTGGTTTGCACCAACTCATTTGCTGGAGCTTCTTCTGCATGGGGCATTTGTTTTCAGATTAGCTCTTCTTTTATAATCTTACAGAATAAAGAGAGTACTTACACTTCTTTTGTTTTCTTATTGATTTAATCTGATTTAAAGCTGCATAGGTTCAATTTTGTTTGGTTCTGTGATACGTTCTTTGAGTGCTTTGTCCACACTGGGACCTAGGATGAGCGCGTGAGGTGCTCACACACTGCAGGCAACAGGACCTCTCAAGATAGCATTAGAGTCTGTATCTACTGTTTCAGGATAAACCTGTGCTTGGGTAACCACTCTTCCAAGCTCTGGAAAGGACTGGAGGTGAGTTTCTGAGAAGTTCACTTTGATTAGAGAGCCAGCTTGACTCTTTTTGCCTCCCTTATAGTCTATTTGTTTATAGTAAGAAGAGTCGCTCAGCTCAGAGGGCTGCTGGTGGCCTACAGGCAGCCCTGAAGTAGTCTCCATTTCAGAGCGGAATCAGTGACCTTTTGCTACAAGCAAACTGCTTCCTGCAAGAGTCTTTCTCCTGGTGACTGTTCTTGCCTTACCAGACACTCTATTGTGTTCTATTTCAGGTTTCAGGATTATCCAGAATAAATACTTACCTTAGGATGTTTTGGTTTCATAAAGTAGGCAACTTTCTATGGTGGTTCAAGTAATGGACATCTGTAGCGTAGTGTCTATTTTCCTTCTGTTGGTCAGACTACACCCACAGTTGGCTTAGCCTCCTTCTTCTACATTCCTCACCACCTAGCTGTTCTGCTCCAGCCACTGTCTGTCCTGCTAGCTCTCCTCAGGTTGGTCGCACGCAAAGGTACCAAAGAAAAATAGTACATTGGGCAACAAAGCTGTGCCTGGGAAGTAGTATGGGCTGTGGGCAGAAGGATAAAGAGACGGGAGCTCTTGGAGATGCTGGGGTGTAGCATGGAGGAGTGTACTTCGGCATCCTGTTATCTGTCTGTTCCCAGATGAGTGAAATCTGCTAGAAAAGGGTGGCCTATTTCTGGAGAAGATTATGGGATTATTAAGCAAAATGCACGATTGTATTTGTGCTTACTAGCTCTGGCTCACAGTGCAGTGTTCTGGACATGGAGTTACAGTGATCAGAAATGGAATTTTATCTCCTAATTCAAAGCTGTGGCAGAAAGCCCTATGGAAAGCCTTGGCTGCTGAAACCAGACCACAATATGTGGCTGTAGTGAGATGATTACACGTACTTATATATGCATGAATATATATGTCATCAGCTTTTAACTTGCAGCATGGGGACTGAATGTTCTCATAATTTCAGTCTCCCCCAGACTTTATCTTCTCAAACAGGATGAAACTTCTTTCTAATATTCCCACTGAATTATTTGGATTTCACATTATCTATTATAATAAAGGGATGTGAGTCTGAGAGTAAAAATTAAATTTTGGGGTGGGGAGTGAACTGATAACACAGATTTAATGCAGGGAAGAGAGTCTGGTTAGGCTCAGTTAATTATTTACAGAGGCTGTGCAATTACATTGTGGATGTTAGAGAAGGAATAAGCTCCCGCTTCATGGTGTAGCAATATGCTGATAGTGGAGCAACTCACTCTTTCAGCATTTTTCCAGATCTGATAACTCCTTGGAATTAAAAAAATTTTCTACCCATGTAAGTACCTTATCCCTGAACGCATCTCCTGCATGTTCATGAAAAACGTTACCTTGCTGTCTGTGGCATCCCCCATGGCAGATCTTGATCCACTTAATGGTTCAACACTTCACTCTTTGTTAAGTTTGTTCCACTTCTACCTGTGGTGTTATCAGGATGGAAAAGCCAAGAAGTTTTATTCAGCCTGGTCAAGACTTGGATGAGACATATCTAAAGAACTATTGTACTGAGGTGGTATTTAGGGGAGGATAAGGAAGATGTGACGGATGTGCTCAGGTCCTGCATTTGACATGGGTCTTGTTCAGAATTATTAACCACAATAGGCCTCAGTGTGAGTTTTGGCCTCAAAGGGGATACAGCCCTCGAACAGGTGATCCATTGAAACCTTTCATGGAGAAATAACAAATTGCATCAAAAGGTCAAAAATAATATGGCAAAATTCTAAGCTTGACTATGAGCCAATCACTTTATCTCATAAATACAGCAGTTAGAGAAGGCCTAATACGATCTCTCCTTGCACAGCAGTCCACTCCCCTTGGCCTGGGATGAGTCAAGGTTGCTCTTTGAGGTTGAGAGATCCTTACTAACTACGCTGGTTGGTGAGTGAAATTTTAATCTTTAATGGTGTCTGATTTACGTTAAGATTTAGCAACTTAAATATGAAGTAGACTAATCACTGTGACTCTTGTCATCAAAACAGATTAATGATACCAATCTACTTACTATAATAAAGTAAATTGCTGTTATATCACTAAAGCTGTAAGTGTTAGATATCTCTTGTGACAGAGGAGGAGGGCAGGCAGCAGTGTTTCTGGCAAGAGTTTGCAGGGCAAAGAGGAGAAACAGCTCAATTTTAACTTGTAATTCAATGTTGTGGCAAACAATGCTGTTGCAATCTGTGGCTACATAAATGGGGGAATGATGAGTGGAAATAACCCTATGTCTTTATGACTGATACACTGATGCTTGGTTACAATCCAACGTCCACATTTTTAAAGGCTATTAAAAACAGAAAGCATGAAGAAAAATGTCTCAGTGAAAATCTTCAGGAGCATAAGCTGGTGAGCTTCCTGAAAAGCAGATAGAGAGGTGGCTTGTTTACAGGCTGTAAACATGCTTATATGCAAAAAGATAAGATTTAAAGGGCTCTTTTATATGTGAAAGCACAACAGAAACCTGACAAATCCAAAGGAGGAAAAGTCACATCACCACTGTGCATAAATTTCAGCCATCAGAGCAGAATGGGTCACCAGCTTTTGATGTCTGCAAATCCAGCATGAAGGTCTTTCAGAACTGGCTGCTTTACTGGAATACAGGTCAGGAAGTCCAGGCTGAGCTGGTAGAAGTATGATAGACTGGGATATGAAGGAAGGTGAGGAGCTGATGAGCCTTTCTGATCTCAAATATGGTTCCTGGGGAGAGAGATGACGCTGGAGAGTGTTCAGATAAAAGCAACACAAAAGATGGAACAAAAACCCTGGTGGAGCCAATTTACAAAAACAAATGAAGCAATGGGACCTTGATAACTTGAGCAAGGAATGATGAATACACAATAGTTGCCTCTAAGTATCTGCAGGGTGTGAGCAACAGAGAAAGGGGCATCTCCAGCAATTCCCTGACAAAAAACAGGGTGAATAACAGGGGAAAAAGGGTGAAAAACAGGGGAAGCTCCATTGCTTGCAGGGTTTAATTGAGGATGCAGAAGGGAGCAGCCCTTGTCTTACAGGCATTTTTGGGAGGGGCAAAGAGAGATGTGGCCAGAACCCATCGTAGTAAATGGAATGACTCCTGCTGATTTTAACGGACTGTTTAATGCTCTGGGCCTTAGACACCAAACTGGGTTGTTTCCATCTGCAGCTTCTTTTTATAATATATACAAACCTTACTCCCACCCATGCACACACACAGACATGTAAAACCAGATCCTCCCTTAGATCTTGCAGACACTTCAACTGCCAGGCATGTGAGATACAGCAGCCCTGGATGGCTGGATGAGGCCTGTCTTACCCACAGCACTGACCATATCAACAACAGCTTTGATCTCCCTTTTCACATAACAAAGAGGACTCAAACCATTGTTTCCTCTCCCCAGACAGTGGAAAATTAACCATCTTTTGCTTCCCTTGCTTTCCTCTGAAGCTTCAGTTCTTTCTCAAGTGGTTGACCCAGCAGGGAAGCCCAGTGGCAAACAGAACAGCCAGTGATCTGCAGCAGACAGATGGAAGTGCAGAAATTTTGGCTGATAGGTGATTTTGTAGGGCCAGAGAGAGAGAGAATTTGAGCTGTCGTTTGGCAGACTCAGCCCTGAGCAAGTGGGTGGGCTGAGGAGGTGCGGGACAGGAGAAAATTGGGAAAAGGGCCTGTGTCTCTGTGCATCCATGCATGATGTGGAGAAGATCTGATCAGATACTAAAATCCTTGGTTCCCTCTTTCCAGTGTGTCTAGAGCTGGGAAAGGTTTTTCTTCCATTTCTTGGGAAGCATTTCTGTGCCAGCACCTTCACACCAGGATCTCAGGACATTGGAGCCTGACAAATTTATCTGTTTTTCTGTCCAGAGCATGGTCTGGGGTTGTATTTGCAAAGGAATGTGATATTGTTGCTGTTTCTTTTACATAGTAACCATGGCTCTTAAAAGGTAGTTTGTCCGGCACCCTGGGCCAGCAGGTCCAGTAGGCATTTTGGGGATTACAGTTCTTCAAAGGCAAAATGAAGACAAATAGTGAGTGAAAAAGCAATGTTTCTTGCAGATAGGAAAAATGTGTCCTGCTGCATGCCAGAGGCTAAATGAGTTCTCCTGCCTCTTTCACAAAAGGACAGCAGGACTGGGGCCATCTGGCCAAAGCTGGCCATCTGCAATGGGTAGTTTTATCCACCTGAGCACATCACCAATCTACTGAGGTGACTGAATCAATACAGCCCTTGGACATCAGTTTCTGCATCTGGTCAGAAAAATCACACTGCAAGTTCCCATTAGTACTAAGGCCCAACTCTGCCCATGCCACCAACAGAGGCAGCTCCATAGTAGACACAACATGTTAATTGAAGAGGTTCCTATCCCTAGGGTCCTGTCTTTTCTGTGGAGAACATATTTACATTAAAGATGTGGGGCACAGAAAGCAAACACTCCACAGTCCACTGTGCTAAGGGATTAGACTAAATGCCCAGAGCCGTATGTTCTCACCTCCTAACTCCTTGGACACTTTCATGGGATTGGAAACCTGCTGTTCCCAAACTCTCACACATTTGCTCTTCTCTGGAATGCATGTTGTGAAGAACAACATTTGGTCCCCATCTTTATTACTGTTGTATAGAAAAAGCATCTCTCCCTCCCTATACACATCCAAAACTGTGAATAGAGCATCTTGTTCGGACCCTTGGGAACTCTCATAGAGACAAATGAATGAAAATAAAATTCACCCTTGTTCCTATCTTGGAATAACCTATCAAATCCTTTCAAGCAACCAGACTTGTCAGTTATTAGGACGAATGCAGATGTGCACATCAATGCTGTGACTGCTTATTTGGTTTTTGCCACTGGGGACAAACCTTTGTGTTTTAGGATATTGTAGATCACAGGAAAGGAAAGGTTCCTCCCACAGTTCACTGCCTCCCATAGTCACACCTCATGTATGACTTTGTCTCCAGGGAACAAGCTCTTGGGTCTGCTGTCCAGAAACCCATGTTGTTGAAGCAAGGAATTCAAACTCTCTGCTCCAGAAGAACAGGTAGGGAGCAATAGATCATAGAATAAGTTTTCCCAGCAAGTTTCTGCTGAAGAGCTCCTGGGATGGTGTGGCTTGTCAGAGAAAATATGAAAACTATTGGTAGATGATTTTTCAAAGAGTAGGTTTTGGGCTCTGTGCAGGTAGAAGGACTCTGTGGGGTTACAGCTCCAGGAAACTACAAAGCCTATTGCAGACTCAAGATGAGGACACATCTCACAGGGTTGGTTGGATCCAAAGGGGTTGATGCAATTTTGGAAGTAGCTTGTCATGGCCTATGTAGAACGTCTGACTGAAAGCTCAGATCCAGTGCAGGAGCTTGTTCAAGTTATAGGGACTCATTCCTCTCTGGGGTGGGAGTTTTTCTAGGGAGTTTCAGAGGATGCTTATCTCTAGTATCAGTGTAAGTCTCAGGGTATACTTAAGAAGTCAGACTTTTAATATGTCTTCAAACTCTCTTACAATGTGTTTGTAAAAGGGTGGATTTAAGATATTTTAATGGGTTCATTCCCCCCCCACCCCGCCCCGCTGCTATTTCTTTATTGTGTTGCAGAGTCTGTGGTGGGCTATTCGCATACAGTGACAGCAGTCTGACACAGAGTTGCTTGCCAGAAGTTTTTGAGAAGTGTGACTCAGTCTCCTCACTATTCCAAGCAAGAATGGTACAACACTCTAGCTATGGCTTGATTTATCTGCCTTATGTCTTTATGAGGTTTTGTGGTATCAGACCTCGAGAAACTCAGGAACTTTGTAGACATTAGCGTGGGAAATTCTTTTTTCCTAAAATGGGAGCTGAGATCATCAATATTCACATGATGCCAATAGGGGTGTTCTACGGAATTAATTACAGTGTTACGAAATTCACCCAGTTACAGGAACTGACCATATTGAAAGCAGAGTTGCTATAAACTGCCAAAACTACTAACAAGTACCATTTGCCATGATGAATGGCCCCAAACTGAAAGCAAATGGTGCTTAGGGCACTGATGGCCTACAGGAAATATACGGGCAATGTATAATAGAAGTCAAGCTGGTTGTTAACCAAAGTTATTCAAGTGTCCCCATTTCCACCTTCTCTTGCCGGTGGGCTCTGTTCACGTCACCTGGTGACAAAGGTTAATGGGTAAATTGTGACAGATAGTTGCAGAAACTCCAATTTTACATCCAGGTGGTTGGAGTTCAGTCCCCGTGGGAATCCTAACCAATCTGCACCACATGCAAACTGCATCTTGCATATGTCTTTCTCAGCTGTATTCTGCAAAGAATTGTTCTTGCTCCTAGGAATTTATGGGCAGTTAAGCAACAAGAATGACCCAGACTGTCCAGAGGGAAACTCTGATGTTGTTCAGGACAGCCCTGAGCAGCAGAAGGGGAAGGACTAACAGGATCAGTAAGTCACTGTGGCACACATTCCCCATACATATCCATCCTTCCCTCAACTATGGGAAAGTTCATCCATCTGCTTCTTATCCTGTTTGGTGTCAGCACCTCCCTACCCATGTGGCTTTAGCTGGCAGTAACCACAATGATGGCTTTTTCAAGGGGGACTGCCTTGGAGAACTCTTGTTGGCACCAGACTTACCTTTTCCCTCTGCATTTTGGCTTTTTGGATTCAATGATGACTGGAAATCTTCATCAAGACAGGAGGCCAATGAGGAAATTAAGATAAAGAAATTGAGCTTTTCATGCCCTGAACTCCTTGCTATTACGCAGATAGGCCTCAGTGATAGAAATGAAAACAAGTAAAATAATTGGAATAAAATTCACTGGCAGGGTGAACACGTGACGCAAATCTGGAAAAGATCAACATGAGGACCTCACCAGTGGACACATTTTGAAAGTCTAACATTGTGACCCCTCTTGGCATCAGACAGCGAGCTAGTTTGAATATCTGACTGCTTCTTCTGTGCCTGAATGGCAATCTGAGAATTCTGCTCCAGTTCTGGATATTGGACAGCTGGGGAAATATTGTCCTTTATTTGCCTCATTTGGGTCTCTGCAGATGTTGCTGCACACCCTTGGGGGAATGGTGCAGTGTGTCAGCAGAAGGTATATGGTATATACCGTATGTATGTATATATATACACCATATATATGGTATATATATGGCGTAGTGTGTCAGCAGAAGGTATATTCACAGCAGGTGAATTTGCTTTGCAGTCCTTAGGTCTGTTGGCCACTGTGGATCAGACTGTAGGAAGTCATGAGCAGGACATTGAGGTAAAAGGATGATAAGAGGAGCTAAACACACATCCACTGGGGATGGGTCATAGTGCTGTTTTTTGTAGCCAGAAAAGCAGAAGATGAGTAATCTTTTCCTGCAGAAAGCCTATCTGTGTTGCTTGCAGTTTTGAACAAACTTTAGCTTTGTTAAAGAAAATATATTTTGATGCACCTGCTGACCAAAAGATGAGCTTCTGGTGCTGCTTGCTTGAATATGTGACAGGGATGAGAGGCTGTTCCTAGAAAACCTTAAAAAAGGTTATCTCAAATTGCAACATGCTGTTGTCACTGGTAGGATCTTGGAAACAGAGTCAAAGCCCAATTGATTGGATAGGGGCAGAGCATTGTTTGGTCAAATTTCATGATTTTATAGTATATTTAGTTTTCTAAAAATCTGTTTGTTTAACTATGATTTGTGGAAATAGGTAGAAAAATATGGGCTTTCATGTGTGTCTTGGGTTAGCATGGTTGCTTTCTCCTGCATTGAAGAGAGGGTTTGAAACCAGCAGGATGCCTCCATTTCCTTGCAGTCTGTCTGTGGTGGGCCTCTAACAAAGATACCTTGCTTGCTTTTCTTTCCCCATATTCCCATTTCCCCTGGAAATTTTAGAAAATTTCCCTAATTTTAGTGAGTGACTGATGCATAATTTGGTGATCTGACATGATTTTGTCATGCTATGCCACTGAGACTCAAAACAGTGAATGGTTTTGGATTCCTTGTATTTTTTTATTTTTTTTTCCCTTGGAAGAAAGTTCAAAAGACCACTTTGAACAGGAAAAGCTAAAGGTCTTGTGTTATTAAATCCCTTGTAAGACACCCCTTGGTCCTTTCTAGGAGCCAGAGGAAGAGCAGGTTGGTGAATTCAGCAGGACACGATGACAAGATATTACAGCAGAGATGAGCAGAAGGCAGGAGAGTAGCTATCCCCTGTGGTAAATCTTGTGGAGAAATGCAGTGACCACAAGCATAAAAATAAACCATGTCATCTCATCAGTGGCAAATTAGATGCCAGTGAAATGGAGGCTACAGTCCATGGAGGCTGATGAACAACTTTGTAAAGCCGTTTAAAAAAAATATTTACATGTGTATGAAAACAGACAAAGAAGGAGGAGAGCTGATGGATTTAAGGGGAATGAGTCACTGCCTGTGCCTAATCCTGGAGGGCAGAAATGTTGGCGGGCTTTGCAGAGCAGGGCTAGTGCTAGAGCTACCTTCAGACTGGCCCACTGACTGTCCCCCTCAAGCACTTAGGATCTTGCAACAGTGAGAGGACTTGAGGGGCTCATGAACTGCCAGCTGGAAGGTGGCAAGGAGAAGAGGCTGGAATTGTCTTCTCCTTGTCCTAGGGAGGGCCAGAAACATGGAAATCAGAGGCAAATCGGGAAAAGTCTTTGGAGGCAGTTACACGTGTTAAGTATGTCTGAATGTTACAGGAAGAGATAAAAACAACCTGAAATAATAGACTTCAACCCAAGTGACACTGTCCATTGTTGCCTTAAGATGGGTAAACACACGGTCAGCTGCTGTAAGCGCATCTCAGTGAAGAACACTGCATGCTACAAACAGTGGTGAATCAGAGTATGAAGAGTGGAGAGGGCTGAAAAGTATTCTTTAAAGCCAGGGTGGTTGAAAAGCTTTAAATTCCCACACTATTTTCCTGTCAAAAAGTGAAATGTTTTCAGAATGAACATTTTTCTTGTGTAACAATAGATTTCAGCAGAAGTTTGGCATAGTGATATTTAAACTAAGTAGTACTGTTGGGTCAGCCTGACAGCAAAATATGAGTCCTGGCCTCTGCATGGTGGCAGTGAGTTTTGGGTGATAATGAGGTTTCTGCAATGCTTTCTGGGATTTCAGGTGCTTTCAGTAACGTTCAGCCTGACCCCTGCACAAACTGAGTTGCAGAGTTAGAGCAGATGAGGTTAGGAAAGATCTGAGGACAATGCGATGAGCATGGCAGTGAGAGACACATTTCTCTCTTTCCTTCCAAGCTGAGGCTTTTGTTGGAGAAGTGTTCCCAGTGGTACATCTAAACCTGAACCAGCTGTGGGTTGGTCAAAGACAGCAAGTGATCCCTCCCTCACCAGTTATCTCAGCCCACACCTCTCTGAGAGGAACAAGAGCTTGTGAGAAAGCCCTCTTTGGATAAATTTAGGGCTAAACTCAAAGAAGCAATGGGTATGTGTATGCGTGTGTGGGCACATGTTGGGAGTAGGTGGTGTACTTGTTTAGGGTGATGACTGGAAAAGGTCCAACCGGAGTATTTTGAATAGCTTCAGCTCTTGCTACCTTATCTTAGTTGACCAAAACTTTGGCTTCTGATGACAACAAGTATCTGAATGCTGGTGGCTGTTGTGAGAGTAAGAGTTGCCCTATGCGTCCTCAAACAGGTAAACTGGTTAGGATAGACTTGGAGGGGAAGGAGCTGGGTGGAATTCACCCATGTCTTTGAAATCACTGTTTGGAGAGGCTTTCTCAGCTCTGCAAGTGCCTGGTATTGAACCTTGGGTTTCTGACAGCTTCTCTCATGCTGTGCTCAGAACATTATTATGGACAAAGAGAACATATTGTATTCATATAGAGCCAAAAGCTTACTGTTAGGTTAATTGAAATCTTAATATAATCAAAACATAATAAAGTCATTATTAGTCCAGTTACAGTAATACTAATACTTACAACCCAGATTAATACAGAAAAGCCTAATAATAATAATTTAAAACAGTCACTAATAATAATAATTTAAAACCTGTTGTAAAAGAAAACTTACTAGTATCTAATCCTTTTCTCTGATGCTGTTTTCACCTTCTGATGTCCCTCTAGGTCTTGTGGTTAGTGTCACTCATGGGTAGGAGAGGAACTGCACCCACTGACATGCACTTCATTGCTAACCTTCTCAAGTGAAAGTCTTACCACCAGAAGGTTGAACTGAAATGTGACTATCTGATACAACATGTTTTCTCCCAGGATGTGGGAAGATTTTTTCCTGGTTCTTTTCATTTTTTTTTTCCCATCGTGTGCTTGGTCTGTTGAGGTTGTACAGTCCTTGGGACAAAGGCTATATTCCTTTCTCTTGTCTTTCTTCTTTTGCTGATATGTTTGTGACTTTGTCCTCAACCGTTAGTCTCACAGATGTCTGGAGAGAATCAGTGCAGCTGATATTTCCGCAGAGGTGTTTGTAATGAGCAATGCTGGCAAGCTTCCCTTGGGAATGGTAAGCAGAGATTCAGGGCTCGTTTCAATCCCAAAAAGAGTTTTTCCTACCTCCATTAATATGAAAAATAAGCCAGAAGCAAATTCCAAAAACTATGCTGTTCAATACACATTCCCTGTGTCTTATGTTATGCTTTGCTCACTGCAGCTCTTGATTCAGCTTAGAGATACAGAGGGCATCTGAGTGAGTCAGTGTGCGCTCGCTTTTCTCCAGTGTCCAGGGCAGGACAGGGTGCCAGTCCTGCTCAGGAGCCGGTTCCTGAAGTCAGGAGTGCTGCTGCCACCTCTTGAAGCTGGGAATAAGGGATGAGCCCAGCGTGGGAGGCATTGCCATGGTGCACTGGAGGAGGCCAGCGTGTGAGAAGCATGGGATGGTATTTTGTTCATGTCTTTTCCCTGTGTTTTGGTGAAAGCCAAAGACCTGAAACAGGTGGGATTTATTTGGTCTCATCCAGACCCTCAACTAGCAGAGGATCCACAACAATATTTGTTTTCAAAAGCTATTTTTCAGGTCAGGTTTTAAAGGGTGCATGTGATGTGGCTCTCTCCACTTTCCGTGTGAAGTAAATATCACCTTTCTAAAGCTATTACTGCTGCTAAAATGCTATTACAATGCTTCACTGCATTTACTGTAAATGCTCTGATAAATGAAGGAGTGGAAACCAGGTTGTTTTAAAGTCACACTAAGGTTTGACCTGCTCTCTGTGTAACTACCATCATTGCTTCTCTTCTTCTCCTTTGCTGTCTCAGTTCTTAAGAGGTGCTTGTCAGCATTATATCTGTGTGCTGTCAAGGAATGCATTAAGCAACAGCTGTTATATGTTTAGTTCTCATCCTGATCATGAGGGGAAAATATGTGCAATGAATTTTTTTTGTTCCAAATCCCTTTGTTACACCGAGTCAGACTCTCTCTTGCTTTTTCTGTGCACAGCCATTCAATGATGCTCCAGTGACGCATTCATGTGGCATTTTTTCCAGATCTGATAATGCGCATGTGAGTACACACGTAGAGTTCTCCTTTTATGCACGTTGAAGTACAGCAGAAGGTGGTGAGGTTTATGATGGCTTTTAGCTCTGGGGAAGGTTTGCTCCACAGAGAGTGTGACTCACCCCACACAGGCTTTTATTACACTGAGGGACAGAGTTTGTTGCTGCTCGAAGGTACCAGAGGAGAGACTCTGTCGAGGACAGCCTTGATCCATAGGTGCTCTTTTAGATAACGTGGGCTCCTGCTGTCGAGATCTTTGAAAACAAGGAGTGAAGGTGATTTCCTGCTCTCTGGGAAAGCTGCAGCTGATGCTGTTGCTCATAGCAGCCCAGGGTCACAGGGGGCCCAACATGGTCAATTGTCCATGCCTGCCTAACTGCCAAGTTATTCTGGGAGTAATGTCTTGGAGAGGTATGTCTGAGGTGGGGAATGGAAGACTCCTCTTCCCACTAGCACATACTCTGCTCCAGATAGGAGCAGCATCAAATGTCAGTGACAGTTTCTGAATTGCGAAGAGCAAAAGCCAGATTTGGAGGTGCTGAGCTCAGACTCTGAAGGTAGCCACAACTCTGAGGAGTGTAGGTTTCTGCAGTTAATCATTGATTCTCTGTGATCCATGCAGCAAGAGGAGGTGATGGTTCATTGTCATATGTAGCAGTTGGTGACAACACCAGGACTGATAAAACCGGCAAACTACTCTGTAGAGTTCCTGAAAACAGCTTGTGGGTGCACAGGAGCATGACTGATAGGCAAAAGGAGCTCTCCAGGATGATCTGTGTTCAATGAGACCTGGGATGGCACTCTGCTGGAGCCTGGAGACCACACCTGATGGGCATCACCTTAAGGAATTAAACAGCAGCACTGTGAGGGGACACTACCTGCTGTCAGGGAGAGCCATGTGGGGGTCTTCCTCCAGCACCCAAAAGCATGGCAGCAAAATGCATCTCCTAGGGTATATTGTTGCTCCTCCAATGTGCTAACACACAGAGCTCATGCTGTGATGTTCACTCGCTCCTAACGGATGCAAATATCTCTTTGTGCATCCTCATTGCTACAACTCATGTTGGCACAGATGGTTATTAAAGCAGTACCTCTAGGCTCTGCCTGACTCTGCCAGACCTACACAAATGAATTAGGAGAGTCACTCCTTGCTCTGAAGAGTTTAGTTTAACCAATTTGAAAAGGATGATATGGAGAAAGAGGGCGGATCATCTGTCCAGGCATGTATCCTTTATCGACTGCCTTTACGCTAGTAGAGAAAAGGAAGAATGCATTTATGATTCAGGCAGGTAAAAGTATCTCAGTCACAGGAGTTGTGATGGTTGCTCCTTCACTGCAGCGTGTTTGCATGTGCTTTTTTTGTGGCTCAGACTCAAATGCAAAATACACAGGAAATCTGTGCAAATAACACCAAGGCACTTTCCAGACAAACTTGTCTAAACAACATTTCCTAGTGCCAGCAGACTGGTTCTGCCTCGCAAACGGCGAGGAGGTCTCTGCAGCTGATTTGTGTGTGATATCTTGCCCCCATCTTTGCCTCTGGACATGGTCTTGTTTCCCAGCAGGTGTCAGAGGTACATGAGGCAGGATTCAGGCTGGGAGGCTGCTGTGACACAAGGCTAATGAGGTGTGTTCTGGTCTAATTAACAGTAACGTATGGATGGACAGGGTGAATGAGTAAATGGCCAAGCCCCTGTGGCACAAGGGGGCTTTCATTTTAAGGCTAGACAGATTTTGGCAGCACCTCTCATTGTTGATCCTTCCCACTTAGCCTCCTGTGAGATCCAAGCAGAAGCACCTCGGTATGACCTACAGCTCCCAAAACGGAGCAGAGGGCCTGGGAGCCACCACATGTGGGCCTTGTGCTTGTCTCCCATAGCCCTGCTGCAAGAGTGGCATCAAAGTGCATTGTCTTTCCTCCCAGTCTTTCCTCAGGCAGTCCTCCTTGGCAGCCCATTTTTTGTCCCAGCCACCTTTCTTAACTATTTGGGGTGGTTGAAATGGGAGCTGAGCCAAAAGCTGTCCTGCTGTGAAGGTCCTTGCCAGCCTGAGGCCAGAGCCGGGACTCATCCTGCAGTAGTGGGGCAGCCAATACCTGTGCACTCAGCTGCTGTATGCGCAAAGCATGACACCGGTGCTGTGAGATCTCTGCAGTCTGGCTGCTGGCCGTGATACACAAGCCCTCTGTGCCCCAGGACCTTTCCCTGCTCTCTTAGCAGCAGAGCTCCTGTCTTGATCTGCAGATCTCCAGCTACTGAGTTGTGCAGGTTTCGAAATGCTGGGAAGCTGAGGTACCTTGCTCCAGCTCCTTCCTGAAGGAATATGGGCACCTATAAACTTGCTGGATCAGTCGTGTTTGGTGTCCTTCCTTGGCATTAGGCCGCCCCACAGCCGTGCCAGCAGGTGGCTTAGAAAGCAGCCATGGAAAAAATATGCAAATATTTTTCAAAGGGACTTCATTTGCTCTCCAATGATGATCTGAAAAAGCTGTTTTATTAAAACGTGTTTTATTAAAGGGGAGGAGGGTGTGAGGAAGGAGGTATTGGACTGAAACAGTGTAGAGGAGCAGGTAACTGTAACGCAAGAAAGTGGCCCATGGCACATATTAGTCAATCATTTACAGAAGCCATGAAATTATACTGTATGTATGCTGGAAAGGGAATACAGCAGCCCATTTTATGACATTTTCTGTGCACAGCCATTCAATGATGCTCCAGTGACGCATTCATGTGGCATTTTTTCCAGATCTGATAATATTCTGGGCTCTAAGCAACTCTCCTATCTACACAGATTATTATTTTCAAACATATTTCATGCACCTTTGTGCATAACATAACATTGCTTTATGTGTAATTGCCTATTTTAGATCTCTATCCACTGTTTCTATCCTTTGCTTACGTTTGCCTCGGCTTATGATGCTATCAAGCGCTGAAAGCTAAGCAGGACTGATCCAGCAGGACGGGTCAGCACTTGAAAGGGAACCCTCTGATTAAAACTGAGTGCTGCGGAAAGTGGTGACAGCACCTGGGGAGGGATGCGCTCCTTCCAGACAGACAGCATGTTGGGTGGGACACTGAGCGTGGGAGCACCGTCTTCGTTATGTAAGATATGTGACTTGTCATCCAAGTCAACGCACCGGCTGACACTGTAGGAATCTTCTATGGGAACTGGAATTTTCTTCCAGGCTGTGGGTTGTCAGCAGGCAGGGAGAGATTCCTGGGCTGCCTTAGCCAAAGGATGTATCTTCATTCCAAGAAATAGATGGCTATTTAGTTTTTATATTATCCCTTATGAGTTGCCTAACATAGATGTGTGGACAGAATACTTCAGACTTTGACCCTGCGTACAGATTAGGGTCAGTCTGTTAAGAACTTTAAGGTGATTATGATTTATTAACCTCCGTTTCTTTGTCTTGATTGATCTTGTTATTAGCGAGGGTGAATCAACAAATTCAAATTATAAACATCTTTTTTCCTCAGTGCTGACAACCTAGAACAAAACATGTTTTTGTCACTGCTGGCTCATACCTCGTTCTGCGCAGACGCTGATCAGGGCAGGAGTTCTTCCTTCCCTGGCCTGTTGCCTATTCCATAGGCCTGTTGCCTATGGGAACAAGGCATTTGTGATGGGTATTTTGGTGGTGCTTCTGAACAAGCTGGAGTCCAAAGAACTTGGGGTAACTGTATGACAGAAATAACAACTAACCAGAATGTATCCAAAGCTCTTGAACAAACAAGTTTTTAGAGTCCAGCTGTAGTCCAAGCAGATTGTCTTGTGGTTAGGCATCTGTCTCCTCCCATACCACCCTGTGGCTACACACAACAAATGTACTGTATCCCACAAAATTGCCAGTCATAAGATTTGCCCTTTGCCTCTTCTAGGGTGGATGGTGGTGTGGGCTTAAAAGAGGATTTGTGAAAAGGAGAGTTTGTTCACACGCAAAATTTCAGGCACCACCAGCATTAGGGAAAGGAGGAGTTGGGTGGGACACGGCAAACCCCATGGCACTTGTGAGGGAGCAGGACCCTGCCCCATCTGTGACCATGACGTGGAGGTGCCACGTCCCCAGCTGCCACCTCCTGGGGCCATGCGGAAGGGACAAGGAGGTGCCTGCACAGGCTGTCTGCTCTGTTAGTCTGCTTTCCCCTGTGAAGCACTATACAAACATCAAAGGCAATAAAATGAGATGAACAGGACCAAATCAGTTATTTACTGCCCTAAACCGGGGCACGATTGTTCCCCATGGTGAGTTTTCAAGTGCCTTTTGCTTCTTGTCTGCTTTTAAATGACGCATACAATGTTGCTTCCTCCAGCTCCTGGGGGGAAGGAGAAGAGAGACTCTACGTGGCGCAATAGCTCTCCCTCTTCTAAAGCTTTCACTTTATCAAAAATGCCATTGAATTGCTGCACTGCCGTAGGCATTACGGTGGGTGCCCTGGTGAGTGGAGAGAGCTGCTCTGCCGGCCTGACCTGTTGTACATGTGAAGGACACTCCTGCCTGCTCTTTGGGGGCCTCTGACCGCTGGCCTCACCAGTGTTGAAGTGGATGCTGAGATGTGCATGACCTTGCCTCTCCTGGAGAGGAGGAGATAGCAATGAGGAGGTGGAGCTGATGGCAGATGATGGCCAATGCAGCACTAAGCCAAGGCAGGTGTTTTTGTGAGTATCACGCAGCACGCTGTGAGTTGCAAAGTCTCCCCTGCTCCCCACAGCTGCTTCTGAATGAGGTGTTGTGGTTACCCACTGGGGCTGGGGAGCTGGGCAGGGAGAAGGAGTGACTGCCCAGGACTCACACTGGTGAGCAGCAGAGCTGGGAATATGTTCTGGGTGTCCTGGTTTCACCTCAGGGCAGCCCACCAACTCAAGAACGTGCTAGTAAAGGTTGCTGGTCTTCCGTTCCTGTGACCAGAGTGATGGACACCCTGTTCCAATGGACACCACAGTCAGATGGGCAGTGGTCACGCAGACTGGTTGGACCCACGGAGGAGATCCTAGGTATGATGGGAGGAGAGTGTGTGAACAGAAAAAAATGTATTTCCCCAGAATTGTTTTACAATCTCCAACAATTCACAGCTCAGGGACCACTCCTGAGAGAAGGACATCTGTGTTTAACAGCCACTGATAGATTTTTCCCTCCGTGAATGTGTATAGCCATCTTTTGGTCCTTTTTTAGCATCTGTAGCATCCTTTGTCAAGGACTTGTAGAGATGAACTACATACCTCAGAACATAAAAAGCAGTTTGAACCTATTGTTCAAGAGACTTGGGGTGAGCAGCCAAAGCCATGTGAGCAAAGCAACATATTTCCTGGTAGACTCTATGAATTGGAGCAGCTGCTCCTGGAGGTGAAAGCTCCAGCCAGGCACTTGCTGTGCTTCATGCTGCAGTTTGATGCGTGCATGTTCAGGTGTAAAAAGTTACATCTATAGGCTCGCAGACCCACTGTGGGTTGGATGTGTGTTGCTCCTGTGGCAGAGCCTGGAGGCTGTGTTGGGATCAGATGCTCATCACATCTGTGCAAATCCACCCTGAGACAGCTCCAGAGAGTTTTCACACATTCACACTGGGGGTAGGTGCAGACCTTCTGCCATTCCCATGAGATTATAAATCAATATTTTGACCCCAAGAAGTTTCCTATTAAATCAAAATTGTAAAGGTAATATGCAACAATTACTTCTTCACTAGGAAATGTCTGATACAAGTGTGTGTAAAAGCAAACATAGGGACAACAAAGACAGGTGACAATATTTAGTATTTACCATGGGCCAGAAACACGCACACTGCATATAACAACTGATGTGTGGTGCCATGTGATTTGGGAAATAGACTGCACGCTGGTGCCTTTGCATGATGTGGGCTGGCTTGTAGAGTTGCCAGTTTTTCTGCCGTGCAGGACTTGTGCTGGGAAACTATGTGAGCAAAGACAAATAACTCTTTTTCAGCTGACACCAACACATGGATTTTCAACTTCTGTGGGTTTCTCTGGGTAAATGGCTTCCCACGTAGACTGATGGGAAGCCAACGAAATCCACCAGAGCTGGATCCTATCCTGTCTCCCAAAACAGCATGAGAGCAGCTAAAGGGACTAGGGGAAGGCATAAGGGTGATGGGGTCTGGCCAATGCTGGAGCAAACCTCCACCCCTTTGCAATGCCTGTAGGGCTTCTTGGGGCCCTGGAAGAGGCTGGGCAGTGTCCGAGAGGATTTGTGCATGTCTGCAAGGAATCTGCGGCATCTCCTCCTGGCCGTGATAGAGAGAGCTTATCAGGGGTTTCCTTCAGATGCCTTCACGTCCGCACTGGCAGCAGCCCTCAAGGCTGAGAAAGCTGGCCTGGCCACCCACTCTCCGATCTTCCCCTCCCTGACAAGAGAATAAGGACAAATCCCCCATGGCAGGTATTGCTCACACTGGCTGCTGGATGCTGTTTGGGCACCCCATGGCTGGTGTCCATGGCTGGGTCCTCCTGCTGGCAGCTGGGGGCCTGGGGCCAATTTAGGGCTGTTTGTTAGGATCACAGCTGCATTTAGTTCTGTCTTTGAAACAAATTAGCTCCTTATTCTTTTCTTGCAGCCTAATCTTCAGTTTCTGATTGAACTGCAAGTTCTTTGGAGCTGAGCGTAACCAAGCTTCGGGAGGCTTTACCTACATGCCAGCCAGCCACCTCCCAGCACCTTACAGTGTCTTTTATACATCAAAATGTTACAGGGACTCCTTTTTCTGTGTCCCTAGACCAAATACAGCCTTTGGCAGAAGTGACTAGAAGTTATGTCCAATTGAAGGTCCCGTGAAAAAAGTTCAGTTGCTTTGGGTGTAAGTCACCATGGTGTTGCTCCCAAATGCACAAAATCTGAGCTGACATTTGCTGATTACACATTTGGGCACTGACTAGTGTTTCCTCACTCTCATTCGATTCACCTGGTGTCTCTGCCCCAGCCTGCAGCTGTTCCCTTTTAATATCTCCCTTTCAGAGCATAGGTGTTCACAGCAAAAAGCCTGGCTTCTCTTATCTTCAGAGTGATGATGCCCTGTGGACCCTGTGGTTTCCCCAGCTTTCACCTTATCTGTGGATTGAAAACAGACCCGAGCAGGCAGCTCGAAGCTCAGGGGGAGTGTTTGCATCCTCAGAGCCTGCTGCTCTCCCCATGGGGCCTGGGGGAGATCTGCAGTGTAGGCTTGGGATGGTCCTACACAGAGGGACATGGTGAGAGCTTGGCCCTGAGGAGGCTGGGGGAATATGATGCTCATGGTGTGTGTCAGGGATGGGCAGGGTTTGGGGGACAGCAGCAGGTGGGGAGCTGGCAGGACTTCAGCTGATATCCCACAGGTACTCTAAGTCTCCTGTGGTCTTCGTTGAGGCCTGAGGTGTCCCTGTGCCTTGCTTTCTGTCTCTGTTAAAGCTGAAAGGAGACTTTCAGACTCTGCCGGGTCAAGGACTTTGTCCAGGAGGAAGATGATGAGGTCCCTCACAAATCGCCGTGCTGTACAGCATGTAAAAATAACTCTTTTCTGCCTGAAAAGCCAGACGGAGGGCAGGAGGGGATGGTGGCCCGCCACAGGGAAGGGGGAGGTAGGGATGTGGGGGAGAACCCCACTGCCCTTCGCTCTGTTGCCCAACAATGGGGCGAGGGCTACCCCAGGCAACCCCTTCCTAGACAGCCCTGCTTGATCCTTAATGAGCAGCAAGAGCCATGTAATTCCCCTCCTGCTGACACCACCACCCCATGGATTACCTCTGGCTCAGTGAGCATTAGCAGTCTGGGGCAGGGAGGCTCTGCCCAGCCGGCCCCATGCCCTCAGAGGGGGAAGCAGATGGCTGCAGGCCGGAGTGGGCTCCCGCTTTTGTGCAGCCACATCCCTCCACCTTCAGTCCTCCCTCCTGCCCGGCACGGTAAGACCTAGTCTTGTTTTATGGAAAAGGGGCCCATGTAGAGAATGAAAAGTAGTTGTGTGATGTGGGCCCCAATTACTCTTGAGGCAAGAGTTAGAAACCGTGGCGGCTCCAGCCTTCAGCTGGGGTGGGGAAGGCAGAGACTGGGAGCTGAGAGGGCTGTGTGACCAGGGGAAGTGCTCGGCAAAGTCCATTTAGGGCTGCCCTGGAGCTGTTGGCATTCAGTGTTTCCTTGGTGAAAATGAAGGGGTGGGTGGGATGTGTGGGGGATACACCTTCAGCCAGCTTCAGGGCAAGGATCAATGAGGTGCAGGGTGAGAGGGTACTTGAAAAGCTATGGAAACTGGTGTCCTGGAAATGGGAATGCTGCTAATGTCATGGAGAGCAAAGCCATATGTTGAGAGATGAATATCAGTTGTCTCTGTGACTTGCACAGTGCCTGCCATCTGCAGAGGAGAGGATGAGGTAGACCCTGAGCATTAGGTGGGAGACCATGGGGTGCAGGTGCTGTAGGGTACATCGAGCGGTGTCTGCCACAGCTCAGGTCATACCAGTGCTGTATGAGTCTCTCTGAGACCTGGTCATGCCTAATTCAGCTTCCATGAGGTCAAGGAACCTGGTTCAGCATTCACCCTTCTACTAGTGCACTCTGAGTGCGGCCTAATCAGGGAATGCAGTCACAGCCGTGTGGCTCAGGAGCCCCATGATCAGGGCCTGGCCTTGCTTCCTGAAGGAGCCCAGAGATGTCTTGGTGCCAGGGCTGACCCCGTCTTCATTTAGCCTGATGAGGAGGAGCAAGCAGTCATTGTCCACGGTGAGGAGCTCCTCTGCTGTCTGCTCAGGCAGCCTTTGGGGAGAAGTTAATGCTCCACCAGCGGGGCCAAAGCTGATGGACTGGCAATGTTCCAGCTGTTGATTAGTGCAATTAAGAGATAAATGAGCTCCTGGGTGCAGAGGGAATGTGTGCTGTCAAACTCAGTGAGAGAAGTTTCTCCTTGCCTGACAGCCCTAGAGTCTGTGGTGGGGCCTGTCCTTCGTGGGGTTGCTCTGGCAGGACCCTGGCTTGTCCAGCACAATATGTATCAACACCAACACTGCGAGTGGGCCTTGACTGTGCCAACATTTTCCTCTCTAAGCTGAGACTTTCCTCTCCAAACTGAGACCTTTACTGAAAGTGCACCTGCATTAGGGAAGAAAATGGGTTTGGTTTAGCAGGCGGTTGCTTAATGTGCGGTGGGAAACTTGGTAAAATCTTTGTAGGGCTAATGTTCAGTGAAGTTTCAACATGTTCAAAGTAAACATCAGGAGGCAGTGCAGAGCTAAGCATGAGCTGCTGTTCTGACAAACTTCATAGGACAGCACCTGTAAGAAGTGAGTTAATTCATGACCGCGATGGGGTAATGCTGGCACATGAACAAATGGTGTAGACAATTTGTCTGGAAATGAGAAGAAAGTCTCTAGTCTTCACAGCAGTGAGTGCTGGTAACAGGCTTCCACCAGGAGGAGTAGGGGCAAAAAGCACTTACCCCCAGAATGGAGACTGCTCAGGTCGTGAAAGGGGAGAGGTGACGTGGCTGCTTATATGGGTAGGGGACTGTTGTTGATGACCCCGGAGATCCTCGTCAGCCCCGCGGGTAAGTGAAAACATGCAAGTATGAACAAGCCACGCTGGGCGACCGGCAGATCTTCGCTCCCCAGCCCTCGGCTGACTCACCCATCGTTGTTTGCGCTCGCTGGGGATCGCCACATCTGGATGCAGATAGGAAGGGCAGTCCAGCTCACCCAGTGGCAGGCACCTCCACTGGGTGTGTGCATCAGAGCTGATCCCTCCACGTCCCTGCTGCAGGCACCGGAGGGATCTGCCACCGTGACTCATAGGTCTGGCCTCAGATGCTTATTTTTTGTGGGGATGAACTGCCCTTTGGAGCTGCCTGTTGTTCGCTGCTAATGATAAAACGGAGGCTGACAGGCTCAGTCTCACATACTTGCATTTTGTGTGCTGGTAAAGCAGAGGTGCTCTGCCCTATAGGACTTGCAGAAAGACTTAATTTTTTTTTATTTCAGTCCTTGAACATTGTTGGATTACTTTTCTTTATTGTATAAAAGTGTATTAAAAAAAAAAAAAAAGAAAGAAACACAAAACTAAAGGGTTCTCACATTTTCAGCAGCCAACAGAGGAGCCCATCTGAACATTTTTGAGTGAGAAATTAATGCATCAGTGCCATCTTGTGGAATGACCTGTGTAGGAGGACAGGCAGCGGTGAGAGGCACCTCCAGTGCCATACTCCTCCAGCTGTGATCAGTGATGCCAGTCTAGAAGCATGCTGGAGTTTTAGGGGATTTGATGGTCATTTCAGTGATCATGCTGCAAACACTGTCACTAAAACAAAGATTTCTATTGCAACGTATTTATTTATTTATTTATTTATTTATTTTTCTGGAAACAGTTCAAGTCCATGGGATCTTGGGGTTCCCATAAAATTCTTGCCCATTTTCCAGCCCAGATTAGAATATATAGATGCTTATAGTTAATGCTTGAGTGCAGGAGACAAAGTCGTTCAGAGACATAGCAGCTATCATATTTGCAAGGGGAAGGAATCCACTTGAAGGGCCCCCTCATATCCAGGGGTGAGAAGTGAAGCTGTGTGTCCAGCTGTGACCGACTCACACCCTCATCCATCTGAGAAATCCTGTGAGATCTCCAGGGCTTACTCCCATCCATAAAAACTTTCCCTGATGCAAGACAGACAATCATTTGTGGAGGTGAGAGGAGAAGCAGCTTCCCAGGTTCTGCCATACATCTGTCAGTGTCATGTGGGTGAGAGAAAAGCTCATGAACTTTTGCAGTGCAGAGGGAAGCAACACCTGGGACAGTGTGAACAGAGCTCTGTGTCCCCATCGGGGCAGCTGCTGGTAACTGCACGGGGCTGTGCACTGTTCTCCTTCCAGAAAAGACACTGAGAGCTGTAGCAGGTTGAGAGAAAGGTGAAGAAAACCAGTCAAGAGCCAGACACAGCTCATGGAAAAAGGTCTTGAGAGTTCATGGTTGAGCACGGAGTAGTTGAAAGGGCACTAAAACCTTTTTACAGTGGATAGGTAAGAGCACCTGGTAGGCAGGGAGATGAGCAGAGGGAATTGGGAGGTGGAGGAGGAATCAGGAGCGTGAAGGCTCTGCTCTGGCACCCAGACAAGGCTGGAGGTGCCCATCCCTTATTCCTCAGAGACCGGTCTCTCCTGGCCCTGCAGGAGAGGAGGGGCTGGGGGTGGTGGGGAGACTCTTGGTAGCAGGGAGCCACAGCCATGGACTCAAATACTCAACTTGAAGCAGCATTCAGGGCGTTGTGTTTTTCCCAGACACAGACAGGTGCACATCAGCTCCAGGCAGTGTCCTCACCACAGACTGGGCTTGAGCCAAACAGCCCTGCAAAGCACCAACAAGCGGTCCTGATCCTACCTGCTACAAAACTACTGGTGCCCAACCACCAGCTAGTGGGTTACAATGCAGAGCACAACCAAAAATTCCTGTTTGATGCCTGTGAAAAAGGCTATGGAGAAAGAGAGGGGCTTTAGGAACACACCGAGGCTGTTTACAGCTCCATTGCTCTGGAAATAGGCTCCTCCTGGGCAGAGGCACAGAGTTTGCAGTGCTCTGGTAGCAGAAATGTTGCATCCTCACCCATTAGTTTTAAAAGGATGGTGTCTGTCTGTGGTAATGTCGAAGCTAGCAGCTATTTTATTGGCTTGTTCATCTTTAACCAAATGAATGAAGGTGTCTGGGGGTGAAGGAAGGTTGCCAAGTTCCAAAGGGTAACTTAGCTCAGCGCAATGAAGTGTGCTGTCACAACAGGAGCTCCTGCGACCGCAGGCTGGAGGCAGAGAGGAGAATGCTGGAGAAGATTCAGAAGATGCTCATGGTTCGTAGCCCGACCGTCAGGGAGCTGCTGGCAGAAGCACTGGGGATGTACATCCTGATGGTAAGGAGGAGATGGGCCCAGGTGTGTGTGTGCGTGTGCAGGGTGGGTAAGCATTTGCAGCAGCAATGTGCAAGGTCAGTGGTTTCCTACTGCATCCTCAGGGTTGCTCAGCAGCTGCTTGTTACTCTCTCTGCTGGTGCCAAAGCTGAAGTGGTGGAGTCACCGTCCCTGGGGGTGTTCAAGGAAAGGTTGGACGTGGTGCTTAGGGACGGGGCTTAGTGGGTGACAGTGGTAGTAGGGGGATTGTTGGACCGGATGATCTTGAAGGTCTTTTCCAACCTTACATTCTATGATGCTTTTCTCCACACTGTACTGGAGGGGATGGCATGGCCTGGGCAGGTGCCTGCAGCCATCAGGGTCCTGCAAAGGGTTGGGGAGCAGGTCCTCGCTTCTCTAACACTGACAGCCCCTGCAAAATGGGAACAGCGCACACCTGCTTTCCTGCTGGGGGTGCTGGGGCAACGAGCGCCCGTGAAACTCTCCGGAGCCACAATCCATCGTTAGGAAATGTAATTACCAGGCGTAAAGCATGTCAGGGTTTTGCTTATGGTTGTCTCATGTTTGCAAAAGAATAGTGCTTATCTCGAATCATACAGAAACTCCCAGCTTGCCTGAGGGGTCTCTTGCACAAAGAAAACGTGAAACTGTTTTGGGCTTTTGGGTTGCTTGGAGGTGCTTAGGGGAAGGGTGATCGCTTTGCAGTCAGAATTGATCCCTGTGGTGGTGACATGCCCACCGGGATCAGAGCCTTCATGTGTCGGACCAACACAGCCAAATGTAATCCTCTCTCCACTGAGGCTCAGTATCTGCCTGTGCCAATTTGCCACACCTGGACTTAGCCTGTAAGTGCTTTTGGGCTGAGAGCAGCCTTTTGGGCTGGACAGAGGATGGGAAAGTTATCCAAGAAATCCAAATAACTCATACTTGGAGGTTTTCCTAGGAGGAGGATAAGATTTGTATAAGCATGTGGGCCCTCTGCCACAGCTATCTGCACAGATGAAGGTGTTTATTTTCAAGGGCAACAACTGCATGTGCAGAGGATGCTTGCTTTTAATCACATCTTACTGTACACCCAGTCCCTCAAAGTTCACTCCTGCTGCACAGGTAGTTTTGGACACATTGAAAATTGGAGTACAGACACCTGTGAGTCCTCAGCAGGAGCTGAGCAAACCATGTTCCCTTCTATCCCCTTTGGGTTTTGGTGCTGGAACTCCCCAGGTGATAAAAAAACAAGTCTGGGAGGCCCTGCCAGGAATGTCTCTAGGACGTAGCACGCAGAGGAGACGTTCCTCTGCACTCAGGGCAGCCCGAGGGAGATTTTGGAGCCTTCAACTCACGTTGGCTCTTCCCTCACTAGACTCCATGAAGGAAGAGAGGAGGACAAGCAGCACCCAGCATCCCAATGAAGCATCCAGCATCCGACCCTTCAGCAACCCCCTGGCCCTTGCTGCAGCTGGATATGTGCTGGGTGCATCTCCAGGACTCCTGGCTGGCTGCTGTTTGGATGGTAGCACGCAGACAGGGGCTCTTGTTTTACTGAACAGGAGGGAACCAGGCAGCGGGAGTAAGTGGCATGAGGAATGGGGAGGTAGGAAAAAAGGCTGTTTTGGGACTGGGAGGATAGAAGAGGCGACCAGAGGTTTGGATCTGTGCTGAAAAATAGATTCTCTGGCCTGGCCAGGTCTCCTGCCCTGGCCTCTCTGCACTGCATGCTGTCCTGCAAAACCTGAGCTTTGTGCATCTGGCTTCTCCTGGATGTGGCTTTGAACATGTTCAGAAATGAGTAGGGAAAAAGTTTTTGTAAGGGCTTTGCAGATGCTGGAGGATGTCCCAGGTGCTGCTTTTTGGGGCTTTTGCTGAGGCAGGCTGAGAGAAAGCCCCACACTGTAGCTGTGTGTGGCGCAGAGTGTGGTCTGTGTATACGAGAGAGATAAGAAAAGTGTCTGTGGGTACCAGGGGATTTGGGTGATGTCTGAAGGGGAAGAGGGAGAGCAGACACATGAGATAAAACCTGGATCCAGGCCAAGCAGCCAGTAAAGATCCGAATCAAAACAGGACAGGCCAGAGCAGAAGTTAGATGGTGCAGCACATAATGACTCTTTTTTCTTGGAGGGGCACAATACCCTGAATAAACACTGATGCAGTCCAAGGTACAGGATATGCTCTCCAAGCCCTAAGTGGTTGGAAAGGCAGGGATCTCAAGAGAAGCTTTGTCCTTCTCCAGATTTGAGTGTAAGAGCTGTGCAAGAATTGATTTTTCCACCCTTTGACCACAAAGAATGAATGAAATAGAATTTACTTTCAGGCAATTTCTTAAATATGTCTTTTCCTGCTGGAGAGTGTTCACATTTCTTTTTAATTTCTTTCCCAGTCCCCTTTCAGTCACTAAAAAAATATTGAAACCTTGGTTGATTTCGAACTGAAAAGTATATGTGTCAAAAGGAAAAGTCCAACCAGAATTTCTTTCCTTTTTTTGGCTGGAACAAGTTACCAAAATTAGAGTTGAGTTTGGCAAACAGCTGTGTGTTGCCAAACTACATTTTTAGTCAGTAAATTGTACGCCAGGAAGAGAAAGACATCCATGCAGCTGTGGTGACGTTCCCCAGGCTCACGTCCCAGGTTGTGGACACAAGGTGCCACCGCGTGTGAGTGCCCCTGGACATCAGGGACTGGGGGTCGTCTCCTCATACCCAACTCAGAGCAGAGCATCTGGTTTAGTGTGACGGAGTACCTGCCAATAAGGAATACCCAGGCACCTGGTCTATTTTTGCAGAGAGGGGAATCATTCTTGCTTGATCTCCTAACTGTGGACACCTTGGAGTCTTCCCATCTGTGGAGGTTTATTAGTACTGCAGAAAAAGTGGCAAGGAAGCTCAGCCCACCATGGCAACAACACTACTTTTAACACTCCTTACTCTATTTTTCCATGCACTAGGTCTTTGGCTTGTCTGCTGTGGCACAAGTGGTATTAGGGAGAGGAGAATTTGGGCAGTATCTGAGCATCAATTTGGGATTTGGCATTGGAGTCACCCTGGGGATCCATGCAGCTGGAGGAATCTCTGGTGAGTAGGACACCTGAGCGTCATCTTTATGTCTCCT
This sequence comes from Cygnus olor, assembly GCF_009769625.2. Taxonomy (NCBI): domain Eukaryota; kingdom Metazoa; phylum Chordata; class Aves; order Anseriformes; family Anatidae; genus Cygnus; species Cygnus olor. The sequence continues at coordinate 8,627,972 of NC_049198.1, read as the reverse complement.
AAAGGCCACAGGCATTGGGGCAGCAGGAGTGGGCTGCAGAGCATGGTGATGGCATGACAAGGAGGGGCTTTGGCCTCACCACCAAAAAATGCAGTCCCGCAGTCCCCAGAGAAGAGCAGAGCAGGTCTGGTGAACCGTAGCCAGTGTCAGCCTTGTGATCCAGTGATCACAGCCAAGTCCTCAGTGGGGTGACAGGTCTGAGGTCAAGCCAGGGGGTCGCGGTGGCACAGCGAGGTCAGAAGCAGCAGGGGACAAGGCAGACATCGCATACCTACAGTATGCTGACCCCAAATGCATGTCCTGAGCTTGGACAGAGGGTGCATGGGTAGATGCCCCAGGTGAGGCTCTCACAGCTCTTGTTCACAGCTCAGCGCTGCACAGAGCTGCCCAGTATCAAAACCAAACTGGGCACAGGCAACCAAGCACCCAGGGTGGTCTGGAGGAAGAGGCTGCAGAGGAGGACTGTGGAGAAGGGTGGTCTCAGGTTGGCCACGAGAGGAATCGGATCCCGTTGGTGCACTCGGGGCTCTGCTCAAGTGGGGCAGGAGGTACAGCGGGTATTCTTGAGACTCCCTGCTCACCAGTGGGCACAGGCAGAGGGAAGTGGGACAGGGAAGAGCACAGATGCAGCCATCCCCTCTCCGTGCAGTCAGAGGAGCCACATTTCAGCATTGCCCACGTTAGGCGCTTGGGTTATGCCATCGGAACGTGGCCCAAGGAGATCTGAAAACATGCTGCCAATATGACCCATGCGGAAGTAAATCATTTATTGCAAAGGAAAGCTTACTGCTGATGTTGCAACAAGGAATAGTATGGAAATTTTCTCCTTATCACCCACACCCATGCACATCCCTCCCCCCCCATGCAAACTCAGGAGGTGGTGTTTCAGGAAGTGGTGTTTCGGGGCCATAGGGTGATCTCTCTCACATGACAGAGCATTACCTTTGCCTTGTGCAATTTCTGCATTCATTTGCACCAAGTGAAGTGATTAAGGGCTCTAGTGGGCAGAAAATTAAAGCAAGTCCTCACTCTTGAACTGCTGGAGCACAAAGGTGTCCAAAGCTGGAGCTGGCTTTGAAGGGAAAGTTTTTCCATGCAGACAACCAGCTCTTAGACTCGCTGCCCATTTAGAGCTGGTGGATACGCCCCAGGGAAAGACGACTGAGCAGAGGGGGTCCCAGGTGGCATTTGAGATGGAGCTGACCTGCTGAGGACTGGGAGGTGGTTGAACAGGAGGGAGTCCCATAGAGGAGGGGACTCGTGCCATGCCAAGAGAGGGGTCTCTGACAGGTGAGATGACCGACTTTCTGGAGGCAGCCTGTGGTCTACAGAGAGCTCAGCAGAGGATGTCTAACTCCTAAAGGACTGAAGCTAGGAGCTCGCTCCCCTGCACCATTCAACTGCCCAGGGAAAATGGGTCAGCTTGGCAGGAGGGAGACCCTCCCCAGGGAGAGCCTTGGTGCTTGCTACTCTGGGGTCTGAGTCTTTACTCTGGGATATGGGGCATGCTCCAAATCTGGTGCATCAGGGCCAATGCCACTCTCCTTTGTTGTGATTTTTGCAGGAGCTCATCTGAATGCTGCCATCACCATCACACACTGCATTTTAGGAAATCTCCCCTGGAGAAAGCTTCCAGCTTATCTGCTCGGCCAGTTCCTGGGCTCCTTTCTGGCAGCAGCCACCGTCTTTGGCACCTACTATGGTATAGTTTTGTCTTTATCACTGGGGTTGCTGTGGGCACCTTTTCAGTCTTAACTTGCAGGTCATCAAAAATGTATCCTTTTGCAGTCCTCAGCATTATATCTCGGTGACGATCTTGAGCTCTTGGCTTGTGGGACAGACTTTTATAGTTCAAGGCCAGGCAGGGCACAGTTATCCCTGGGAAGGATGTTTATTTCCTGGAGAACACAGATCCTTTTGCACAGGGTATTCCCACTGCTAAAACCTGTCTCAACACCAGTAATTTTGTCAAAAAAATTGCAAAATAAGAGGTCCAAAAAAAGGCATTTTGTCTGCCTTTTGTTTCCAAGGGCCTGCAAGGGCTTGAGTTGGATGGACCACCAAGCACTAGGCACAGCCGGAGCTCTGTGGGACTCTGCTGGCCTGTGGCAAATAAGACAACAGTCACTCATGTTTATGAGTTGTTAGCAGAAGACCCACCACCAGCATGTCTCAGTCCCCGAGGGTCAGAGGGACAGAGGCCTCCCAGTGCATCCAGACCAAAGTCTGAGGGTGACAGATATCAGTGAGATCATGCCCTGCAAGGGGTGTGTTGACTCCATCATATCTGTCACTGCCTCTCTTCCCCTTTGTGTCTCTGCTGGCTGCAGCGGGTGAACATGCCATGTGTGATGAGCTCCGCGCTGCCCACTGTGCTAACCCCCCTAATTCCCATTTCTCCCAGATACTCTGTATGACTACACCAAGGGGAACTTCACGGTGACAGGACCAACTGCCACAGCGTCGATCTTCTCCACTTACCCTCATCCCTGTACATCCTTGCTGGGAGGCTTCTTCGCAGAGGTCAGTGGGGACAGCTGAGGTGTGCTAGGAGAAGGTGGGTGGTAGCAGGCTCTGGTATGGGGCTGGTACAAAGGACTCACAGATCTGTGTGTGCAGACACAGTCACAACCTCTACTCTGAGGAGCCCACCGTCCAGGCAGAAGCTTGTCAGGTAGTGTCCAAGGTTGGTGGAGCAGGAGGACAGAAACCATGAGGTCTGAGGGGGGTAAATTGCTTAGGTCGTGGGAGAGCTCAGTCAGGAGGGTAGCCCAGAGCCCTCTGCTGAAGAGAGCATTAACTGAAGGAAAGATCCCAGTGTCAGCCCTCATCTGCACGGTCCATTGAGGTGGCATGGGAGACCGAAGGGCTCAGCTACCTTGCAACCACCTCTGCAGGTCCTGCTGCTGTGGGGCCAGATCTGCTCCTGCAGGCACCTTTCCTTGCACACTGTCCAAGCAATGGGAAAATGTGAAGCTGAGCTATGGCAGAAACCACCTCCTTTTGGCTCTGCTCAGTTCCCTGAACTGTTCTTAACCTTTTAAAATCCTACACCTGCTCCACACTCTCAGGCAGCTCTGCTGGCTGCTCCTCACCAGCACAGATGGCCTGGGGCTGCTCTCACATGAATACAGCCTGTCTGGACTGAACCTCTGAGGGTTTGAACAGTCAAGTTTAGACTCCATACAGTTGATTCACAGCATATAACACAACGTCCAGATGCCCAGAAATGAGAGGGGGATGCCTCAGGGAATGTGGAGCATCCCTGAGCGTGTCCCAGTGCTACAGAAGGAAGACTCACTTTCAGTTCAAATCTGAGGAAGCTTGTGTGTTTGTTTCTGAGCTGGTGAAGCTGTGCCTGGATGCTGTGAGGAGGATGGTGAGAGCTGGAGAGCCACCAGACGGGTTCCTGGTTGCTCAGCATCCTGTGTAGCGTGCAGTGTCCTTGCTGCACAAGAAAGCAAATGACAATGGCAAGGTGTTGCCAAGAGCTACAGGGTTTCTGCTCTTGCCAGCATCTCTGCAGTCCAAGGCTCTCCAGGTGCATCTTCTGAAGCAGAAAGAGACAGGAGTCATCATGTCTATACAAACAAGAACTATTGATGTCTTGGGCACTGCAGATCTATTTCTGTATTGTCGCAGACGGGAGATTGTGTTTCCCAGGTGAGAATCTGGTCTCTACCTTGAGTCCAAAAAGGGCAGATGCAGCAAGCTCTACAACACCTCTATCCTGCTAGGGAGGATCAGATATGTCCTGTAAGCAGATTGTTATGGCTCTGTGTCTGTTGGACAAAAGGTACTTAAAACAACCTTTGCCCCTAAATTGAAAGGTGGAGGGAGCTGAGTTCTGAGAAGTTTCTATCAGTCCTAGAGCATTCTTCTTGATGAAGTGGAGGCATTTTTGCTGGGAAATGAGTTAGTCTTTTCTTCAGTATCAGGAGGCAGGAATAACATAGGGGTCCTCCCTGACTTATCAGGCCATGAATCCCACCTGCTCTTTCAGTCTGGAAAATCTCTGAGTGGGATCCTCCTGCCTTTGCTGATCTCTCTCCTGACCTGTTTCCCCTTTCCTGCTCCTGCAGTTTATGGCGACGGTGATGTTGCTCTTGGGCATTCTGGTCATCCACGATGAGAAAAATAACGGAGCCCTGAAAGGCACACAGGCCCTGCTCACGGGTATCCTGGTCCTAGGCATCGGTCTGGGGATGGGAATGAACACAGGCTATGCCATAAACCCCTCCCGGGACCTGCCCCCAAGGATCTTCACAGCAATTGCTGGCTGGGGAGTGGATGTCTTCACGTGAGTGACCTGTTTTGTTTTTACATTGCCCAGCTCACAAGGAGAGGAGTTAAACCCAAGAGAAAACAGTCATGGAGCCTGTCCACAATTGGAGTGCAAGCCTGGTTCCCAAGGGGTTTGGGTCTTGTTAAGGAATTTTCTTTGGACCAAGTGACACTATCAAGTGGGTTCTCCTTTTCATAGAGCAAGGCTTGTGCATAGAGAAGCCCCATGCACTGTGTACACATAATTTGGGGTACATCAATTCTCCAGTGCAGGATTCAGCTTGACATTTGAATACCTCAGTGTAGCCACCAGGAACTAAGTAAGTCTAACCTTAGTTAGCCAGAGATTGAGCTGGCTGTTGCAGTGTCTGGAGAGCCAGAGCAGTTTGGCTCACCAGAAAGCAGTTCCAGTCTAGCTCACCAAATGCCTCTTCTGTGTTTTGTTTTAGGGCTGGAAATTACTGGTGGTGGATCCCAGTCACAGCTCCAACACTGGGAAGCCTTGTTGGTAGTTTAGTCTACAAACTATTCATTGATTTTCACAATCAATCTGTCCCAGAAAGTGGAAATGAGAAAGGACAGCCAGCTATAGAGACTTCTACGCTGTGATGGCCACGTGCTCCCAGGAAAGGGCCTGACAGCAAAGTCGAGGTGGACATACACACTGACAGCCAAAGGGTAACCAAGTGGGTAAGGGCATGTGCAACGGCACTGCTGGAGCACACACTTTTCTCACCCTGCATGTGGAGAAATGAGAGAGTAGCTTACAATAAATCCATTCTGCTTAACCAGACAAACGGGGTCTCTAAGAAACTGGGCAGACCTGAGTAGGCTAGAGCTGTCTATGACCTGAGGAAATTATTCAATCTCCCTGAGTAAAAATCTACCAAAAAAAAAAAAAAATCACATTCTGGAGAAAAAGCAGAGCTGCAAGACTTCAGTTACCTGTAAGTTCACAGCAATCAAAATACAAAATCCAACAGGGTTGGAATAAAAATTAGATCTACACAGTGGCAGAAACAACTTAATTGAAGAAATTTTGATCTGGACTATTCTTTTTGTAAGAGATAGCAGATACTACACTGATGAATCAGGAGCTTATCAGTTTGCTAAATCTGGCACTGTATCTATGATCCCCTTTGTTAGAACACAGAGAAGAGAAAGGACAGTCTGAAAAAGAAACCTGGTGGGTGTTATTTTTTTAATTTTTTAATAATTTGTTTTCTTTTTGGTCTAAATATTCAGGAAGCACTAGCAAATTAGTAAATTACAGGGTCTCCTGAATCCTGGTATGACCTGCTGGAACAGGCTAAGATATGTTTTGTGCTATGCTGGTGTGATGGAACCACGTGTGTTACCGATGAGTAAGACTTCAACTACCAACTTATGAAAGGATTCAGACAACTTCTGTGGCAGCATCTCCAAACACTGGAAAAACAAAAAAAAAATATCACAAAACCAACAAACCTTTTCTCCACTCTGAAAGCAAGAAAAACATGGGAAGATACTGCTGTGCTCCTTGCATGAATTCTGCCACCTCCATCTGAATGAGGAAATAGGCTTGCACGTTTGAAGCATCGTTGGAGTAAAAGTAAAACATTATCAGAAGCTGCCTGTCCCCAGGCTGGGTGATAAGGCTAACTTTTCTGGGGGGGTGCTTAAGCAAGTACATTTCATATATCAAGTGTATGACTGTAGTTCCAGGGCTGGGTACCACAAAGACAAAACACAGGACTCTACTGTAGGAAATGATAGAATATCACTGCTGCACAGAATTCCAAAAGTTGGCACTTACTGGCTTTAACAATCATTCACATTACGCTATTAAAAGGACTATTAATGTATTACTGTCACATGGGGGTGGATGGTAGGTACTGACCATCTCTGTTTCTTCATTAGAGTTGACCTTTTATTAGTAGAGCAGCTCCATCAGATCTTTACCTGGCACGAGATGCACATCAGCCTAAGAGGCCTGAAGAGCATTAGAGGATTTTCTCTTGTGCAGGGGGGTGGCAGAGGACAGCTGCCAGGCTAGCCCTGGAGGGCTCTTTGAGCAATGACAGCGGTCTCTGGGTAAGTGCTGGAAGCCAGCAAACCATGTTAGAGTGAGGCTGGATGGCTCCAGAAATTTTGAACAGTGAACATACAATGGAAATAGAACAACTAGTTCTCATAGATGAAGAGACTCATCCGTGTGATAAACTGGGAACTTCATAATAGCTCAAGGTGGGATCAGCTTAAAAGACACTGTAACCTGTCTCTTCTCAGTGTGAGATTCTGCACTGCATTAAAGCAAAAACAATCCAGCCTGCACTCTGTTGTTGCTGTGCATCCTTGTGCATGTACTGCCAAAGGCATCTTCAAATATTTAATCACTCTGGAGGAAAATATTAACATCTTTATTAAAATACTATTAAGCGCTTACAGGGCGGCTTCATCTTTCTGAAGGCCATACAAACACTTGCAAAAGCCTCACAACAACCCTGTGAGGTAGGTTGGTCGTATGTAATTATATGACTGTTTCATAAATAAAAGATGCTGCTCTTTAAATAATCAAAGCTGATTTGGAGATGGTGACTTTTATTTCCCTGCTTAGGCACAAAACGGGTTGGTTGCTCCATGCATTTTCGACATATCTAAGAGGACAGAATGGCATACAAACGTAATGGAAACAGATGCAACTGAAAATCAGCAGTGAATGGGTTAAAGTGCAGTTCTACCCTGAAAACTTCCAGTACAGAAAACAGCATCAGGGGCTTGTAGGGCTGCAGGATCTCAGTGGCCCCTGGTCAGATCCTGCCCAGTTAACAAGTGACAAAGGCTGAATGCTCAGCTTTGCAAATGAACGTGTAACACACCAGAGGGTCCTCCTGGCTTACAGGACTCCAACACCGCAGACCCACCTGCAGCTGCCCTGGCTCAGCAGATCCCACAATATGAGAAAGCAGAGGCAACAAGGGACCTTGCAGCTTCTGGTTTCTCAAAGGAAAGGACATCACACAGATGTCATTATCTGAAAAGATATGGCACAATGGCCAAGGAGTGGTCTGGGTTGTAAGAGCAAGTGCCAGGCCAACACAGAGATATGGAAGCCCCAGGTCCCTCTGCACTGTGAATCTCAGAGCAGGAGTTGGAAGGAGAACAGGGAAATGCAGTTTGAGTCTGTCTGAAGTGGAAGATACTTCTTTGTTCCGTGGGTTCCAGCCTGCTCCCATAGCATGCAAGGTCAGGACAGGTTTCTTTCAAAGGAGACGGCAGAAATGTCCTTATGCTGTAATTCAGCACGAGTGGTCCATTAAAGTAACAGTGACTTACATTTACTTTCATTTCACTGCTGTAGTTGCACAGGAATAACAGCTTCCCCACAGAGCACCGACATCAAGGGCTTATTCACGCCCTCTGAAAAGTGCATACTCCAAGTGGCAGGAGGGAATTAAATCAGTGTCTCAAGGCTTTTCTCAGAGTTGCCTGGAACTACATCCCTCCCACGTCCAAGTACATCGTGGTTATATTTCATGCAAACACTGCAGTGCATTTTCCATGGGCACATCTATTCATGCACAAGGAGCTTGGTCTGAATCGCTGAGACTCTGCATCAGAACATATCAAAGCTTATTGCAAATGCTGTTGGGGTCAGATCTGGGGATCTCGCTTCTTTGAAGAATTCCCAACTAGCGAGGAAGTCTTGGAGGAGGTCATGCTAGTGTGGCTCTTTTGGGCCCCTGCTGGCTGGGAGGGTGGTTTCTTTTTCATCACTGGCGTTTTGTTCTTGCTTTTAAATACCTTGTTGGGGTCCAGCTTGTTCACAAAGGAATCAGCTTCTTCAGAGAGGAGAGCTGTGTTGATGGTTATAGGTTTATACATGTTAAACCATTGCTGAAAGACAGGATGGTGGGGAAGGAGGAGGTTAAAAATCAAACTGCAATTAGACATTTTCTGCCTGTTCCTCCTCACCCCAGAGCCCTGATTTTAATCATACACCACATAACAGTTAGCAGTTTACAGGACAAGGCAGAGTGCCCTGTGATAAGGATACGCAAGGCACAGCTACAGCCCTGGAGCTGCCTAACATTCCAGACAGGGAAGAGGAGAACCAGACACAAACCTAAAACTACCTATCCTGCAGTGTAACTCCTATCAGGAGCAACTCCTCACTTAAACCACAGGAGGAAAAGTAAAAGGGAGGGGATGAAACTAAACCACTTTTATTTAGGTTCAGAGAAGCAGAAAAGATTAAAAAAACTGGAATGCCAAAGCGCAAACTAGTTGCACTTCCCAAAAATTAGCTTCCCACCCTCTCTGCACATACAATGTTGCCGATTTTGTTTTAAACTCTTTACAGAAAGGATTTTGTGTTTGTTTCTCTTCCGCCTGATTTTATGTCTAGAAGTGACCACAATGTTGTTCTTTTTTGTTCCCATATGCCCCCACACCATTATGCCCTGAAGTTTCCATCTCTCACTGTTTTTCCTACCAATTTCCCATTGATGAAGTCGGGAAATGAAACTGTAGGGGTTATAGTACTACAAGTCCCACTGACACCATCCTCAGTAAAGTATTTAACAAGATAAGCAGAAAATCAATACCAAAATGCAGACAGCAATCTGTTCATGTATTGCTTAATGGAAGAGGGCTCTAATATACCATCCTTAAAGACCTTCACAAATGATAATGGTTAACATACTAGGAGGATTTGAACTAACAGAGGCTGCAAATGATTAGGGAATATATGAATGATTTCACCAAGATTTGTGAATATAATAAAATGTTCTAGCAAGAAAACTACAAAAAGGCAGAGCACAGACACATGCTAATGTACCACACACCCAGCCCTGACTAATAAAGTAGAGCACAGTGTGACGTGGACGACACCAGAAACACAGGGCCAAATTCTGCAGCCATTGATAGATGGGAAGTCGGCAGTGATTTCAGTGAATTGTTTCTGTGCACGCACAGAGCTGAGGCAGAGATCAAGGAATGTCATGCTGGTAATACAGCTGCCTTGTCTGGGTTAAGAGGAAGATGCTCACCAAGACGTGCCAGGCCTTGCCAGCGTGCCAGGCTTATGTGCTGTGCTCTGCAGTAGTACCAGCTCTACTCACACAACGTGGAAGCTGGGTTAGGTTATATCCTTACCTTGGCCTGGGGGCTCACTCCATAGCTGGTGAAGGCATACTGCCACTGTGGGAGACCCAGGTGAGTGATGAGCAGGCGGTAGTAGGCTGTGAAGGTTTTGGTGAGGAAATGCCAATACAAAGCTCTGTCCAGGAACCATATCTCTGTGTCTGGGGAGACAACTAGAACCAACCAAACAACCAATGTTGTTGCTTTGCAGTGATAGGAGATCAACCCCTGGCCCAACGTCAAGTGGGAGACAAAACATACTTATGGGAAAAGTTGCACCTTCCAAAACACAGCGTCCCTGATTAACATAGGTGATTATCCAGAGGGAGTGTGGTTTAATGGTTAAGAGCATGGGTGCTGAAAAGGTCTTGGTTCTGCTCCCAGAATCATGCAATAGCCATTACAGTCACTTTCCCTGCTGTAAAATGGATGCAATTCTATTTCTTTCCAACTCGGGACTGACACTCTACATTCAAAACACTTGGACAACAGCAACTTTGCAGTGTAAGTTCCAAGCATTATTATAGCCAACATTTATCTGCCCTGCAAAATAAAAACAAGAACTGAATTGTCAGTCATCTGGATTACTGAGTATAGAGTCCAGAGTCCAGAAGTCATAGGAGAGCATGTACTGCCAACAAAAACACATTTTACAAAATCTTTCCAAGGTGATAAAATCCTTCTCTGGTGGCAACATCCTTTGAAGAAACCACCATCCAATTACTAGCATAAAAAGAAGAGATTTTTCTTGGGAAACAGGTGATGAAAATTGTCAGTTAAATACACTGCCTCCTATGCTGACATCAATACTTATAAACAATGCTGCCTCTCCTTGGTCAGATTATCCAGGTTTTCAGCGTGTGCTGAAATCACTACCACTGGAAGCAAGATGACAGGTAAGAAGTTTCTGACCTGGGAGTTCAAGTCACACCCAATCAAAACACAAGATAACAACCGCAGGCCTTTTTCTTAAGAACAGGTATCCCCCAACTGCACACCCCCACACAGTGTACATGCACGTACGTGCACACACACCTAGTGACCTGTGTACTTTGACAGATGACAGCTACTTGACAAGTGACCTGTATGTTTCACTGATCCCTGATTGAAAACAACTGACTGTGTACCTTTCAGAAGGAACAGCTCAGCTTACATCTTTCACTCTGCTTTTCAACCTGCTGCCACCAAATTTTGACCTAGTTAGCACCTGGAGGTTCTGCATCCACTTACATGGTGGCTGAAACAGTCTAAGCCTGTCTGAATGAGACAAGGACCTTTTTATCATTCATCCTTCGCTTCTAAGCAGACACCCTTCTCATCAAAATGTAAACAAATTCCTCTAAGACATGCAGGTAACCATAAATATGATAGTGGCTGAAGTCTAGCTCTCCACATTATTTCAACATAATTGCTTGCAGGTCATACATGAGTGCTTTCCTGGGTCAGTATGCAAGTATGCTATGCATACAGAAATACTAAGTTAAAACTCAGACTCAAACATTAAAAGGGAGAGAAAATGTAAGCTCCAGCTAAGCCACTGTTACGACGTAGCCACTGAGTTCAGCAGAGACAAGAAGTCTCAGTAAATGTTCATCTATAAATTGCAAAGGAGATCAGAAATGTAAGATGATTCTACACATGAGGCTCCCAGGTACAATCTGCAAAAAGAGATGGCAAACTTTGCTCTTTTCAGTCTTACCTGGTTTAGCGTGCTTATAGACAAGGCAAACTTTCCCATTCCCGTTGCATGGGTCTAATTCAAAGAGAAGACTACGAGAATCAAAGTGTGGCTTCTCGGGTTTGTCTTCATTACCTGAAAACAGAAAAAAACATTTCTTGAAACATGTTTGGAAAACTGACTGTGACTCAGCTGCAAAGAGTCAATCTGTTTTGTAGTTATTAATAAATCAGCTGAGGAAGAACTAAACTAAACCATTATATTTATGCTTCTTGGAAAGGATTAAAGTCCAGATAGAGAGAAAGAGAGAGAGATTTTAAGTCTTCAGTAGGAAAACAAATCACAGAATCAAAAACAGATGGCTGAAAAAAACACATCAAGTTGCCCTGTAGTCCTTCCCTGGCATAAGGCAGGATCACAGGATCAGCTTTGTGGATGTCACAGGCACCTTATCTTTTCTTCCAGTGCTGGAAATGTCACAGTCTCCAGGCACTCAACCCAAATGCATTGATACCACTTAGAAGTTTTCCCCAGGTGGATCCTGAATTCTCTTTGCTGCTAAAGTCCTCTATCGTGTTCTATCCGCTCTCCTTCTTTTGCCTTACATTCTTATTTTCTGAAAAGATCAGAGAGAACTGTTCTTTTTCTGTTGACGCAAGACTTTGATTAACTTGGAGATGTATACATTTCTTCTTACATTCCAGTGTAACATCTACCTCCTTCTCAACAGCCACACATTCTGACTCTCATTAAACTTGTGGCACGAAACCATCACAGAGCCTTTCTATGGGACCATTTTAGGACTGTGGAGCTGTAAATTCTTGAGGAATACAATTTTGAATTTTAATGCTGCTGAAGAAGGGAGACACAAGAGTTGTACCCTTCTGAAGAGTTCTCTGTGAAAATCAGGATGAAAAGTCTTACGGGGATTTAAACTTTTCATAATGCACCTTATAAGAGCATCAGTGGAGGTCTAAGTGGCTAAATGGAAGCAGAATCTGGCCCATTTCACTACAATGAATAGACGACCAGGACTGTCGACAAACTGGAATGTACAAAAGAAAATTTCAGTTGCATTTAGAAGCTACAAAAGCTACAGAAATTCAGAGACAAAACTGTGAAATCAAATAGCAATTTTTTTAAGGAGTCAGAATGACACCTGGCTTTGTTCTTTTCTTCTTACTTCTTCCAGTCTTGTTAGACTGTAAGAGGTCTGGGTTTTCTTTTCTTTTTTATTTTCCTTCCCCTCTCCAAACCACAGGATGCCCAGCATGTTCAGACAGTCTGGAAATGCACATTTTCCAGCGTCACCTCACACTTCAGTGTATTTACCGGAGTTGTTTTTCAATTCCAAAGAGCATATCTAGCTGCCTTTTCACTACCAAGACCAAACTGTTATCTTTTGTTCATAGAACACCATAAGCACACAAAGATTTTACAAGTTGAATCACTGGAGGAGGTTTCGATTATGAATATAAAAAGGGAAAAGACAGAACAGGAGGACAGATGGACTGTTAAAAGAGTATGAAAATAACACTAACAACTGGCAGAGTTAACGATACCTGTCAGATTTACAGAAAACATGTCCACATTTTAAGGCTGTAGGGAACTACTAGGATGTATAATAGCTATGATCCAGGAGAGACAAAAAACATCTACCTGGAGTGACCTTTTCTGGTGCCACATCCACATGCTATATGGTAAAAGTACCCTAACACAGCAAAAGGGATGAGGCAGAGCACACATTCCAACCTGTTAACAGGACCTTACCTTCCTCATCTGTGTCATCTTCCAGGTCAGCGAGACACGGTGCATTAGGCAGGGCATACATGGAGGAACCCCCAAGCCGACAAAGCTTTGAGATACTGTTAATCACCATGGAGCCCAGAGGCATTGGGGTATCTGCAATAAGACTGATCATTAATTACATTCAATGTCAGGAAAGCATAGAAGGTACTGTTTTTTCTCCAAATATCTACTCAATCTCTTCTAAAACAGAGTGGGGAGTAGAGACGCATATGCCCAACAGGCCTGTACACTTAACCAAGCCAGGCTCCAAAAGAGTGAAAATTGGGCTTTTTCAGACAGCACCACGTCATCAGCTCTTGCTCCACTGCAAGACCAAGGAAATTTCAACTCAAAGGCCTTTATTTATTTTATCTGCTTATCTGGAATAGGAAAGGAAGCGGTACTCACGTGACACCATGTCAGAGCTGTGCACATGAGAACTGCACTGCTGACTAGGCCCGTGTTGCAGCGGTTAGCCCAGTCCTGTGAAATTGGCTCTTAAACATCCTGGCTAGCTACAGCCACCCCCACAACACTCTTTTCCCTGCTGCAGTCCTTTCTACAAGGAACCACGCCACCCATTTACAATGCACTGGGTAGCTTGCCCTCTTCTACACCCCATCTGCTGAGGGTGCATCCTCTCGAATCCTGCTCCAACACAGGTTTTCAACAGTGCGGCAACATGTTGGTGTTCCTGAGTGAATGTTTGAGGACTTGCCACATGTGTCTCCTTCTGAGGACCAACACTGTCACTGGACATCAGGTCACAAGCAGCCATTCAGCCACATGCCAGCATGAAAGGCCTCAGAAGGCACAGATCAGGCTTGCTCAAACAAAGCAGTTACGCGAGCTGCTTGGTCTCTGTGTGCTTTCGTGCTTTTTGTGCCACATTATTCAGAGGTCATGAAACACTAAATCCCACTTGAAACATGATGGGAGTTCAGTACTGGTGCTACAGCCCTGATGTCTGAAATGAAATCGCACTTTGTGAGGAAGACTCCTGTATTTGAGACTGTCTCTTGATGCCAGCAGTGTCTACAGCCCAATCTGACAACCTGGCTTTAAAGTTACAAGAGCCAAGAGAAGACTCAGTGTGCCTGACTCTTACCAAACAAGGACAGATAACAAAGCTCGGTCCTGCTCTCCCTTCTGCCACTAACTCCAGAGATAATTCCAATGAATGGACAATGCTGGTGGAAAGCAGAATCAGGCTCAGGTCTTGCAATTCTGTAGGCTGGTGATAATCTTGGTACATATGGTGTAAGGCAATTCCCTGATGCATTATTTCTCGTTATCACAGCAAGGTCTTGTCTTTGTGGCTGACTAATGTAAACTGTGTGACCTCTGCTCAGGTGCTTGACTGGTCTGGCTTCTATTAACCGAGAAATGAGAACTATGTGAGAAGCAGGAAAACAACTTTAAAAAAAATAAATCATATGTTCCATCTTAGCTGGGTAGGGTAAAGATGTAACTAAGAAGACAGATCATCCTTCATAATTGTCATGATCTTTACAGCCTCTCTCTTCCTGGCTCATAGATGGGAACAGTCAGATGACTTCAGTAGATTCATTTTTCTCAGATTAAAGCCACCACATGGAGTGGAGAGACACTGAAGATACTAATGATGTGAAGGATTTTCTACAGCACTCATTATGGTTCATACTCCAATGTGTAATTCACATGTTTTGTGGTAGAGAAGGACAGTCCCTTCCTCATACTACAGAAATGGAAGAAGAGAGAGGGATTATGCTGTCAACACAAGGTCCCAATTCTGGCCTTTTATTCAGTTTGCCATTTTAAAATGAGTGCACATATCAGGTCTCTCTGAATTGCATATATATTATATATATATAGACACACACACTTCTAATGAGAAAGCAGCATTTTCTGATGGTGACTCCTCTTACTGCTTTATGATGGGATAATGTGCCAGAGCTGCTTCTCTCTCCACGAACCACAGAGGGAGTCCAGGTACTAGATTTAAACAACATACCTAAATCTGGCCAGTGTATTACAGAACAATTTTTATGTCATTGAGCCTTGTTTAGTTTCTAGACAGTGTTTGGTGTACGTCTCTCCTATAGAAGTCCAGCACATGCAAACAATAGGTTTTGCCCTGTTGCAAAGAAAGGGACTTCTGATGTGCACTCATACTTTTTTCCTTTCACCAAGACATTTCTAAAATAGCCTACAATACAATGCAGATCTGCACTCACTTATTGAATCGGAGATCAGTCTTCTAGTGACTGATCAAGCTGTCTAGCAGACAGAGTACTTATTTTTTTCAAGTTAAGGAATGGTGCTAATTTTTCATTCAAAATGACTCGGTGTGTGTGCATGACTCTTGCTCAGACTAACGCACGATGCAGACGTGTGTTGAATGCAAAAAGAAAGTTTGAAACTAAAGAGATTCCGCACAGAAAAGACTGTCTGCAAAGAAATGAGGGTATCAGGAGAGAGGAACACATGGACTCACCATCAGTTTTCACACTCCAGGTCATCTGGAAGCCATCGGTCATGAGATAGAAGTTCTTTAAATCCTCTGGCAATATGCAGGAGTTTTTCTGCAAATCACAAGAGGCCCCAAGCGTTACGGGGAAATATAGAACATGCCTCAAACCCAAAGAGCAACTGAATGTTAGTACAGAAATATTTGCCACCAAATGTTTTGCTCAACTCCAAGATGACTCAAATCAGGTCAAATATATCAACCTAAAAACTTGAGAGAAAACTGTACATTTCTTGAGTCTGTGCTACTGTATTAGCGAAGATGAGGAGAACAAATTTCACAAAGAGCAGTCCGTCATCACAAGGTGATTACAGATTGTTCCCCGAATGAGACAACCCATCATCCTGTGATACTAACCGCTCCTCCAGGATCACAGATATAAGGACAACCAGCTTCTTCACACATCTTTATGGCTTGCAAGAGTAGCGTTTTGCTTTGAGTGAAAGCAGACTAAACCTACCTGCCTCACTAAAGCATGAATAATAGTAGCACAAAGATTCTTTTCTTCTGAGAGCTTTCACTTTCAATTCCAAGTAGGTGAGAGACGCACAGACTCAATAGTTGCCCATACTCAAGCTGGTTTCACATTTCACTTAACAGTATGCGTGCGAAAACACAAAGAGCCAGTCTCACAAATGTGCTGGCCTGGTTTCATTCCACCAAACTTTGGCACTGAGCTGGGACTCCTAAGCGTGCCTCCTGCTGAGCCAACAGTGAAAGAGGCACTTGCATTGAGCTGCTAAGAGTGTTTCTAAGACACAAGATCCTTCTCCTATGCATATCTTCGCTGTGGAAGAAGCCTTTCTTAACTTGAACACTCAAGCAACAAATATGAAGGAGGGAGGATAAAGGCTTAAACCTCAGAACAAGAAGCCTACAGAGCTATAGTCAACTGCAGGTACTGCTCCTGGTGACAGGAGAGGGTGCAGACCAGTGACCCTTCACTCCCACTGATGTGGCAAGAACACAAAACGAAACGCTACAGAAGCATGTCAGTTTTAAGAAGACGGGCAACGTGTATGGTGAAAGGACTTACTGGTTGCTTCGTCTGCAGTTGTTTTAGTCAAAAAAAAAGTCTATAAAAGGTTGAGGTGAGTTCACTTTTAAAGCATCAACTCAAGATTCCATGAAAATAGGACCCGAAAACTCAAGAGTTTAATTACTAAGAAGTTTGAAAAGATGAACTGTTTGTGTCTAGACGAATCTTTAAAGTCTCCAGTGATGCTAGTTCCAAAATTTCTGTGTTGACTTGTCCCAGAGCTGCGCCATCCTCCTTAAGGAAAAGTTTTCCTAACTGCAGTCTGAATCTCCAAGTTGCAACTTGTGGTCATTCTCCCTTTTCAGTGCTTTTAAACCTTCTCAGAAACAAAGGCATAAATTAGCCCTTTGGGGGTCAAACTCCAGCATTAAACCAGAAGGACAGACAACTTCTTTAAAACATGTATCTGAGACCTGTATATAATCACAGGACTCAGGCAGCCACCATTTACAGGGAAAATGAACAAATAATGTGAGATTTGCAACACGGCATATCTGACGACTCAAGTGCTTCTGTGATGGGATTTCCAGCCTTTAAAAAAAAAAAAAAAAGAGGTCTACTTCTTTCATTAAGCCGGTTTAAAAGACACCCTGTTGGATATGGCCTGCTCTTTGTGCAGTGGGTTTGACACTCAGAACAAGAAAACACAAAAATACAAACTTTAATAGCATTTAAAGGTCAGCAGTGCTGTCCCCCACATAAGTGTATCATGCCACAGATCCAGATGTTATTCAGGTAGGTATTCATAACTTGGCCTCAGAAGCCTAGATGAATTTCAGAGCAGCTACAGAATTGTTTTGGAGAAAACAGAGGTGTCACACTAACACCTTTCCAACACCATCCCTCTGCTGGGACTGAATTTGTAACATCCTCAGAACGGTGATCAGACTCTTCCCCATGTCTGCAGCCTGTGCATACCCAGTTACCCACCCAGATTATTCCTCAATGCCTCTGTCCAGCAGAAGCCACCTCCTAGCCGTGCATTTAGTTGCTGTGCTGGCTTCTGGTCTTCACTGACTGGTACGAGGAAGGAAAGGTTCCGGCCTCCTCCTGTCCACATCCCTTCCCCACCTGTTGAAGCACAGTCCTGTTCTTTGAGTTGTTACAGTCCCTGTCCCCTAAGTTGTGGCATATACACAATGCAGGAACCTGTATCTCACCCCCAAGCTTCCTGCGTGCTAAATAATGCACTTTCTGGGCATATCCATTTATGCCTACAGCCGACAATTGACAAGTTCTAGATACTAATGGCTTTGCAGCTTGCAAGAGAGCACTTTGCTTTACTCGGTCCATCAGCAGCCTGTCACTAACACAGTGTTTTCCTAACCCAGCTTGCCAAAATCTCCAGAGGTGACAGCTACTGAAGCAGAGAATCTGATATCACAGAAACTTTGCTTTGAGAAGAACTTAAGATCATCTGATAAGAGCCTGCTGCTGGCCTGGTGGTAAGTTTCAGAAGATTACTAAACCACATGGACATATCTGAAGTTCTTCAAATGCCTTTAACAAACACACCTTTCTGTGGGTTCTCCTCAGCACTAAATATTTATAGTTTCATTCTGTACTTTCACCACTTCTAATTTCAAGCTGTAGCTGTAAGCACAGTGACTAGGTTTAAACACTATGACGAAAATATGACAGTCCTGCTACAAAGTCTCAGAAGAGCAGAAATGTTTACATAGCACTTTACCCCCCCCCCCCCCCCCCCCAATTTTTACTAATCTACCTCAGCAGAAAAAATATATATGGGATATACATGGGAACAGCTCTCTTGGTTTTGGTGGGTGTTTCTCTGTAAGTGGGAGAACCGGATCCGTTGGGATGACAGGTCCATGCACAAAAATCATGTCTGGAAAGGCCTTCTACTCCGAATCCTCCTTTTTCTGGAAGGAACCAGCTACACGTGCATCTTTCTCCAGCTGGTCACCCTCTCCACTTTTGATTCTCCCACACGTCCCCTTGTTTGACTTTCCAAATACTGGTGGGAAATGCTGTACCAGAGCAGATCTGGTAAAACAGATTAGAAAGCTTTATTAATACCTTTCTCTCCCATCTGACAGAAAGGACTGACTAATATGTCATATTACGCTTAGCCACATGACTCTATGACTTCAAAACAGTGTGTTTTTTGACAGCAGAGACAGAGAAACAAGCCATTATTGTATAACAAAAAAGGCTTCATCTCTAGCAGCTATACTCCCCCTTCTCAACTGGTAGTTTCCAGGGTTGAGATCTCCAGCCCCATAAAATGCAATATTCCTAAAAACGTGCCAGAATTTGCTTAACCACAGCCCTGGCAAAGAGCCGTTTTCATCCCAGTCATCTGGTTACACTCATCAGCTCATAAAACAGAATATCCCAAGTGCCCAATATGGTGTGTGAGGTCTATTTCTTTTGTTTATTGACCATAATATCCCCAAATAGTCTCCCAAGAAAGCACAGTCCCCTGAGGATAGAGAATATTAGAAACAGGGAGGCTTTGCTGCCAAGAACTGATCAACACTGGATCCAGAGCTAAAACACTGACATAGCAATTCCCATAAATCAGTATTGAAAGAATGCCTCCCAAGCAAATATCCTAAAGAAATAAATAGCAATCAAAGCATATAGCTCTAGAGAAACTTCTCTGAAAATCCACATGATTGCTATCCAACTTCTGAGGAGAGGAATAAGGGATTTATGCCACTTCTCAGGGCTGCCAAGCAGCAGAGCACATCAGCAGCCACCTTTCTTTCTCCCCGTCTTCATGACCAGTCTACCCTAGCTGACAGGTTAATTTTTGTAACCTACTGAGACTTTCCTGTTCATCTTTTTTAACTCTGATCCCGGTGGGGCTCCCACAATTTCCCGTCCCTTCCTCTTATGGAAAGGCGCAGGGCTGGGGTGGGCCCGATTCCCTGCTGCAGAGAACAGTATTTGGCAGTTCTTTTGAGGATGATGTTGTGCAGCCGGTATTTTAAATCAGATTATTGTAAGGCTCCACAGGAGGAAAATACTGTATCAGAAACACTAACTGCCTCCAGCCTGTTCCCCATTAAGCAGCCTGAAGAACTGTACCTTTCCTTGTGCGCTGGTTCTGCTGGCTCTACGTCTGCTGCTCTCCCACCCGGCGTGCCACAGGGCAGGTGGAAGGAGGGCAGATCCTGTGCTCCTGGGTGCCAGGGACCGCAGGCTCACCTAACGCTGAGGGAGGGCATTGCAAAAGGATGGGAAGTAGGGGCCCTGTGGATCTGTGCACCTGCACGCTGATTTTGGAGTCAAAAGTAGATATGGTAGACACGACGAGGATGGCTTCTAGAACAGCCAGGAACAGCCACATCAGTTGCCAGTGGGATTTACATGCAGAGAGCTTCTGAGTCGTCTGGCAGCCTAAGACAGCCCACATCAGGAAAGCCCCAGACTGCTGGAGGGCTTTTCTCCATTTTATTACAGAAAAATAAACCTTTGTAGACAAAGACCGTAAGAAGAAACAAAAGATTACTCATGTAGAGTTGTAGAATATCAGTACTCCAGAGCCAGTTGAGGGCAGCTTGGACACTTAGGAAGCCAATTAGAGGAACTGGCAAAATGACCTCTTTCATTTTGCGTGCCTTGCTGATATGCTGAGCCCTGGGATTCCCAGCTCCCCCTAACAGATGCAATTTTATATTTTTGAAAAGCAAACCAATGATCCGAGTGACTTATTTCTCCTCTGGTTGAGGCAAAAAGGAAATCTAGATCAGACACTGTCACTGCAGATACCGGAGTGCCTCCTACCAATATTTCAGTACCACGACTGCTCTTACAAACCGCACACAGAGGGTAGCAGGGCAGTTGCTAACCAAGTAGTAGGAGTGGGAACTGATTCCTAGCAGGATATACAGTTATTAGCACTGGCATTCCAGCGACCTGAAAACTCTGTCTCTACTCCCTCTTCTACCGCTTGTCTCACTTTCTCTGTGAAAAGATAACATCTTTACAGGTCTGAAATACCAGGAATCATGAAAAAAATACCTGCCTTCATTCGAATATTTTGAAACACTTTAAGTTTTGGGGAAGTGATGTTAGCCACGTAAATACCTGACAAACATGTATCTTAAATATTTTTGTGAGTGTGCTGATTTCCAACAAAATATTCAGGACTGGTTTCAGGTTAGCAGCTCTTTCTGCTTGCCTGTGTCTAAAAGAAAGGCTTGGAAAAATCTCTTCTGTTCTCTTGCTGTATTACTGCACTGTAAACTGTTAAAATGTTCACCTTCCCTCACAGAGCTCATTGCAGCTGACTGGTGCTCAGTAAGCTGTTCTAAGATTTTAAAACTTCCACCATGGCATCCGGTTAAATACTTGGAAAAAACAGGCACAGCCCAATTTAATTAACACAGCTGATTGAGACAAGCAAAAAAAAATAAATAAATGCTGCCAGCATTATTAAAATGCAAGTTTAATAATTCACAACTAAAAAGGCTGATTTTTCTTACAAGAGTTTCAGAATACCAGGGATTTTCTCTTGGCAGAAATACGTTTTCTTTGCAAAACTGAAATGGGACTGGAAAAGAAATGCTTCTAGAAAAACTGTTTAAATATATATATCTTAAGAGTAGAGCTTCTTTGGTGAGTCTCAATAAAAAGAGAAGGGATTCTTTTGGGAAAAAGAAGAGTATAATTTGGGGAATAGTTTAACCAATTTTTCCCTACATTGCATAAAAAGGCCTGCAAATAGTTTCCTAACCAAATATGTACAGGGGAATTAAAACTACTATCCATGTCAACACCGTGTTAAAAGCTCGGCCATGGAGAAAATGATTATGTGCATAAGTGTTGCCACCTAGTGGCTATGAGAAAACACTGATGAAAGTAACGTGAACATGTATACCAAGAGAAGCAAGTAGGGTGAGTTTGTAGAAAAAAAGAGGTGCAAGTTCACTCCTGAAGGGCCTTGTGAGGTGCTCAATGCCTTGCACTTAATCATTGCTGCAGAACACACTGCAATTGCGTGGACTGTGATAGATATCAGACTTAATCCCCACAGCTCAGGAAATAAAGGAAAAAATATTTTATCTTTCAATTCAAGGAAGAAGATTTCAAATCTCATGAATACAACTGGAAACAAAAAGAAAAAAACAAAGTGAACTCCTTTACAGTTAGTAGTCCAGTCCAACCATATCTACTTAATTTTCACCACTTATTTCCACAATTACCTATCTCCTTCACTAGGGGGAAAAAAGCTGAAGTTTTGACAACTTCGAAACACAGTGCGTTAGCTGAAGCATTTCAAAGCTTGGTTTTATAAAAAGTTAAAATTTAGAACAAACCTGATATAATTTTGAGGATAAGAAGCACCTGCAAATGAGAACAACCTGTTCTGGAGGAGCAGTCCTCTCTTCTCCATTCCAGAGGAACAGGAGTGAACCTCATTCTGCTGCTCCCAGACCCGAGCTGGCTCACAGCCAGGGTGCCTCGAACTTTCCAGCCCTGTAAATCCAACACCTGAATAGCTACAGGAAATCAGGAACCAGTTCACATGAACGTGAAAAATTGGACATTTTTGCCTGACCACAGTTAGGGCTACTGTACAAGTTCCAGTAACTAACAGAGGTTTCCATCACATACATTCTGACCTGGATTATTCATAAATATCACTAACTGGGATAGGATGCTACCAGAACTAGTGCAAGATTTTTCACTACTACTTTGGAAAACAACTGTAAATGGCAAGGTGGCAAAGGGGAAGTCATTTTAGGTAGTGGAAACAAGTGCAGTGTTTGAGATAATGTGCACTTGAGCATAGTCAGGGTTGGAGGGAGGACAATTCACTCAACTCCATTCTCTGCCATTCTCCTTCCCAAAGGCCAGTCAGCTACAACTGTTCCTTCCCAACACGTGAGAAATACCTAAAAAGCAGCTATTCTCCCACGGTATGGGACTGACAAATGTACATTCGTTCAAAAAGAGGACTAAAAATGTCATCTCTGTCTACCAAAGTCACACGACAGTATTCAGGAGCACACAGCCTGATGCAGCGAGGTCAGTGAACAGGGAGCTGAGGTAGCACGTGCCCTCTGTGGTGTTCTAGAACGGGCAGTGGGACATGCTTAGGCAAAAAGATTGGGTCTGTTAGTCAAAGAGGACATGGGGGCTATGACAAATAGTGACTAGCTGAGACTAAAAAGAGAAAGGGATAACTGGAATGAACTCTGTGGCTCATTTGTATTTTCCATCTTGATGCCTTTACCTTTAAAGGCTGTAAGTTGAAAGAGCTTCATTTTGCCTGCAAGGATCTTGGAAAATAGTTTCAGTCCTGGGTCAGAACAATGTCTGTTCTCCACTGAGTCACCACTGCTGCTGACTCCTTCTTAGCGGTGTCACTCTGAATACATACACACAGATGAACTTTCTCTAACAGAACAGGTGCATGAGATAGCCTAAAAACTGAGTAATAGCTGATCTACCAAAAAGAAAAAGGGTTTCACTCTGCATCGAACTTGGTAATAGGTGGTCTCACAAAGTAGCCATTGTATTTGACACTCTCCATGGGCTGCTATACACTCAGACAAACCTCGCTGTAGTACTACCACGAAAATACTCACCTGTTCCCATGAAATAATTGCATGGCGCTCTGCTGGCTCCTTTTCCACAAACGTCACTTCAGCAACTCCTGGAGAAGTCTCTAAAAGGAAAAGAGGAGCATGTTTGCAGCTGGCACAGGTGACACCAGGCACTGTTAGCCAGACAATTTTGCAAGCTAACTTGACTGACAGCTGGGGAAAAGGCGTTAATGACTGCAAACATTGTGCTGGTGACTGAGCAGTTGCTTTCCTTTGTCTGTAATTGTACTCAATGTGTCTTGGCATGAGGATGCCTAGTGCAGCACAAGATGCCATCCTTTGATGGGTTTATAAAAACAAGAGTGCCTCTGTGCGCGTGTATCTATATATAGACAGATAGATACAGACGTACATTTTGTATTCAAGGTCTGCTCGTTTGCAGAGGCTTCGTGGAAAACAAAACAAAAAAATCAGCCATGGCTTCCTGGGCAAACTCAAAAGAGCTGAATCCCTGTCTGTAAGCGTGCCCTGTGGTTTCAGTCAGGCAGGACGTTCTCAGCTTAACACAAGACGTTGTGCAGCGTTGCCATGAATTATTAACAACCATATTCCTCAAAGACAGGCACATCTCGGCGCTGGGTTTGAGCACACGCAGAATCTGATCCCGATGAAGGAACCCACATGAGCAAACACTGGTCCTTTGGAACCCCAGCTGGACACATGCAAATCTGTTACAAGCACTGAGCTCATCATTTATAAAAATCATCTCAGTATTTTATGGGAAAGAATGCTACATAAATGCAAGATGCTAATCTACATGGTGCTATCCTTGCAGGTGTGTGACAGTCTCATTTGCACTTATTATTTTATAATGTTTTTCTTCATCTACAGCCAACTGAAATAGTTCCCACTGACTTCATTCACTTTGGATCGGGTCCAGAAAGACTACTTAGTTCTTGTTGTGGGAATTGCAAGCCCAGCACACAAGGCCGTAGAGTAGAAACGATCACTATGCAGGGCTTTCAAGACTGGCTCTGCTGTGAGTGAAAGTATTTGTTCCCGAAGCAGTCACACGTATTGTAATTGCTTTCTGATAAAACATACACAGTGCACTAGACGGGAAAGGCAGGCACCAGAGAGCTTTGGCTTGGTTTTTATCTCCAGTTCTGTGCTTTTCATTCCAGCAGTGGTGTTGCCCTTGTTTGTTCTGCTGGTGAAAGAGCAGCACTCAGTTCCAGGAAGTCTGAATGTTGCTTTAGTTGGAAGTATTGATTTATACATTGTCAGATAATTTAAAAGACAAAGCATAGCACCAGAAAACCAAAACTCCAAGTTCAAATAACAATAATAATAATAGTAGGTCACATAGATAATCCTTCAGGCCAGAGCAGGGCCCAACACACAGAAGACTCTCTGATGCTTTGCCAAGTTTCACGTCAAATAGTTGGGTGCAAGGCAGAGGGATCTGTCTCTTGCTCAAAAGCCTTCCATATGTATTCTGTTTCTAAAGAACCGTGTGGAATCAATGATCTAACCAGCCTTTTCCTTCTAAGCTATGCAAGTCTTATAACAAGTTAAGAGATTATAATAACAGAGTAATTGTTATTTCTGTGATCAAAGAAAACAGCAGGGATGTTTAATTCATCATGCACAAAGGCTCGGCTGGGATGATGGAAGATTTAATATCCTATCAGTCATAGGAAGATGTCTAAGAATGAGCGAGCTGCAACTTCTAAAGAGGTCTGAACCAAATCCAAGATCAAAAGAAAGAGAAACTCCATCTTAAAAGCCTGAATGTTACATTAAAAATATCCTGTGGGTGAGCCGAAGACCACATTTAACAGATGTGTATAAGTACAGACAGGAGCTCTATTAAATATTAAGGAGGAAGAGAAGGATAACTCTGCCCTGGGTTGCTTTTTCTTCCAGATGGAAGAAATCAGGAAGCCAACTAAGTTAGAGAAAAGATGCAGGATAAAGCTTGACTAGTTCAGGAGAATCTTCCCTGTTAAAACTATTCTGAATTAAGGTCACAGCAAACTCCATCCTGTTTATAGGAGATTTCATCTGGAAGCTTCCACAATGTTTTCCAGTACTAATTCTGAAAGACCTGATGTAACGGCCTGAGCACAAAGGTGAAGTAGGAACCAATCCTTATGGTAGTGCTAGTACTTACTGCAAGTCAGATAAACTGTCAGCATCTTTGTGAAACTGTCGAACAGTTAAATTTTTACCTAATAAAGACTGCAAATAGCAAAGTATACACCTGCTCTGGACAGTCCTGAACAGCTAACACCTGCCATTCAAATTTACTTCTGAGCAACCAAACTTTCTGGAATTTGCTATTAGTCATGGAATTTGAGCAAACTGAATCATACGGGGAATGAAAACAGATGTTCCTCTTTTTCTTCCCTCCCAAATCTTCATAATGCTTCTGAGAAATCTCCTGCTTTGCAGGGACTTCCACATATACTAGAATTTTAACAAACAAGCAAACAAAAACTCCTATACAGAGTTTGTCTAAAGAACAATTTGTTTTCAGGAACGGTGCCATGAACATTTGTTCATGGAAAATTGGTATTGGAAAATTGGCCCTCAAGCTCCCATTGCTGGACGTGCAAAAGTCTGTTGTTTGAAAGGGCTGAGTTTCATTACACAATCATTTCTATCCTCTGAAAAAGGGTTTTACAAACTCAAGAGTTAAAAACCTTACTGCTTTTATGTCGTATTTGGCAGAAAAGCATCCACTGGCTTCATGAGACTTACCAGAAAAAGGTATTTTAATACAGGACAGTTTCTAGAGCTGCTAACTACTGTGTAAGACATCCTTCTGAACCAGATACCCTTTGTTAAAGAAAAACTGAACAGGTTGGTAACGTTCCTCAAAACTTGTACTTCAGCAACTCTAATTAACAGGGTGGCATGCTTTGGACTACCTAACTGGGCAAAAATACGTGCAAGTCCCGGGAGGAATGGAAGAACAGAGAAAGAACCAGAATAAAAACAAACAAAAAACAAAAAAGGACCGGGGCGTGCTCCGCTATCTTGCGCCACGCACGATGGCACAGACGTGGGAAAGGCTGGGAATTTTTGATGCCCCCTCCCCGCGGGGCCGGGCCGGGCCGGGCCGGGTCGGGGCAGCCCCCCGGGACTTCCCACCCCCCCCCCGCCCCCGCGCCGGCCCCGGCCGGGCACCCCCTGGGGGCCGACATTTTGTGCGGCGTCCCCGCTGCCTGCCCCACCCCGGGGCCGTCCCGGCGGTTGCCGCCCGGCACTCACCCAAAATCCGCGTCACCCCCAGGGTGAGCTTGTCCAGGTGGGGCTTCAGGCTGCCGGGGGGCCGCTCCTCCATGCTGACCCCGCAGAGAGGCGGCTGGGAGCGCGTGTCTGTGTGTCCGCTCCGCTTTGTGACCGCTTTTGTCCTTCCTCCCCCGCCGTAGCCGCCGCTGCGCCGCGAGGTGCTCTGGGAGGTGTAGTCCCTCCAGCCGCCCGTAGCGGGCGCCGCGCCTCGCGTGGCCTCATGGGAGTGGTAGTTCGGCGGCCTCGAGGCACCGCTGGTGGCTGGCTCCGGCGGGACTACCCCTCCCAGAATGCCCCTCTCTTCCGCCCGCCGGCCGCGCCAATGGGCGGCGAGCGCCGGGGGGGCGGCGGGGAGCAGGCTGGGAGTGGCGGTTGTTTCAAGATGGCGGAGGTGGACGCCGGGCCGGGCGGGGACGTGTACTGGAGCCGTGAGGGTATCCTTCCGCGGGGCCGGATCCCTCCGCGGGGCGGGGGGACGCGGGGCTGGGGGCTCCGTGCTGGGAGGGGAAAGGGGAAAGGGGAAAGGAAAGGAAAGGAAAGGAAAGGAAAGGAAAGGAAAGGAAAGGAAAGGGGAAGGAAGAAAAGGGAAGGGGAAGGAAGAAAAGGGAAGGGAAGGGGAAGGAAGAAAAGGGAAGGGAAGGGGAAGGGGAAGGGAAGGGAAGGAAAGGAAAGGGAAGGAAAGGGAAGGGGGTGAAGGAAGGAAGGGAGGGGAGGGAAGGGAGGGGTGGCCATGGTGTCCCCCTGAGTGTCTCCCCGGGTGTTCCCCCCTGTGCCTGACCTCGGTTTCAGTTCTGGGCTATAAACTTGGGGAACTGGGGTTGGGTTCAGGTTGTGGAAGGAACTACCGGGGAGAGACCGAGCTGGAGGCGCAGACAGCAAGGAAAAGGTCACAGAATTTAGAGTCACTGGGGTTGGAAGAGGCCTCCGAGACCATCTGGTCCAACCAACGCCCTACCACCGATGTCACCCACTAAACCCTGTCCCCAAGCACCGGGTTGAGCCTGTCTTCCGTGTGGTCAGAGTGCGGTGCGCTGGGCTGAGCCTGCTGGGGAGCTGGTGGCTCTGTGTGAGGCTGTGGGGGCCGTGAGCCTCGCTTGGCGACCTTATCGCACTCTGCAGGTACCTTAAAGGAGGCTGTAGAGAGGTGGGGGTTGGTCTGTTCTCCCACGTGCCTGGTGACAGGACGAGGGGGAATGGGCTGAAGATGTGCCAGGGGAGATTTAGGTTGGGTATTAGGAAGAACTTCTTTACCGAAAGGGTTGTTAGGCGTTGGAATGGGCTGCCCAGGGAAGTGGTTGAGTCGCCATCCCTGGAGGTCTTTAAGAGACATTTAGATGTAGAGCTCAGTGATATGGTTTAGTGGAGGACTTGTTAGTGTTAGGTCAGAGGTTGGACTGGGTGATCTTGGAGGTCTCTTCCAACCTAGATGATTCTGTGATTCTGTTACGGGAGCCCGGCTGGGCTGGGCGTGTCGGTACAGTGGTTGTGGTGCTGGGGGTTTGGTGTGTAAATGCCCGGCTAGTGAGATGAGCTTACACGGTGCGGAGAACCCAAAGGAGGTGATATCGATGTTTCAGCTCACACAGCTGAGGCAGAGGCTCAGCTAACTGAGAAGATGTGAGGGTGGAACTGTGGAGGCCTGGCCTGGCGGAAATGTAGGAGCTGACAATTTAGGTATGAGGGACTTGAGGCATTGCTGTTTTTGGCACTGGGAGTGGGATTCCAGCATCAGCTAGAAATGATTCAAAAGGAAGGTATGTGTGCATGCTCCTGTGTTTATGACGGATTGCACACCCACCCCAAAACAGGGCACAGATGGAATGGGCCCACCTGCCCTGGGCTGTTTAGGGGCATGTTGTTGTAAATCTTGGAAGACTTCCCATTTATGGTTTTTAAACAACAACAAAAAGCCAGCAACTTTCTCTGCCCTGTGATAGGGTGAAGGTTGGTAGTCACATACCAGATTTGTTTCTGCAGCACCGTTACTCTGACTCGGTTACTGTGACCGTACTTGTTTACTTTTATCAGTAAACTCCCGGGGTGACCGGGTGTCTCCATCACCAAATAAGGTCTCTTGAGCCCAGCGGTGGAGCAGTGCCCTCATGCATCAAGATGTTGCAAGGGGCGAGGATCTTTCTGACAACCATTTCTATTTTGCGTGTTTCTGCGAGGAGGTAGTGTTGCCTCTAATCTTGGCAAAGTTTAAATACCCTGAAATACATCGCAAGAACAAATGATAGTTGATGTTTTTAAAGGAGAGAGAGGGTTGGGTTTGGGGTGAATTGATGATACTTGTTTAATAGCTCTGGAAAACTGAACTCCTCTCTGTAATTGCCAAGCAGTTACAGCATAGTGAGGCAGACTGCAGTGTGCTGTGCTGTTGTGTGTCTCTAGCTTGCTGTGGGGGGACCGTGAGCATCATAAGATGATCACTTTCTGCAATGCCCGCGGTAACTGCTGTAGCCTTGAACATTAGCAGTAGCGTTAGTAGGTTTATAACGCGTACTGTCAGCCCATTAGGAGTCTTGAGAGGCGTGTGGCAGTGAGTTAACGTTAAATGGCTGATGCTGGTGATGTCCCCAGTCTCACTCTGAGACAGGGATGTTGGACCTCTTTATGAATCAGCTCCTGAGTCACTGCAGTCTTCAGCCCAGCTGATTAAGGTGGTCTGATCTCACTTGGGTTTGTCCTAATACACTAGGCAGCAAACCTTCACGGGAGGATGGTCCTGATAGCATAGGGGAGAAACAGCATCAGCTTTGTGTAATCCCACTACTAGGCATCTGTCCACAGCAGCGCCAATGAACGAGGCAAACTTCAAAAGCCAAATGTTGTTTAGGCAAATCTGTTTTATTTCCTACAGCCATGTGTTGATGCAGATTAACCATATGCCAGCCGAGAAAGCAATTGCCTATGCTGAGGTTCGTTGTTTCTGGTAGCAGTATGAGTCAAAGATCTTTTCGGGATCCTGCAGACTGCTGTCATAGCTTTACTGATGCAGCTGTTTGCGCTGGGCTGTGATCCAGATTGGGACTTGATCTACCTTGGTGCTTTCTGGGAAGAGGGGGCACGATGCTTTACTTTCAGAACTGACTCAATTTCTTCACCTGGTTTGTGGCATGACCCCAGATTTTGTTGTGACAGCTAGAGACAGCAGGCTGCAGCTTACACGTGAGGACAAAAGTGCTTTCAGTGTTTGTAGAGAGATGAATGACACCAGTATCAGGTGAAGCTCTTCTCAAACTGGTCTGAGACTGATGAGTGATAATTGTTTATAAGTGTTAATGTGGATCAGAAAGATTACAAGTGATTCTTGCTTGTAATTACAAGCCCTTCCAGTGTGCCAAGTATCACTTGTGCGAGGGATAGTGAGGATTGATGGAATTGAAGTTGCCATCCAGAGATAAAAGCTTCTAGACTGTTGCTAATTTTACCTCTGCAGTGAGGTAGAGAGAACTAAGTTTCTGAGATGGTATTACCAAAATCAAATTTTAGTTAAAGCGAGAGTTTTGAGAGAGAGTTGGTGTAGGTTAGCTGAAAGATTTTCACAATTTGACTCTACTACATGGAGACAACTGTGCAAAACCTTAAACGCATTTATCTGTAAACAGTACAGAAATTAAGTAATTGAGTTAATTGGCCAAACTTTTAAGGCTGAGGAAAGTACTATTAATGAAATGTTTGTGGAGGAGGCTTTTGAGCCCTGTGCGTTTGTTTTTCACTTCGGCATAAAGTTAGTAATTTACGTGGGAATAAAAAATCTGTACATTCAACTAACTGAAGGTATTGCTTTAAGGAAGGTGCTGTAGTCTACACCCTTCCCTGAATTGTGCGAATTGTGCTGAGTCCTTTTCTTAGTGACTTCTAGGAGGCAAGTTCAGTGACTGCTAACATAACAGAAGTAACGTGGTGCCTGGTCCTTTGTGACTTTTTGAGTATTTTCTGCAGTCACGTAATTCAAGATTTAAAGCGCTGGATTATTTGAGAGTTCTTGAGATAACTTACCAACAGAAATGGTTTCAGACCAACTTTTGATCTTGTTAAAGAAGACAAGTCCTCAGGCTTTCAGCTGGCACTTGTCATGTGATGATCAGATGGGAATGACCAACTTCCTTTGAAAGCCTCTGTGTTCATCCTCATTTACATTTCTTACACTATGCCGTACAAAATGTAGTATTTCATCGTAGCGTGATTATGTGCTGTTCTGGAAGTTTGTCTTCCCTATATATCAAGGGGTTCCTTACATAAAGATAACCCACTCTTAATTTAAATAAATATTATTACTTCATTATCTTAGTAATTGCCCTTACAACTGGGACTAGTCCCTGGGACCTTTTGTGAAGGTGACCTGTCAGATAATCTTTACTGGCTAAAAGTCAAAGCACAGTGAGGAAGGAGTAACACTTTTTGTTTTAGCAATCTGTGTTAGTTTTTTTTTTTCCCCTTCCTAGTCAAGCTTTTCCTGCTTCCAGTTCTCCCAAAGTGTTGCCAATCTATTTTCTTATCAACAGCTTGTTAAGATTAAGGGCAAAATACTTATTTTTATAGTTGCATTTAAAGAGCCAAGCTCTTTCTTTTGTGTTTATTCCTTTTATCTTTTGTGTTTATTCCCTTTAACAAAGCTACTTGCAGTTTCTGATGAAGAATGGCCAATGGTGTATGTTTCAGGTATGAACTTCTAATAGCCATAAACACAGTTGTTTTTTCCTGTGAATGCTAAACTGTGCAGTGTTTTTTCAGCTCCGTTATTTGTGTACGTAAGTGTTTAAGGTACAGAGTCATCACAAGTACTTTGTATTGGGACATACAGGATTATAGCAGGGGATTTGTGCTCTGCTGCTTAGATAAGCATATGGTATCATATGAACAGTTTCAGGGGAGTTGTTTCTATTGCAGGTACAGGATAGTTTTATTCAACCTATAAGGTAAGCAGAATTTTTAGTGTGGTCTCCAGGGAATGTTGAAGCATTTGAGATTCTCAGGTCTTTTGTAAACTTTGAAGAGAACGGTTAAAATGAAGATTCATTGTGTATAGAAAAACTGAAATTGTTTTGTAATTAGTTCTCTTGACCTTGATTTACTGAGCGCGTACTTGTGTACATCCCTGGGGAAATAATGAGTGTTCTTAGCCTCCCTTCTTTAGAATTTTCTAATTGTTGTCAAGCATAAAGACAACTTTTACAGTGACACCATGTCCTGAAAATATGGCTGCAGAGGATTAACTCAAGTAAAATTGCGTATATGTACAGCATATGTTCAGCAGTTAAGCAGTTATAAACTTTGAGGAGTCCTTATTCTCTACCTTTGGAGTAGCATGGTTACCCTTACAAAAACAACAACAACAAAAACCCTACAGGGCAAGCAGCTCTATTAAAAATCTTTGAATGTGTTTAGTTGCTAGTATAATTCAAGCCAAGCGATATTAGATTGTTAATCAGTGTGTCCTAGAAAAAAAGCAGGGATCCAAAATGCTGTAAATGATTCACTCAGTGTAACATTTTTCCACTTCTCTTCCACTCCTGTGTTTATGAGGAGAATGTCAGAAACATTTTCCCTGGTGTCCAAGCATGGAGATGTTAAAGTCTGTAATTTAGTTCTTTCACTTGAATTGCTGACACACTTCTAAAGTTCATTCCTCAAAGGAGTAAGTTCATTCCCCAGAGGAGTATAGTCTGTAGTATAAATACAGTATTTGAGTTTTTTGGTCAAAACTTCTGCACCTCTGAACAGTCAAGACTTGATCTTTCATGCAGTACCAAGAAGCTGTTGGTTTTCATCTGCCCTTGGGAGGTTTTAGTGTCAGTGTTAGTGTTGACACTTTATAATTGCACGACGAGGATTTGCAGTGCTCTAATGTTTTTACCTGCAGTAGGGGTGAACTAATCCAGTTATGGCAGGAAGCTTTTTACAGAAGATCTGTGGAGTGTGCACTGTGGTGTAACCTTACTCATATGCGTGGTCCTGACAGGAACAGTTAGTCTGAGCAATCAGCAGCTTGGCTGTATAACAGAAAAAAAAATGGTTTATCATGTGAGTCGTACTTCTAACAGCATTACTTCTGTTTGGTTCCTATTTGTATCTGACTGTCAAAACACCAGCTCAGTTTTATGCTTTTGCATCTTAAACACTGCTTTTTGCATTGAACCTCAGTCAGAAGACAACATGCAGGTTTCAGAATTTACTTCCATATTCATGTGGCTGGATGTTCAGTGCCATGCACCTCTTTTCTTCTGCTCATATTTTCATCTTAACAAAATTTAGTATGGGGTGAGAGTCTGGGGGGAACTGCAAACAGACACCTGAAATTCTCTTTCTTTTCGAAAAGAGCTGCTAAGCCAAGAATGAATTTGTGGAAGGCCTGTTGTAGGAGGCACAAAAAAGTTCCCGTTTGTCTTCATAATCTGTGTTTTACTTGTCTTTCATCTACAGGAGTGTCTACAAAAGGAAATTTAAGAACAAGGTATTTGCCAGAGAGTCAAAAAAGTGAAGCTGAGCCAAAGGTGCCTGTAGCTGTTGCTTCTGTTTCCATGGATCCTGTTAGAAGCACAGGAGATCTGACAGGGCAGCAGGTCAGTAAAGGCAATTTTTTCTTGCTTTGAAGAGTGCACATGGTGTAAAAATGTTGAGAAAATCTGAAAATCTTTAGATAGAAAACTTCTACCTAGCTTTAGAATACTATTACTCTTGCAAATTCTTAATTTTATTGTCCATTTACATGGTGGTTTGCTGGCAGAAATTAATTTTCCCCTGAGATAGCTTGCTAACTTAAGGAGAACAAAAGCTCAATGTGCTAATTTATGTAAGTGGTTTGCAACCGGGGCCATGTGAAATGGCTTATACACCTGTGTGTATGTGTGTAGAGGGAGAAAGAAGCTTAGAGTAGCTCCTAATCGGTATATTACTTGCCAAACACACAAGCAGTGTTTCAGTCTATTCAATTTCTTTGGTTTAGTCTTATCATTTAGAAACTGGACGTGCAAAATTCTTTTTGGAGGCCTTTTTGTCCTGTCTGCTCATGTAACAAGGTAAAATCACTTTCCATTTTTGATAGGAAAAGTTAAAGTGCATCTGAGTAATAGGAGTTGCTCTGCCAGTTGATGTTATCTTTGGCTGTGCTTCAGTGTGTTATCTGGCCTACTCCTGTGGCAGTAAGTGACCCTTTTAGAGTTTATTGCGTTAGAAGTTTCAAAGCAGTGGGGTTTCCCTTAGAAAGTTATTTAGTGTTCTGATAGGTCTTGTGATGTTCACAAATCTGTTGAGAGATGGCATTTTTCTGACGTGATTTGGGTAGTATATTGATTGTGAGTCATTTAAATACTGTTGTCTCTTGCCTAGCAGTCATCTGGGGCAACTCAGTAAGCTATTAGGATTTAGTATCTTTGTACTTCCAGGCAGTGTCTAAAACTTTTCATAGAATCCCCAACTGGTTTGGGTTGGAAGGGACCTCAAAGCTCACCCAGTCCCACCCCCCTGCCATGGGCAGGGACCCCTCCCACCAGCCCAGGCTGCCCAAAGCCCCATCCAGCCTGGCCTTGGGCACTGCCAGGGATGGGGCAGCCACAGCTTCTCTGGGCAGCCTGGGCCAGGGCCTCGCCACCCTCTGAGGGAAGAATTTCCTCCTAATCTAATCTGAATCTCCCCTCTCTTAGTTTCAAGCCATTCCCCCTTGTCCTATCACTGCACCCCCTGACACAGAGTCCCTCCCCAGCTCTTCTGCAGCCCCCTTTAGGCACTGGCAGGCCGCTGTGAGGTCTCCCTGGAGCCTTCTCTCCTCCGGGCTGAACACCCCCAGCTCCCTCAGCCTATTCCCACAGCAGAGGTGCTCCAGCCCTCAGAATTCTTGTGGCCTCCTCTGGACTTGTTCTAATATGTCCATATCCATCTTGTGCTGGGTCCCCAGAGCTGGGTGCAGGGCTCCAGGTGGGGTCCCACGAGAGCAGAGCAGAGGGGGACAATCCTCTCCCTGCCCTGCTGCCCACGCTGTGTTGGTGCAGCCCAGGACACGGCTGGCTTGCTGGGCTGCAGGCACACATTGCTGGCTCATGTCCAGGTTCTCATCTACCAGTATCCCCAAGTCCTTCTCCTCAAGGCTGCTCTCAATCCATTCTCCTCCCAGCCTGTATTCATGCTTGGGATTGCCCTGACCAATGTGCAGGACTTTGCCCTTGGCCTTGTTGAATTTCGTGAGGGTTTTCACAGGCCAGCCTCTCAGCCTACCCAGGTCTCTCTGGATGGCATCCCTTCCCTCCAGCATGCTAACTGTCATGACTGTATCTGGTCCACTGCTGTATTAACATTCATTAAATCTTGTTCTGTGTCTGGGTTAAGATGTCCTCTCTGTCTTCTGTATGCTGTGTGCCTCACATGTATGCTCAAAACTCTAATGTGAAGATAGATCACGCTGTTCTCACTACTTTGACAGAGTCGTTCCTCTTTGAATCCATAAGCAGCTTTGTTCTCTGCAGCATGAGACACTGATAACTAGTATTCATTTTTGGACCCCTCTTGGACTCTTCCCAATCTATATCTCTTTTACCAGTGCTTGCTTTTAGGAGACTCGTATGTACCTCCACTTTGCAAATGATGTTGTTCTTAAGTGACACGCAGAGAAATTTCACAGATATCCATCATTACGTACAATTTTTATGTAGATGGGTCTCTTCATAAGCATCTGCGACCCCCCTGCCTCAGAGATGCCTTCATATCCCACTTTAAAATCTGTTGTGTTGTGTGTTGTTAGCATTACTTGTTTACTTCCCTTTTCCATGTGAGGGTTGTAGAGGTAGATTTTTTTTTGTTCTTTTTATATAATGCCTAATACACTGCAATGTGATTTGAGACTCAGATGTGCTTTAACAACATCGACAATAAAATGGGTTCAAAGCTTTTACTCTTTTCTGTTTTTTTTTTTTTAACTTTCTGTGTTTCTCTTGTCATGTCAAATCCTCATGGAAACTTTGTACTTTAACTTTTAAGATAAGCTCTGAATTGCTTGAAACAAACAGAACAAAAACATTTTGCTTGTTACAGAAGAGGAAGGTTTCATACCATTTTTCACAAGGAGTTTTCATGACTAACAACTAATTTTCTTCAAGGTGTGGCTAGGGTTCTGTGTGTCTAGGGAGAGCTGATCACTTTATTTTGATGTACTTTGTGCTGCTGTACTGGTAGGTAGCACACCATTATGATTTACCAGAATCATCTGTTGAAAAGAATAGATTGGGTTTCTCTCTAACGTGAATCCTAGCAGAACTAGTTTACCTTGTCTTCATTCAGATAGACTTGAGGACAGTGTAGTAGGTTGAGAGTTTGGGAGAAGTCTTCAAAAAGGTCTTGTTAGCTCTGCAACTTCTCTGATAATTTCAATAAATCAGTGGTTTACTGGTCATGATTAAAATCTTCCTGCTTCCTGTTTCGCAGAACTTGTCTGCTTCTTTCCGGCAGGTTGTCATCTTCTAACATATGGATTATAAGGGAAGAAAATCTTCCACTTAGGTAGTGTGTTTCCCCTTGAAAATACTGGGTTATGAAACATTGGATGTATAGAAGGCATGTATAGAAAGGACAGAGATCTGGAAAAAGGAGACTGTATTGTCTTGGACCCTGTCTCATTTGTCATCTTGTTTTTATGGTAGAGCTGTTGCTGTGTCTAATTCCACAGTTTCATTTTGACAAGCAGTAAGGCAGATACAAGCTTGCCTTGAAGAATTTTTTGTGTGCCATTTATCCATACTTGTGGATAATAAAAAAAAAAAAACACAAAAAAAACACAGATTAACTTTTCAGTTTTTCCTGTTCGTCCCATAAGTCTGTGTCTGACAGCATGTGCATGGGTTTGGGGAAGAGCTTGAGGTACCTTCTGTTAACATCTCCTTTACTAATGTAATAAAGCTTCTGACTTATTTTTTGATTGAAAAATGTCTTTTTTTTTTCTTTTGAAGAGGTTCCATCAGCTAGCTGCTAAAACAGAGTAAAAATCATTTTCAGACATTTTAGCATAGGAAATGGAAATCCTTCAACCATATGTTTAGTTGAAGTTAAATTCAGTTAAGTTAAAGACTTTCCCTATTTGTGTGACTGTAAATAGCATATGTTTGTGAAGGAAACTGTGAAATCAAATGTCCCCTTGAAAAGCACTGAAATCTGATTTGCCTTGTGAAATCCTGTTTTTCCAAGGAGAACATGTTGAAGTTAAAATAAGAACGTACTGCAGGGTCAGGTGGATGTAACCTGACTCTAAAATCATCACCTCTTTTGAAAGCTGCGTAGTCCTTTAATTGTTTCAAACCATTGTTCAAGAAGCAATTAGCTAAGAGTGGAAAGGGGCATTTCCTCTCTGATGTGTGTAGATCAGCTGCTGTTACTGCTAATGAGGGCAGATAAGCCCAGTGTTTGCTTTCTATGTTCAGAGGTTGTTCAGTGCTGTATTGTGCTAGCTCGGCCAAGCTGCACAACATTTGGTAGCCTTCTTGTATCTCTTATTGAGGACTGTATGTGCTTGCAAAGGTTTATAACGTTTGTAGGCTTGTTAAAGTCTAAATTGAAATAAAAGATTAAGTGGAAATATTTAAACTTGTCAGAATCTTAGGCAGAATAGCATAGCTGTTATTACTGCAATCATTTTGGGATTATTATTTTGTACTTATTGCTAGCAATAAAGAACTGAGTCACTGATGGTAAATAAAAGCAATTTTGAACTAGGAATTGTTTCCCACTTAGAAACACCCAACATAGGTAATAATAACAATAACCAGGCACTACAAAGAACTGTTGCAAATACGAACAGCAATATGCCCTCTGGTGGACATTGATAACAAATACTGCAGTTTTCAGCGTAATAGAGGAATGTATTAATAGAAGAACTGGAATATACTAAAGGTTCCTTTTTAGAATGGGTGGTAAGTTGTGAAGGTAGCATATTAGTGATTGAAAACAAATGATAATGATGTGCAAAGGACTGTGTACTTTTCAGTGTATTAAAAAATTTGTTTGAGATGAGGATTTACCTTCTACTAGCAATGTACTGCATAACTTTTTTGCTGTTTGTATGCTTTGGTCATAATGTTAAGGCGGAATTTTTTTTTCTTACTCTGTATTTTAAAATGCCAATACAATAAAGTTTGAACCTGGTATTGGATATCACTGCACTAGGTTTCCAAGTCATGAGTCTATTGCACTTTAACTTCAGTATGAATCAATGTGTGGTGTACGTTTTGAAACTTCATTCAACATGTTTATTATTGAAGCCAGTAGCTTGCATTTTACAAGTTACAAGTCTCTTAGAATTCTCCACAATTTTGGTAATTGGTTTCACTGAACTGTACTTACAGTTAAAAAAAAATATGCACTTTATTTCCAGTTGGAATTTGTCTACCTTCAGTTTCTAATTATTAGGTCTTGAAATGCTTTTAATGTGTTATGAAATACTTGCTCTTCTTTAAAGATTACTTTCTAAATTGTGGCTTTCAATTTTCAGGTCACTAATGAAGGAGGAATGAAGAGTGCTTCTTTAAAGGATTTATGTCCTGAGGACAAGAGACGCATTGCAAACTTAATTAAAGAACTTGCCAGGTGAGAATAAGTATCACCTGAAAATGCATTATGTTTAAGGAGAGTCATTCCGATAATTAACATCAAGCAATGTAAAACTGCATTATGGAACTGAATATTTGCATAAGGTAATTTTTTTTTGCTCGAAGAGGTATGAAGAATGAGGCAGCCTGATCAGTTTTTTCTTGCTTCTTGATCCTAAATCCCCTGAACATTATGAAAACAAGAGCCAAAGTTTTGTGACCTGCAGCAGTTCATCCACATAAGTATAGTCACAGGGCTAGATTTTGTTTGCTGCTTGTATCATATGCTTTTAAATAAATATATGTTGTCTTTTGGAAATAAGGAACTTCGTTGGTATGAAACTTTGTAGTGCTTATTTGTTAGGAGTAAGGTTTTATATGGAAATCCATATTAAAAGCAGATTGCTGGTCTTGTGGCTAAAACATGCTAATCTGCATTCACCTGTGTTTTCCTCTGTAGAGCAACAGACTCCACTGCGATTTTAACTTACTTTGCCAAATTTAAGAAATTAAAGTAAAATAAAATCATGTTCCCCCTATTCTTTGAAAAGAGAGGCTGAAATAGTGCAAACTTCTCAACTTTAGCAAAAGGTTTTTCTGAGTTTCGTTCCAGTACTAGTTTCATTCATGAAGACAAATGATGGTAAAAATAAAGTTGGATTTGAGAGAGGAGATTTTTTTTCTTCCCTCCACTCTGTGTCCCTTACACTTCAGAGTTTCTGGAAATCTGCTTCTTACACAATGCCTCTAAAACTGAGGAGCACATGGCAGGTTTTCTTACAACACCAGAGGAGAAAACCTTGTGAGATGATCTTAGTGCCTTTAGGCTAAAAGTTAGTGTCCACACTGAGAACGTAAAGGCTAAGTTTTTTCTAGAATAAAATGCAAGTTCTTAAGTATTAATGAAGTACTTTTTTGTCACAGATTTTATATGCACAATAATTGGCGAGCATTACTGCCTTTATTCTTTTTCTTTTTATGTAGGAAAATGTGGGCAGAGAGATTACGTTACCTGTTCAAGGTCACGCAATAAGTCTCTGGTGCAGCTAGGAATATTTTCTCTCTGATTATCCTCGTCCAGTGGACCGTTTTGCCTGATAATAATTTGTACCAATACAGGTTTTCTTGCTATACGGTATTTTAGTAATTTCTGAAGTTTGTCATGCTTGCAACCCTATTTTATCCTACCTTGTGTTAGAAAATGTCTAGTTAAGGCTGTCATAAAGAGTAGATTGCTGGGAAGCCTGGTTACAAATTGTCAGCTGTTAGAGCTATTCGGACACTGTTGCCACTGTTGATATATAGAGGTATATTCTAATATTTAAAAAAGTCTTTTATAACATTGTTCCTCATAATACTCTGCTCTCTAGAGAATACTAGTACACTAACTCATTTGAGCATGGGATTCTTCTTAAGTCTCAGATGCTGTGATTTTTCCCTGAGGACAGTTTGATATTTCTGCCTGACATTTCTTCGAAGAAAAATAGAAGGTGCAGCAACATTAATTTTGAAAAGTAAAATTAGTGGAACACTATTATTTTATACTTAGTTCTCTTTTATTTTTAAACCTAATCATATTTTTATTGGATGTAATTAAAAGTCCGTTGCAGAGTAATAGGGATGTTGAACTTTAATTCTGCTCACCTCGTCACTTTTTTAAAACTCTTCATAATTCTCATCTCGAGTCGTGTAATGATGGAGGATTTTTACATGCAGTAGGACATTCTCTGCTATATCAGAGAAGACAAAGAACCAGCACAATGCTGAAAGTTTTCCAGGAAGACTGTCTTATAATAAATAATTGGAATAATAAAGATCTCACTTGACCAGTGCTGTAATTCACCATTCCTTGTTTTGCTACTATTTATGAATGAGAATTATGGTAGTTGGAACTAATTCCTGCACGTTTATTGCAGGATGGTGGACAGAAATAGATTGGTCAATAACTGCCTGCATGAGGGCAGGTGTATGGTGGCAAAATTCTGTCTGCATGGAAACCAGTGACAAAACATGGTTAACTCCTGGGGCTTGCATTTCAACCAAGTTTTGCTTGAGCAGTTCAGGATATCGGTCTCTTACTTGACTTTTGCAGCTGCTGAAGGGGAACTAATGTACTTTTCTTTCTCTTCGTATTTTTTTCTTCTCTTTGTCAAACTCTCATTCCCACTGCACTTTTGAACACTGGGAAAGTGTGTTGCCTGTGTATCACCTAATATGCTGAAGTGTGGGACTTTGTCTTGGTGTGAGCAAATTGTAATGCTGGCTTTATCTCTTCCTTTGAAAAATTCAGTTACTGTGCTCAGCTTGGGCTCTGCGGCTGGGGATTCCAGTGGCTGACATCACATGAGCTGTTAGGGACTTGATTGAATTTTGAGACAGTGTCCAACAGAAGGACTCAGCTGTATCCTCTCTAATCCTTCTTTCTAGGCTAAAAAATCTAATTTTTTCTCTGTTGCCACCTATCAATCTAACCGTTATTTTTCCTTTGAACATATCCAGTCTGTCTTCCTTCTTTATATGAGTAGGATAGTGACAGGACAAGGGGGAATGGTTTTAAATTCTAAGAGGAGAGATGTAGATTAGATGTTATAGGAAGAAATTCTTTATTCAGAGGGTGGCGAGGCCCTGGCCCAGGCTGCCCAGAGAAGCTGTGGCTGCCCCATCCCTGGCAGTGCCCAAGGCCAGGCTGGATGGGGCTTTGGGCAGCCTGGGCTGGTGGGAGGGGTCTCTGCCCATGGCAGGGGGGTGGGACTGCTGGATCTTTAAGGTCCCTTCCAACCCAAACCATTCTGTAGTCCATTCTATGATTAAGATGTAAAAAGTGAGAGGCAAACTTGGTCCGAACTTAAAAGGCTGAAATGTTGCAGATGTGATTTTTTTTTTTTTTTTTTTTAAATTGTGTCAGCAGATTCTGTTCACGTTGTTATTGTAGGGGAAATTCTGAGCAGAATGAGTCATGCCCATGTATGCCAAAATGCTCTGTGAGTAAATGGGAAATTCTTGAGTGTGAT
The DNA here is from genome assembly GCF_009769625.2 of Cygnus olor. Lineage (NCBI taxonomy): Eukaryota > Metazoa > Chordata > Aves > Anseriformes > Anatidae > Cygnus > Cygnus olor. The sequence goes on along the minus strand of NC_049198.1, from coordinate 8,587,142 downwards.
GAGCCATGATTTTCAAAAATAACCAGCATGGCACTACCCTGTTTACAGTAAGGTGCTGCTGGCATGGTGGTGAAAGTGGCAGGCACAGTAAGAGCAAATTTTAACTCTCCCTACAAGCAGAGGTCTTTTAAGAGGCAAAAAAAAAAATACTCTCTCAGCTTTTGTTACTGCAGGCTTCTCCTAAAGCAGTCATCAGGTTATGTAATGAAATGAGCAGTGGCACAGTGAAGACACTGAAAGATTCCTGCCCTTGTTCTCAGTGCCGATGTCGGGACACATTAACCTCTTCCAAGAGGGAACAGGGCAAGGCCTCTTGGGACCTAGCCTGTTGACTGTTGAGCATTAAGGAATTGCTAAACTCCTTACTGAGAATGGTCACAACGTGTTCTGGAGTGAAATGTTTTAAAAATGATAGGCATATTTTAAGAGCTCTCAGCATTTGGCTGAATGAAGAGGGTCATAACTTTGCAGGGAAAGTATGTGTGTGTGCTTGCAAGCATTCACCTCGTTCCTTACTGATACATAGCTGTAGTATTGTGACTTTCTGGCTCCTCCTTTGACACGTGCATCACAAATAATTCTGCATGCACAGTTAAAAGTACTGTTCAGACATGCAGATTTCTTTTGAATGAATAGACTAAGAGGCATAGAATAGTTCATGAAAGACTTTTTTGCTTTTAGTGTTGAGAATTTGTATCTAACTCCTCTGTTTATCTTATTTGAAGTAAGAATACTTGGAGAAAGCTGGCTCTCTGTTGTCTTTGCAAACATATCTTTGAAAGCAATTTAGGTAGAAAGGTATCCTAATGCCCTTATTCACACAGGGGAGGGAGCGATTGCCCTTTTCAAATGAGGTACAAGATGAATTTTTTTGCTATTGGGTGAGTGTCTTTCTGGCAAAGACCAGTGGTGTGCCCAGAATGACTTGTATCTGGCAGCTAGGAGAACAACTTTTAGACAGCCCTTTGTACCTCGTGGAGAAAATGCTGCCTCCTTCCTCTGTCACAGGAATCCCGGACTCTTTCTAGGGATCTGTCAGTCTGGGACACTAGTCTTGTCCATGTAATGCAATGTCAGTAGACTTCTTAGTCTGATATTAAGAAGAAATTGACCAACTGAAATGAAGATTTTCCAGCAAAAGGTGAAAATGGGAATCTAAACTGGTTAATTTGATTACAGAAGTGGAAATCATTACAAAGGAAGGCAGTAAAGCAATTGTAGCATGTATCTGTCATTTAAGTGTTTTCCTTCCAGCTCTTAGGATCTTTGAAGGACAACTTGAATGAACGTGAAAGTCCCTATGACAAATCCACAGTGTTTGGCCTCTTGGGCTGCCTGCTATCATGGGTTTACCCATATTTATCTCATATTTAACCAAACGGTTATCTGGCTTTAACTTCAATGTCAACGTTTTTTCTTTTTTTCTGTATGTTTTACTTTAAGAGACAATATTCTGCTGGAGTTCTCTTAATTAGTCAGGCAGTGAGACTGCAAATGAGATATCCCTAAGCTTGTATGTAAATTACTTCTTGTTGATAGGTAAAGCATGCCTAGAATTATTGCATCACCAATCACACTTACCTATTGTACTTAAAAAGTCATTTGTAGCTATAAATTCATGCTGTGAGATCTAGTTTTGTATTATTTTGCAAGCTGCATATCATAAAACTTATCCATTGTGCAGCAATTTCAATTATGGGATTGTTGGAGTTTTTTGGTTATTTTTTAATTTATACAGACTGCTTGTTACACTCGAGTAAAATGTATCAGATTTGTGAACAGTGCCCCTAGACAAAAATGCTGCCAGTCTGTCTTCCCGCAGTGCTGATGCAAAATGTCACTGTCGCCCAGTTGTACCGAAGGCGTGTTGTGATCAAGTCTGGCATTAAACTTCTTGTTTCATCTTTTTGGTGCACATCTTACACTTGGAATACCGAATTGCATTGCCTTGGTCCCATGTGTGTTGGGCTCTGTCTGATGCCCTTACCTTGGTCCTTGCTCTGTTTTTTTGCTTGGAATGTAGAACTTATGGTTTTCAGGAACAGTCACCAAAACACTTTAATCTTGGCTAGCTTGCTAGTGGACTAGTATCAAGCAAGAGTTCCTGAAAGGTAAATGTTCCCAGCAAGTATGTGACTGATCAGTGAGATCTGAGTGAACAGATCCCAGTGGCAGTCCGTGCTTTTCATTTATTTTGTCTTCTCTGTCTTGCTCAGCCAAAGTTCTCATTGCATTTGGATTTCTCTTGGTAAAAGCTCATTTTTCCTCACACCTTTATAAAGTACAAAATACTACTTTTCATTTGCTTTATCAGCACTTCTTCCCTTCCCCTTCTACCCACCTCAGTGTAGGCTCTTTCAGTCAAGAAGAGTTACTTCTGAGTTTTGTCCCTAGTATGGTTTTGATGTTAGCATTATCATGGCTCTTCCTTGCGCATGCCAGTTTTCATTAGGCAAATAAAACTTAGTGCTGTTGACCCAGGCATTGCTTCAAAAATTCTACCTGGAGAACATCAGTCCTATTTAGTCAGTGGAATGAGTCTGTGTCATCAGCAAACTTGTTGGTCAAGTTTCTTCCACTGAGACAGCCAGAACTCCTACTAGCAGCAGTGGATTTGGGAGCACACCATAATTGGAACTGGTGAATTAGGAATTAACTTGAACCCTAAGGCTGATGTCCTAGGAGGGGTTTCTGTCGATATATCTACATCATATTTTTTTCTTTTTTTTCTACAGAGGCTCCTGTAAAACAAAATTAAGATCTTTATTTAGATGCATTTGGAATTACATAAGCTTTGAAGTGCTGAGTTTAAAACAAATCTTGAACAAAGATTGTGTATCCTATGCCACAAGTTAGTTGAATGTAAATTGTATGCAAGGAAATATTGCAGGCATTGAACATCAGGGATAGTTCTACTGATTTGTTATCTTCCCTCTCAGCTGTCAGTCCTCTGTTTGCTGCTGCAGGCAATGACAGTCAAGCTGAATACCAGTGTGTTGCCCAATGGAGCAGTTGTGCCCTTGTAGCTGGGGCGCCTTCTTCCTTTTACTGCTGTTTTCTGACCACAAGGAGAAGAAAATCAGATCAAAATCCTTCTTAGGAGTACTGTGAGCCTTGTTATGTTTCTGCTTAGCAGCAGTGAAGTCCTTCCTAGTTCTGCTAAAAATCATCTGTTCTTTACTGCCAGAAGGCAAGGAAATAAGGATATAAAAAAAAATCTCACTGAGCTATGTATAAGATGTGACATATATCCAGCATAATCTGATGACATTCTTGTATTCCTTTTCTCCAACTTCCTTTTGCCACCTCCTGTGAGTAACTGTCTTCTATATCTTGCCTGCCCTTTATGGGCTGTCTCCTGCTTTGTGATACATAAACACATATTGCCACGTTTCTTCTAAGATCACTTACTGTTCTCAGTCATTTACTGCATAAGATATGTGTTACAATATATTCATGTGTCTGGGAGTATGACAGCTTGCTGTGATCTGTGTTAAATACAAACACAGCGCGTGAATGTGATGCAAACTGGTACAAGCAGCAAATCACAGAATCTAGATAACGGGTAAAACGTGCTAGGTTTAGTCCAGTTCTGCTAGCACTTAATTCTTTCTTCTTTATCTAAGTCTTCTGTAATGTTCTTTGATTTTAATACTCCTAGGTGCAAGCATGGCCCAGTATTTCAGTTACCTGAACCTTCTTCTAATGCAGCATCACTACCCAAGTTATTAAGCAAGCATCATTCCTTATATAGTACCCTGGAGACGATATTTGTCCGCTCTTTCTCTTCTGATCTCTTTTTGCCCAATTCTTGCTTCATTCCTATCTTTCATCTACCTGCTACCTTCATTCAATTTTTCTAATTGAAGGCTTTATTCTCTGATCTCTACTACTCTTTAAGGCATTTTAGGCATTCTTGCACCTTTTGATGATTATAGTGCCAGGTATGTCATATATGCTCTAGTCATGTTACCTGAGTGCTCTAGATTCAGAGAAAACAAACTGGTTGGGGTTAGATGGAAAAGCATGGGTCTGCAGCCTAGTAGCATATGTTCCATACCTGTAACTGTATTGAGGAGCAAGGATGTGTGGCCGATAGCTTTCAGAAGATTGTTGCCTGCTCATCTACAGGAGCACGTGGGCTTTGGGGATGGATCCACAGTTCATACAGCTGTTTGAGGGGAGAGAAGGGAGCCTAGGAATGGCTTGATGAACATTGCTAGAGCATAAAGTTGTAAAATAAGGCCATGGGCGTATGAATAATGGAATGTTTTAGTGCTAAATCAATGTCTTTTTGTGTAATTTAGAAACTATACAATTAACATCTTGTTCCAAGCTTTCAAACTGTCCTAATTTATGGAATCTGTTCATACGCTATATGTTATTTTTCAGCCTTGATGTTTGTAGAGAAAAGTTTCAGTATTATTAATTATTTTACAGCTTCGTGTTGTCTGTTTGAGCTGTTGTGGGAAGGGCTGTAGGTCAGTCGTAGAGCTGGGGAATGCTGCCTGTCTGTAGCTCACCCCGTAGGGGTGACCTAATTGTATTTATGCTTTTCTGCTGGAATATCGAAACACCTCTGTGTCCTATTAAGGGAAAGGTGATGATGTTAAATGGTGGCTCTGTGCCTAAATGGGGTTCTCATTGTTAAGGATGTCAGCAAGTCTGATGGGACGAGTGGAAGGTACAGTCCATTGCACATTTACACATATATGTGCATATATGTATCTTTTCCCTTTTTTCTTCCTATACGATTGTTTCACTTAAAAGAAGTTAAAATTTTAAGTTTTCTGAAAGTGGTATTGCTTTGGTCTCCTGTCATCTGCATTGTAGCAGCTCTTTCACCATCATAAAAGGCTGTATTTTAAGAGCCTTCAGCAAGAGAAAATGCTCAAGTGCAGAGCAATATTATTTATTAGTCTAAGCTTATTACTTAATATTTTTGTAGAGCTTTTATAGAACCATGACTTCTGACCCATGCTTTTAATATAGTTACAGGATCATCTGTGCATAATGGCCATCTTGCCTACATGATAGCAGAATAACTATTTTTACAGTCTCCTCGTGAGATGCAGAATAAATGATCACTGTAAACCTTTCTCACATTGTTATCTTTTAATCTTGATCCAAGTATTTACACTGAGTAGCAAAATACAGGGTGCCATGGCACAGACAGAAAGGAAAATTTATTCCTGCGGCTTGATATTTTAAGATCCCCAGAAGAGGCCAAAGTGTTTCGTTTGGAGAAAACTAACAAGAAAAAGATTCCTTTCATGGACTTATATTTGACCAGTAAATGTAAAAGAAGAATTAGCATATAGTTTAAGAAAGGGGAAAGTTTTTCTATTTCCTTTCTGTCTCAGCAGCTAAAGCTCTCCCACTTGAGTTTTCTGTCTACATGTCCCAGGCTTGTATGGATCCCAGTGTGTCTTCATTACGGCTGCAGAAAATCAGACTGCACAGACCACACTGTGGGCTCAGATCCTTACTTTGTAGTTCTGTGCTGTACGTTAATGTGCATGCACTATTGTGAGACTGGTGTCTTTGAAAAAATAATTTCTTGCATTGTCATATGCAACTTCCATTGTACTATGATAAAATAAACATTATGAGAAACTGAGCTTTTTCCGGGTGGAGAGGGTGTTATTCACTTACCTGGAAAGCAAAGGAATTGGAAGTCGGGCACTGTGGTTATGGGCATTTATTTTATTTCTCTCAAATTCTTTTCAGGGTAAGTGAAGAAAAGGAGGTAACAGAAGAACGGCTGAAAGCTGAACAGGAGTCATTTGAGAAGAAGATCAGACAGCTAGAGGAACAGAATGAACTTATCATCAAGGAAAGGGAAGATATCCTTTAAAAATGTGTGCAAGGGCTCACTGTCTGAAATAAAAAGTGAACTACAGAGAAATAATTGTTCTAATTTATGGCAGAGAATAAATCTGCATGTGCTGCCATTCAAAAGCAATCAGAGAGATGACTTGTCAGCATGTGATGCTGGTTCATTTGAGCTTAAAACTGCCATCCAGCTGTTCCTATGATGTTGTTTTGCTATGAAATAGATATTTGTCAACTAGAAATGGCAATAAGGAATTTGTGCATTAAAATATGGTTATAGATTTTTTTTCTCTTAATCCTGTTAGGTTGTTGTAATTGAGGTTTGAAATTTATCTTGCATGGTATTCCAGTGCGAGTCCAGAGAAAGGCAACTAACACTGAAAGCATTTAAACCGTATAAATATGTACTATGGGGTTTAGCTGGCTTAGCCTTTTTTATTAATACAAGGTTGGCTGATTTTTTTCTTGCAGACTGTGACTTCCATTTTTGTTAAACTGCATATGCTTAGTCCCAGTCCTGGAATATCTCATGCAAAATGATCTTGCAGGAAGTACAGCTTTCCTTCAGTGTGGTGTGACATGTCTTTACAAAATGCTTTTGTTCATTTCTCCCCAAATTGTTGATTTTGATGCTTTGTTGTTAAATTCCTCAGAAGGCTAACGGTTGACTACAGTGGGAGAGAGGAGATAATGCTGCAACTACAGTAAAAGCAAATAGTTGATGGTTCATCAGTAGCTGTATTTCAAGTAGGGAGGATACAAATACTATTGTAAAAAGTGTTGTTGAAACCTAGTGCGTAGTGCTGTTTTCAGTCCTGAGTCATCCCTTGCTCAAGTTAAAAATGAAGTTAGAGAAGTTATAGAGAAGGGAGAACCTATTTTCTGAGAAGGGGCTGTAGTGTGTATGTTACACTTGTGAATAGTGACCAACCATACGTAAGTAGGTTGAGACGGTGGTGAAGTGAATAGGGGGAGAGAGAATGCTGAGACAAAAAAAGGACTCTTCAAACTGTAGGCCAGTCTTGGAATGGAAATGAATGGAGGTAAACAGTCCACAAACTTAAACATGAAGTTAGAGGAGGGCTCTGGGAAACTTGAGGAATCATATTTCGCAGTTAAGCACTGGAATGTTTGGAGAGGGGAGCTTCATTGTCATAGATCTTGGTTAGCTTATGAAAGGAATTCCTTGATCTGTTGTTTCTGACAGCAGGGGATTGCCCTTGATAATTCAGCAGATCCCCTTGCAGCCTAGTGGCAGTAATACTGGTAGAAAGAACTTGGTCTGTTGTCTGTACTAAATAATATACACATCAACAAGCTTAAATGGGTATGGAACATTTCCTGGAAAATAATAGATCTCATGTATTTAAGAGCTATTAGATGTGATTGCAACTCTTTCACATTGATTACACTGAAGTTAGTATTTTGTAGTATGTTATACCTTACGTATTCATTCAGCCCATGAATGTGGGTGGGGTATTAGGTTCCTGATATATATATATATATATGTATATATATATATGTGTATATATATATATATGTATGTATATATGATATATATGATATATATATATATATCATATGTATGTATGTATTGATTTACCTGCATAAAGCTTTCACCAATTCATCTGAGGTTTATTTGGTTACCGGGAAGTAGCCATGCTTGCTTTTTTGTTTTGTTGCTTTTGTTTGTTTACTAGAAATAGACTGCACAAGCAAGAATACTTTCTCAGAAGAAGTCAGAAAGACATAGCAGAAGGTTAATACATGCAATTTTACACTTCATAAAACTCTACAAAACCTAGAAATATAAAACAAGATAATTTAAACCAATATAATTTTAACTATAGGAATATTTGCCTATCATACGTGAATGATTCAAGATCCTTCATGTACCCCTAATCAGTTAATTTCTGATCTCTCAAAGCTCGTTGCAGAGCCAAGGAATGGTAGAAATGACTTGCCAAAGTAGAATATGGATTCTGGCTATTTTCAAGTACATAAACGTGAAATTCTTCTGAAATATACAGAGTTCACTTGCAAATAAGATACCAGGAATATAATAGCGTAAGGAAAAACTTTCAAGTATAGTAAAATCAATTTCGTGTACTTTTTTTCCCCCAAAGCTAATTTATTCTCTATAAAATTAGTTTATCTACCCCAGTGTTTAAAATTACCCTACAATAATAAATCGGTGCTTCTGATATAACAGCTATAGCTATCCAGTGAAGTGTAACCTCAACTTGGTAGAGGTTTAATTTGAATAACACGGAAGTGTGCGCTTTTTCAGGGAGTTGTCTTCTTTTCCTTATTAAGACTCTTGCAGCAAGGATATGCTTTGTGTGCTTGAACTCCTAACTTTAAAAGCAGAAATTTCTCATTTTGTTGTGGTTGATTTTTTTTTTTTGGAGAAGCTCTGTGGACTCATCTATTTGAATTCATTGTTGATGAACTATGACAAAAGCATGGGGGATGGGAGAAGAGGTGGTGTGCACTAATTTCACTGCAGAACCCTGAGTAATTTCGTAGAACTGGAGAATTGTATCTCTCTGAAGCGTAAATCTGCATTTGCTTTGGTCAGTACTGTGTGGGTGAGGATCAGCAACTAAAATTTCATGCAAACTTCAAGTCAGTTCCATTCTTCTCTTGCGGTTGAAACTTTGAGATTTGAACAGATCTTACTAGGGCATACCATTAATGGAGGACAACACTGATGAGCATGCTGTGAGTCATAAGTTGCCAAATCCCTGCTATCATAGAATGAAAGAAAATGAGGGATTTTAAGTAGTCATCTAGTCCATGCCTTTTCCCTAAAACAGTATCATCAGACCTGACACATTATCTTATGATTTGGTCAAAAGGAGCTATTCTGGCTTAGTTCTTCACATGGTGTGTCCACGTCTAAAAGAATGTGACTTTTTTTCAAAAAAAAAAAAAAAAAAAACAACCCTTGACCTAATGTGTCCTAATGAGTTCCAGAAATGAAAGAGGATCAAACCTTTATTTTGCATATGTGAAATTCTCATAGGCTTATTCCTAAAAGGTTCTGGTGCGCTGTTCTTTGGAGAGGAGATGCTGAGTGGTGTAAGGTACGCGTGCTGTGACTGTGTATTCTGCTGTTCTTATTAAAATCTACCCATGTTGGGCCAAATTTATAAACTCTGCAAAAATCCAGTAACGTGTTCTGTTTCTTTCAAAGCAAAAGTTCCAGGTCACCTGCACAATATAAACATTCCCATCCTTGTGGGCTATTGCAGCTCTGGCTCAGGCTGTTGTGGGTTCTTCTGGGTATGGAACTGACTGCATCCTATCTGTGTCATGGGGACCTGGACATGTAGAAGGAGAGGCGTGAGTCAAATGAGAATGATTTGTGGAAGAGAGAGAGTAGAGAGGTGAAAGAGTTTGGGGTCAAAATAGAGAAAAGGACCGTGTTTTCAATGAATGGTAGCAAAAGGAAAAAAAATGGAAGCTGGGTTGGGCAGAGATAAGGATCTTGTGTCTCTAAGTGATGCAAGTGGTGGAAAAATGAGTCTTCTGATAGGAAAGATTAAGCAGTATGTTAGAACAGAAATAAAGGCTGCACTTGAGAAAAGAGCATTAGGACCTGGCTGAAAGGAAAGGCCTGGAAGTTAGTCTGGGCATGAGTAATGTGAAAGAACTGAAGCCTGTGACTGATGAGTTTACAAGTGTTTGGGTTGAAGAATTAGAGTTCAGAAGGACCCAGGATGGGGATCAGTCAGATGGTTGGGAGACAGTTGGTGTAAAATGGGATGTGTTGGTTCAGTGCATTGTAGCACCATCCACACTTTGAAACAGAATGCTGGAGAAAGGTTATGTGAGATGGACCACCACGTGCAGGCTATCTCTAGCATCCCCATTTAATATTTGTCTTTTTGACGCTGTATCCCCAGATCATGTTGGATACATACCAACAATCTAAATTCCAGCATTTTCTTTGGAGTGTTTGACTTGCAACTTAAATGTCCGTTGAAATTTCTGTTGTTTCATTTGCATTTTCAAAATAAGGGAGAAGCAGTTTGTGTCATGCTCATAGGCTATTGTGTTATTCCTTCTACTTATGCTAGGAGCGGTTAAGAGAAAAGCTTTTGACTTCCCTTTTTTTTTCTGGCATTTTTTCAAGCACCCATTATTAACTTAGGTCCCAAATATGATTTAATTTAAGAAACGGGGAATTATCTTTTGTAAGATGCCCCAGTACTGTCATGATAGATGTCTTAGGAAAAAAACAATAATAACGAGATTATTAAGAAACAAATACTAGTGTTATTTCAAAGCCCAGAGAAATTATATTATGGTCTTTAGCTTTTCTTGTTATCACCATTAAGGATTTTCTAATCTAAATTTGATGCTCTTGCATAAATGCAGAAGCAAAAACAGCCTTAACATTTCTGCAAATATCTCTTACTTTGGTAAGAGGAAACTTCTTAAAAATAAATAATAAAACATCAGTATAGAATTCTAAGCTATGAGAAGGAACATGTATTTCCTTGCCAGAATGATCGTTTTGGAGACAAAGAACAGGGAGAAAAAGTGGTAAAGAGATTCTATTTGTTACAAACTTTTTTTTTCTTTATGTAAATTTAAACTCATCAGCCTTACTAAATGTTTGTTTTGGTTTATATTTAGAATGTACCTGCATTTCTTAAGCTTTTTGGTGGAATTATTTTCTGGCTGAATATGATCTGTTGATTTGAAGATTCAGCCAAGTTCATACAACAAATCCCATATGATTTAATTGGCTAGTCTAAACATGATCACAGGCTCTTTACGTATGTCGTTAGTACTATAACTACTTAGCACTACTTAATTACTTGATTTTGCATGCAGTTAACATGAATATTAATTTAACTAAAACAGTTCATTTTCTGATATTGTTGGTGAGATAGAATATTAATTTGCTGGAAGAATAATTGGCTTCTTACAAACATTATGTGGAGTCTTTAATAACAGTTCTAGTTTTGCCATAGTACTGCTAATTATGTTGCTCTTGCATATATTTGTAAATTAGTGCTACTTCCATATTTCCTCCTCTTCCTATCTTCCTGGATTAATAGAGAATTACCATTATTTTTCAGAAGAAAATTTGACTTGACTAATGCCAAAGAGCAAAATGATAGAAAAGCAGGTATGAGGCTATAGAATTTACCTGACTGTTCTGTATCATGCTTACTTTCTCTATAATGTTGAATTTGCTGTTTTGAGAATGGGAAGATAAATATGTTTATTCAGTTTCATTTCCTTTTAAAATCTGAGCCACCAATATTGTCATCACAGGTGGAGAAGCAAAACAGTGGGTCTTGCATAAAAGCCTTTGGGCAACGTACTTTGTTGCATGTATTGTCCTGGTGTCCTGCTTATCAGATGTGTGTGCGCCTCCGCAGTGCTGCCGTTTGCAAAAGGACAGTTGGTTTGAACTCCCAATGACAACACCTAGTGCCATACAGAAATAGGATATGGAGATTAACAATATGGTTAAGCATGTGGTTCAGGAGTGGGACTCGATGTTCCTTGTGGGTTCCTTCCAACTCAGGATACTCTATGATTCTGTGTGTATATGAAAGTTGGATCCCTGCCTTGTTCGTCCCTGCCCTGCAAAAGGTGTTAAAAATGCAAGAAGAAAATTGGTGCGAAGAGACCTTGCCACTTACAGAAAACTTGTGCCTAGTGTTTTCAAAAGTCAGACTGTTTATTTAAAACCCAGTAACAGTTTTAGTGTTTAAAGTTGGTTAAGTCCAAGTCCAATTTTTGATTTTCTTATGGTTTCTCTAGTATTAATAATGACAAGGTACAAACTGAGCGATTGGAATTACTATCGCCCTTTTTCTTCTGTTGCTTAACTCGGCTCTCTCAGCTTATAGTTTAAAATTTCTCCCTTCCTGTTTTTCATATGTGGATGCATCCTGTATATCATTTTGTGTATCATAATTTGTTTGAAGGCATGTGAGGAGAATGAAAGATTAGTGTCTTGCTCTTTTCTTCCATTTTATCCAACTGCTTTACTCTTTGAAGGTGTTTCCCTTACTGTTATTATAGGTCCCTGACTGGTAAATGTTTCTAAGCAACCATTATGGTCCATTGAATAAAAGCTGAACTTATTAAAAAGTCCCTGAATATTTATATGCTATTCTGTAACAGCAATATTGGCTAAATAATGTATGTATTTTAGAACTTCTTAAATGTAAAAGAATCAGTCAAGGACTATTGGGTAAATAAGGTATTTTGAATTTTTCATGAACTTTTAAACTAAAACAAGGTGAAACATATTGTAATGTTGAGCGTTCAAATGGATCAATGGCTGGAGATTCATTTAAAGCTCAGCTTTCTATGTTTAATCCTAGCTAGTGCCTTTGAGCACAAGCTAACCAACTGCGTTGCCCATGTTATGAAATGATCCAGAATCAACAGGCAGCATCTAAACAATCAATGTCAGCTTTTTTAGAATATGAGCTGTACTGGCTTGTTGCCCTAAAACTTTACACTCAGTGGTGCAAGACTGGCTGTGAAATGGTGCTGTCAGTACAGAAGTGTAGATGTGGGATAAGAGAAGAAGGGTTGCTGGCTTTGTAGTTTGTACTGGAAAGCTTAGTACAATGTTATTCTGTGTGTGGCTGATTTAAGAGGAGATGTTCTCATCCAGCAGCTCTGGCATTGAATTTTGGAGACCCACTGGGGTGAATGTAGAGGGCTAGTAGTGTTCTCATATCTCATCTGTTTCTTGACACTTTGATAGCGCAGGGATCTGTTCCTGGCACTAGACTCTTGATGTCTCTGAGCTGCAGTCTTGCTGGCTGAAGATCTGGGGTCGTGCTCTGTGAGGTTGTTGATAGTGGCTAGGAGGTATATACTTGACAGATAACCAGTCTTCCAACTCGGAAGGATGAATGGTATCTTGATCACAGGCTTGATATTAGTTATACTATCCGGTTTGGATCTCAAAAACTGGGTCTGATGATGAGTTGCACCTGGCTGAACTTAACAGGAGGGACCCGTCATTAGAAATGTAGCTTCAGCCACAGCAATCTCATATATTAACAGCAGTTACCATAAGGAAAAAGCCTGAAATAGGTCAGGTAAAAATTATTTCTCTGTAGAAATCAGTGTCTTAAGTGGAAAGCAGATTTATTTATTTTTTTTCAGGCACTCAAACTAATTAGGTTACTTACCTGACTAAATTTTGACCCTGCTCTTGTGGCTACTGCTGAAACATTGGGCTTTAGGTATGTGAGCTTTCAAAGCAATGCTTCTTTGAGTTAAATTTTCCCTTATGATATTTGGCCTCATTCGGAAACAAAGACTGAGATCTCTTAAAAGGAGGCACAAATGGGAAAATGAGATCATTAATTGTTGAAGCTGGTACTGTAACAAATTGACTAGAAATGTGGATTCAGAGAAATTGATGTACTTTATCCTTCTAAACTAAATGAATTCTCCATCTGCTTCAGCTTCTCAACTATAATGAGGACGTTGGGCTGACTCTGCTATTGGTTTCTCTGTCTCCCTGAACTATTTTGGAAAGTTTAAACATTTCTTGCATGATTAAATACACTTTCAATAAATCAATCTCATAATAATTGTTGTTCAGGAGAGTTCATTATTCAGTTTAGTCTTTTAAATTAGTGTTCTTCTTTAAAGGATTCTTCTGACGTAATGGCTTCTGCTAAATCCATTTGCCATACTCTGGCTTGTAATTACTTTAGATTCGAAGAATAAAATGAATGGCTTTATTATTAATCAGTAGCAAATTTATCTTACTGTTTTTAACCTCAGAGTGGCCTTCGCTCATGAAATAGTTTTAATGGTCTAGATAGCAAAACACTTCATACCTCGCTTTCAACAGAGATTTAGTGAAAGCAATCAGATAGTTTTGTGGGTTTTCTTCTTATTTGTCATAGTGACTGTCGTCGTGTGTAGGTTTGTTGCTGTATGCTGTCAACTGCTGGCCCTCTGAAAGTCTAGTTTTGCAATGTTTTTAATTGTAAATTTTTCAGATGGGGCTAGCTCTTCTTTTTGCCTTATGCTGTGGAGAGTACATAGCACTTAAACGCAGCATTAATTTAATGCTGACTGCTGTACTGGTCATTTGCCTATATGAACTTTGTCACTGTTCATGTATGATGAAAACTTACATGATTTCTTTCATTCTCTGTGTTATTTACATATGCTTTTGTAGTTGGAGAGTTGTGAGTCTGTGCTGTGAATTTTGGTAACAAAATGCCATCTTGGACTGATGTTGTATAGCCTCTGCGCATGGACAGATAGATGTCCTAGGTGAATCTCATCCATTTGGCCCCTTCAGCTTGGCATCAGTTCTCTGTGCATTGTCTCTTGTGAAGTTTTTCAAAGCATCCTTAACTTTAAGCTGCCAGTCATTGCAAACTAATATAAAAGTATTTTCAGCCTTGCTAAACTTCCTAGTATCTAGTAGATGTTATATTAATATCTTAGTTTCAGAGACTGCTTGGATAAGGAAAGTGGGCCAGTTGCAGAATTACAGATATTCAATAAATCTCAGCTTTTAATTTCTGGAGGGATTCTTTCCTTTAGCAGCATTGTGTTGGTTTTGTTTCCTGCATCAAATGTAATGTTTAACCAAGGCTAAGAATTTTTCAAATAATGCCAAGGAATTGTAGCAAACATCCAAAGAGGAATGAATAGTGTCCTTGAAATGTTAATTCCCTGGCTCTCTAGGAGGTCATTAAAAGTGTAAGTGAAAAACTCAGTAGAATTTATCAAGATACAAGAGCTTCATACAACACTTCTGTCTGTACCCTTTATTCATCATTCTATTTGTATTTCACCTACATGTTCTAGTTTCAGGAATCGTACTTGTTAATTTCATACCTACCTTTTCATGTTCACATACTAGTGTGTGTATGTTTATTTAAAAGTATTTTTTAACTGTGCAAATAGAAAGCGATGACAGTATGGCCACTTTCACTGCATGTATGTCAACAGTTTTACATAAAGGTTAGCCCTTTCTTGGGACAAAAAATACCCCAGGGTTATAGCACAGGGAGTACAGTTGTAGTAATAAAGATTATGTTGCTGATAAGTTCCCCTCAAGGCCCCATGATGGTAATACCCCTATATTTTGTCTTTAAAGAAAACTGCTGAGAGGCAATAATTTTTTTTGTATGTGTCCCATTTTCATTAATGCATGGTAATTGATGGAGTTGCAGTGACTTGTAACAGTAATGAGTTCTAAACATAAGAATGCACTCCTTTCTAATAAGTGAGCACTGCTGGGGTTTAAAAGCGTACTAAATCAGTTGCTTTAGTATGAATTTATTAGTTTTTTTCAGCATTAGCTTTAATAGTAGTTATTTACATAAGCGTACATCCCATTAACCGCCATCAGGGCTGGAAAACATGCTGAACTGTTCATATTTTCATATAATTATTGAACATAATGGTTTCATTTGCATTTCTAAACAGTGATGTTTCTGTCAGGCTTGGAAATAGTGTCTTTACGCAGTCCCTATTTCACATCCACTTATTTGACATCGTTAAATTTTATGCTAATGTGCTTCCCTAGAATATCATCAGTAGGACAGATGCTTGTGCTTTAATATACAAATCAGAGATGCTTTTCCCTCCCCCCTCCCCTGAACTGCAAAAGAAATAAAAAAGCATATCTGCACTTTTAGATATAGTTTGTTTCATTCTAAATAATCTGTACAAAATGAAACTTTGCTTTCACCCCTGCTAGTCACTTCTGAATGTCGTAACAGATACCTTGTTTGTGCAGGGTGGGGAGCTGTCTTCTCCATGAAGGAGGAAGAGTCTTCTAAAATTTGAGGTAGCGACTCTGTGAAACTAAAATACTGTAACCTGGAGATTGTCTGATGTGTAAAGCATGGAGCCTTACACAGCAAGCTGCTGAACTAGGCAGTGGTACATGGACGGGTCTCCTGGCAGCAGACATCGCTGTGCGGAAGGCTCAGGAAGGGAGAAGTTTCAGCGCAGCAGCTGATCTACTTTTTAGGAAGGATGTTTCACCGAGTCTAGTGACTCAGTGCTTGTCCGCAGAAACGCACATGGGATTGAACGCCGTCAGGTTTAGTTTTACATTTAAAATAGCTTTTTGTTTGTTTTTGCAATTCTGCAGGTAGGTGGAGGTACGTGAGCCCGCTGCCTAATTAAATAAGGACGATGGTGGTTGTACGATGAGTGTTGCTTTGACTCATTATATGTACGCGGATCATAAGAGCTTTGATACATGACGAGAAGTTAGCAGTGGAAGCAGAACATCAGAAACCTAAGAGAGTGCGGGTAATTGCAGTTCTGCATGAGGAAATGACTGAGTAAAAAACCAAAACGCTATGAACAACAAAACTGAACTTCTTTTCTTCCATTTAAAAAATGAAATGAATACTTCACATCTTGTTCTATATGAACTTTATCTTGGAATGACTTGCTTGTGGAGCAGCAGTGCTGCTGAGCATGAGTGCAGCCTACAGTATACAGTTGCGGTCACAGGAAGAAGTAAATATCGAGATGTGAGCAATGTTGCATAAGAACCTATCGTGACTTCAGTAAACAAGTGTGTCCCTGCATATATCAAGCTCAGTGCTATGCTTTTACTGACTTACCCTATGTGATGTTGGGTGATGCTCCTTTCTTTCTGCTTTCTTCTGTCCTATTTATTTACTTAAATATTTGGGGTGCTGCTTGCTGGCTTTTCTGTGACATGAAAGGTTAAATGTACGTGTGTTGCTTATTTGTGGCATTTCACAGATGCCCTCAGCCTTGAACAATACAAATGTGGCATGTCTCTGAAAATCTTTTAGACTAAAAAGTTAGGGTCAAGTAAAAGACTGAGAGAAAGGTGTCTCTCAGATTTGTCACTTTCCTTGTGTATTACGTATTTTTTATTTTTTTTAAATTTCTTCTCTTCATGGGATGTCATAGAAGAAGGCTTGAAGGAGGCACCCACATGCAGGAGGGTACTTGTTTTGAAATGAAAAGGCATATTTTATGCATAAAGGACCACGTGAGAAAACTGGAGATACTCTGATGGATTCTGGGCTTATGGTGTCTTTAATTATAGATGATTAACAATTTGCTAGTTGCTTTGCAGACAAGGGTAGAGACAAAAATGCCTACTGGGAAATGCTTGCAGTCTAAGACCTCATTCTGGGGTGTGTGTGTTTGTGAATCTCAACAGTACAGCCATACTTCAAGTCAGGAGAAGTAGCAATATCAAAACAACAATGTTTATGTGTATATTTCTATTATGGTTTTGAGCTTACAAGAGTGCACACAACCAGTTTGTAGCAAACAATTTGGAGCAAGGTGCTTTTTGGTAAACCTTTAACTCAGGATCAAAATAGTATCCATCAGAGCAGGGTAGCAATTGGTGAGAGATACTAATTTCGTCTTGTGGAGTACTGGGAAATTATAAGAGAGTGCCTCTGTCATGCAGAGCAGGCTGTTATACTGCACAGATTCTGAACTGACCTCTTGTCAACTTCTCATTTGAATCCTGAAAAAAAGGCTCTAGGTAATTGCCAAGTATCCTTATTTTAATATGCAGCCATAAAAAGGTAAAGTATGATGATTTTTAACATCAGAAGATTAACATTTTACCTTTAAATAAAATATGATTAACTGGTACAGAATTAAAAGTAATAGAACTGAAATATTCAAACTATGACTCTATGGTGTCAGATTATGCATCAAGTGTGACAGTTTAAGTACTGAACTGATTTAAAAATGAGCCAGCTGAAGGATGTATATCCCAAGTATCAAGACTAAAATGGAATAAAACAATTGTGGCTATCAAAACTTTCTCAAACCCTCTTGGCTGGAGGAACCAGGAAATCAGAGAGTGGTGTTCTGTGACTGCATCTCGCCTGGCGCCAAAGCAGGTGCAGCGGGGGAACAGTCGGCATGCTGTGACGGCATCCCACACTAGGCTTTGAAGCCTGCCAGGTGATGATTATGTTTAAATTTAATTGCCAGGCCAAGACTATTGCTTCCATACTCATCTACTTCGATCAGGGTTCAAATATGATTGATCCAGTAGTTCATCTTTTCTTTCAGTGGTTTGCAGTCCGCCAGGCTTCCTATTATCCCTATGCTGTTTTATTTCTGGTAGATTGGCATATGTTTTGATAAATGAAACCTCATACTTATCATCTGAACTGCTTATTGCTCCCATTTGGAAATCTGAAAATGCCATTGTGAAGGTTTGTCATTTGAATTCTGCATATTTTGAGTCCTTGTTAGTAAAATGATTTTACTTTTTTCCGAACTTAGTAGTTTTGTAGACTAAGCTTGGAATTTGACAATGAAGTGGCACCTTGCTGCTGTCAGAAGTCCTCTAAATGAAAATTTTGAGTGCAATTTGGGAATATAGTTGTCCTCATGTAAATGTTTGCATCAGATTCGTTCACTTTAAGCTGTGACACCTTGCAATTGTTAATGAAGCATCAAGAGTGGAATATGGCTCATGTTCCATATCTGCAAAAATGAAAGAAATGGTAAGAAGAAAACAGTTCTGTGGCTACAGTAGTTGGCAGGTTTAAGTGAACAGGTTACTGAAATAAGAGGGTATTGCTTTTACATAGTTACTTCTGAAAGCAGTACTTTAGTATTTAAGAAAAAACGTTTGCAAAGCACTTAACAGGTTTCATGATACCTAAACTTTTCCAGTTACACTGCTCAGATGTTTTTGTGGATTTCTTTGTATTTTGCTGTCTTCAGGGGGAGCTTTTTTGTTGCTATAAGTATTGTTAGCCAACATTGATGAAAGATCCTTAGATGCTTTTAAAGATGTTACTCATCTCTTAACAGTGCAGAATAAGACTCAATGTCCAGCTGTCACTCCAGGTAACTAGACAAGTCCTGTGAGGTCTTACTGCTCTGTTTCAATGCAAATAAGTATATTTAACTTGCCAATGCTCTTTGATTTAATCTGCCAATAAATCCGTTGAATAAATTTGCCCTATAAATAGAAGGAAATTAAAAATTAGAAATATAGGAGTAAGAAAAACAAACTTACTTCCAGGATAGAATTTGATTGTGGAAAGGATTGCATGGTGTTACCGCTGGTGAGGAACTAGATCTGGTAACCCGGGAAAGCCTCTTGGTTTCCCCAGCAAGCCGTCTTGGTACACTGCTCTAGTGTGGTATCTGGGGATCTGTGCACAGCCCATGAATCCTAACTGATTTTAATGAGCTGTTTGTATTGAACTTGTCTCATGTTGGCAAAGTTCAAGTTGCGTTATTACATTCCTTTCTCTGGAAGCAGCTGCAGGACAGTCCAAAGTATTTAACAACAATGCAATTACATTGTTCTGAGTGGACAGTGAACGTGCCAGAGATTCTCCTGGCTCATCTGCAGGGGACAGAGGACTACCAGGAACCTTCTGGCGCTCCCAGCCAACCCTCATAACATATTTATGTTCATAAAGCTGTGAAAATCTGCTTTGGTTCACATGTTACTTTTCTGCAGCATGTCATTTTTGAAGGATCAGTGTTTTAAAAGACCCTCTAATTTTATTTTAATCTTGACACCTGTTAATTTCCAACCTAGTCACAATCACAGCTAGTTTAAACATGCTTGTTCTTGTGCCAGTGTTTTTAGGGTTTTTAGTCAGGAGAATTGTGGGGGGGGCAGGAAGTTTCAAGAGATTATTTTTGAAGCCAAATAATAGCTACTTTTATTGCTTCTTTTAGGTAAGTCTATAGGATGAGTTCAGCAGAAGACCTAGAGTGTCTTTGGGGAGCTGCATGAATGAGTTTGAGCAGTATCTCTCCCCTTTGCAGTGCAGCCATGCTGTTATATGACATGCAGAGAGACAGAGGAGGCCTTGTGGAGTTTCTACTCCACACACTCTGTCAACGTCTGGTCTTTGGACCTATATCTTTGGGGCTTTCTGATATCCCTGTTACATAGTAAAGATAAACCACAACCCGTTTATTGCCTCTCTAGTCTAAGAGGTGCTGAACTCGCTGGAGTGATGCACTGGTGTCTGTTCTGCTCATTCCTCCCCTTTGCCCTAGGCACCATTTACTTTGGATCTGGTGCTATATAGGGCCTTGCAGTCTGTGTTCAGAGAAAGCCTTTTGTGCCCTTTACATGGGAATGTCTCGATGTAGTGCAGTAACTGGCCACAACACAAAATATAGAGCAGCATATAGAATCACTCTCCTCCAGTAAGGAGACTAACTTATAAATTGATGCACAATATTTAATCTTGTCTCATCTCCCCCTTTTTGTCAGTCGCTGTAGAGTTGAATATGCAAAGAATTGAGAAACTATACATATTGAGTATTAATTGAGTTAGTACTAGTGTATTAGCATATATTTCCCCCAGCTTTTGTTGACATTTATTATTTCTCTCTGTCATTTGGGCTCTTGGATCTCAATTTTATCTCAAGCAGAGTGAGGCTTCTAGAGTTTGTCCGGATTTGTGGGTAACAGGCAGTAATTCTTCCATGCTTGCTATTTTCTGAAGCAGAATCATCATCAAAACATTTTTTTAAAAAGCACGAACATCTGAGTTTCATGTTTAAAAAGCCAATTTGGGAGTCAATTGTAATATCAATCCTAGTGCCAAGATAAGTCTTTTATAACAGGAGAGTAATTCACTCTTAACAGTTTCATACATTAAGCTGCACTGCGTGACATTAATAAAATAGATGTGTAGAGGGGACGGTGTCACACTGTAGGATGTTTGTCTAGTTGTTTTCGGTGGCCTGACAGAACTCCAGTATGAAAGGTACCGAGTGTGGACAGATTGAAATGAACTTGCATACCAAATCATCTGTCAGAACCCTACTCTGCTGGGACCAGACTTGCTGACAGACACGAGCCTCCTAGTATAACCATGCGGTGCTTTATCTTTTATTTAAAACTCCATTGGCTCCTTGTTCTGTAAGTTTAATAGAGATGTAGTCTCCATTGCCACAATGTCAATTTTCCTGTGGTTTTATTATGCAGAATGTTGAGTGCTGTATGCCTCACTCTGTGAAAAAGATGCATTAGGGTTCTTGGAAAACAGCAACGCTAGAAAATAAATTTTGATTTGAGCTTCACTTACATAGGGAGTTTCCCACAGGTTTTGTGGCCTTGAACCAACAATGTTTTGGTTAAATAGAACTGGCATATGCAAAAAATTCCAATAGCATTTGTAGTGGTTAGAGTGTTAAGAAATGGTCGTTAATTGTTCCTAACGTTTTATTACAATGGATCATGAGTGGAAGAGGACACAACTAATATCTCTTAGATTGTATTCTTTGACTTCAGGTAATTTTGTGGATCAGGAATTAAAAATTGTTAATCCTTTTTGATTATGTGTAATTACTTCTTGAGCAGGCAGTGAAAATAAAATAAAGGGGAAACAAGTATTTTTGTTGTTAGAACTGAACAAAACTGAAATTTACATTTTTCAGGAAATGTTAGTAGTTTGAAATTCAATTTTGTTCCAACAAAATGTATTTCAAGCAAATTATAAGGCTTATGAAATGTTTTTTCATAGTCTGTCATGACACAGTATGAGATGTATGTCATGATCTTGCTATCCTCATGGTGATACTCTGTAATGGAAGTGGTCTTTTTTTTTTTTAAAGTGCTTCAACCTTTCATTGTAACATACATGGTATGTCAATACTGGATGTCAGTAGTCCTTTATGTTAAAAATGAAGTGGGCTTTCACCTACTTCCTTATCATTATGACCTTTTTAGAATGAGTAAAACGTGATATAAATGTGATAATATAGAATTTAAGCCAGCAAGCAGCTGAGCACCTGATGCAAAATTAAAATGTTTTCTTTTACATAGAAAGGATTTTCTTAAGTTTCAGAAATCTTGTTTTGATTTGTTCCCCCTAGTGGAAAAGTGGTTTTGACAAAAGTTTGGTTCTTATACTGTCTGTACAGTATAGCATGTGTTAGAAAAACAGACTTGAGAAGTATCTTTAGGCATCCTGCTCTTTCCCAACACAAGATAGGACACAGCCTGTCTTTCTTTCTGGGTTCTCGTTCTTTGCCCAGATGACCTGAATTTGAAGTACGGATTTTCATCCCGATTTGGAGGTTTGCCATAACTGTAACCTTTCTCTAGGTTAGGAATTGAAATTACTTCTCATTCCACAATGTAAGCTCTACAGTATTCGTTGCTGATAAACCTTCCAAGCTGGCATGGGTTTGCTCCGTGTCCTCACTTGTGCTTTGTGAAAGCATCGCAGTTTGGGCTATCCATCCCACCGATCTCTGGAAGAGCTTCCAGAAATGGTGAGGTCAGGCAGATCTCAAAGGCCCGTGAGTATATTGCCGGGAAAGCAGTGGGTAGGTGGTTTGATCAGTATGATCTGCAACGCCAGTAAACTTTTAACTGAGCTGGCATTAATGCAACCCAACTGAAGTAGCATTTAAACCTAATGAAACTAGTTTTAACAGTATCTGCAATGCTTTTTGTGTGTGAACGTGTGACATTTTACAAGTGCATAGCAAAGACTAAATTGATTCTTAGAAGAATACATTTCTCTAGTACAGACAAGACCCAATAGATCTTTTTCCTAGATAGCAGACTTAACTTTTTCTTAATTTTCTCTCTTGATTAAAATCCTGAATGGGGGTGATGTTTCCACTAAATGTCTACTCAAAACAAGTTTAGAGAAAATGGAATGTCGGCCTTAAAAATGTCACTTTAATATGCTTAGACGTGATAAGGTCTTAAAAGTCTCCTAACGATATATGATGGAGTGCGTATGCTTGCTGTATTTGGAATCAGCATGTGCAGGGTTGTGTATTCACAAAATATTGATGAGACTATGCTGAGGAGAATGCTTGGAATAAGTAACGCTGGCAAAGAAAGAGAGATCTGACTGGCAAGTTCAAAATACACAGGTGGGTGAAAGGCAACTGAATATTCAATATGGAAAGTAAAACGTATTAAGAAAAACCAAAGTATGTCTGTTTTTAGGAAAAATATATTTCTAATAATTTGCTTATTGATATTTAGATTTTTTTAAGTGAAATAGTACAACTCTAAAAGCTTTTAGGTGTGAAATGTTAACAATTTCCTCTGTGTGCACAAGCACTTGTATTATTCTAACCTTTTTTTCATAGTGCTGACTGTGTATTTAGTACAGCAGATATTCTAGTTTTGGTAAGTTGATTTTTGTCTATCCATAAAATTCTGCTGACTTCTCTTTTGTGTCTAAATACTTGACTGATTATCGAATTCCATGCATTTGTGAGTACATCAGAAGTCTTATTTAACAATTAGCTTCTGGAAAATCAAGGAAAAGTACGTGTCATGCATTTGCCACATATTTAAATCAGACTTTAAAAAAGCCATCTGTTCTATACTTAATTTTTAGGGCGCTCTTTATGATACAAAGAAGTGTACCATTAATAAGGAAGGTTCAAAACAGTTTTGTGTACCTATTAGGAGTAGAGTTTGTGTGCGCACACGTGAGTGTTTATGTGCTCAGCAGCTTTCTTAGTCTCTAACTGAATTTTTCAAAACCACTGACAATTTAATGTATGCTCCTGAAGGTGATGTTGTACAGCTTGTAAGCAAGCTAGAGTTAGAACAAAGACAATAGAGCTTCACATTGGGTTGTGGGCAGTAGCCAGTCATACAACTTAAAATTGTTGTGCTTGTCTTGCTGCTCTTATATACTTTGAAACTGAGTAAGACTTGTTTGGAATAATCTATAACCATGTATGCATTTTGATAATATAAGATTTTGCAATATTGTCTTACAGATTTTGGATTTTTTTTTTGTTCAAAGTAGGCACATTACAGTTATTTTTTGCTTGTCTGAAACTGTTCTCTAAAAATTATGGGAACCACTTATTCTGTGTTTAATGGTGGTGGGCAAATTCCTTAGACCATCTAAACTTGTTTAATATCCCCCTACAGTGTTTGGACAATAGACTGATGTTATTAGAAACTATAAATCGAAGTTAAATTGAGGGTATAAATCATGCTTAAACCACAGAACAAAATCACATTAATGCGAAAGTGCAAGTAAATAAAGGAAGCCATAAGGTAAAGTAATTGCAGAATCTTGGTTAAAGTATGCACAGACTTATTAAACTTTTCATGATAAATATGAGACATGCACAGCTAATGCCTACCAGACAGTTCCCCACAGCATAAGTTACCTCTGTTGTGATTGTACTTCGTTGACGTGGTGGAGCTTGGGCTCAGGAACCCCAAGTTCTGAGAGCATGTGGTCAGCAGCTTGGCAGTTACCGGAACTGGCACGGAGTGTCCCTTGCTCTTGCATCAGAGCTCAAAGAGAGGTAGAGGTATTGGTCATGGTCACAGAACTCCTACCGGGAGGTGAAGATGCAGTGTAGTGCTGTGGTCTCCTCCTCTGGTGCTGTATTCCCTAAGATAAGATACTGGAGAGGGTGCTATTGGTAGGCTGTATGAGTTTGCAAGAGAAGCAGTCACACTTCCGTTAGTTGGATCAATAGGCATGGGGGGAATGAAATGAAATAAATAGGGGTTAATGAAATGGAACTTACACTGCTAAGAGTTCTGTAGATTTGATCATTGTAGCTTAGGTTAGAAGAACAAAGATAATTCTTCCTGAAGGCTTATAAACTTCCACGTTTGTTTTCCCTTCAAGGTAGAGTACGTGGTGTGGAAGCATCTCTGAACAAACCCCAAATTTACTTTTCATGAAACACACTTTTTTGTGCTTTCTGCATCTGTAGAAAACTTCTGCTTACTCTTAGCAACTAGTAAGTGATGTCTGAGTTGCTGCTTATACCAGGCTCTGAACCTTTATTTTTACTGCCTACTGTCTTGTCTGAGAAAGTGTTTTAGTAGGAGTTGGTTTGAGCCTAGGTAGACTTGAAAATATGTACTTGAATGTATATTTGAATATACACGGGTACCTGTTCAAATACTTGGATACCAGTCCCAGAGCAGCAGGATATACATAACTCTGCGTCCCCTTGGATCTGTCTGTCTCTGTACACAGGTCTGGTTTCCCAAAGTAGATGCAGGTTGGTGTAATGAGGCTTTTCCTGAACAGCACAGGCCTGCTCCAAAGTTACCAATTTGTTGTGTATCTGACTGCCACTAAACAGAATGGGATATGTTTAATGCAAAACCATGGGAGTCTGCGTGGTAAAATATTAAATCTGAGAAGTACAAAAAAGAGCAACGAGAAATTTATGATAAGGTTGCCAAATGTAATTCAAAGCCAAACATCTCTTAAAACAATAAAACTTCCCTCACACAATCTGTGTTATCAGATTTTGTGATTTCCGGGTGAACTCGATACGTGTGCTGACTTCTATGCAGATTCTTTTCAGTAATCCGTATTGTTATTGGCACACTGATTTAAAAATCTTTACTCTCTGCACACTATGAGCAACTGGATGGTAAACAAGCCATGTTACTTATCTTTACCTTAGACTTTATGTGCAAACTTTAATACCATATTCATATAAGGTCTGACCTTTTCTACAGTTGCAAACAAGCTTCCAAATAAACCTTGAATTATTAAACTACCCTTTAAGTGAATGTAATGCAGTTCTCATGCTACTTTAGATTTCTCTAGCTTCCATTCCTGTCTCACAGAAATGCTTCCAAATGGCAAGTCAATCCTTCATAAGCAAAGTAGCTTTATATTTTCTTAATTAGGCAAAAACTTCAGAGTCAAAGCTTTTGTTTGAGCAATGCTGAGATCCTATAATAAACATTATGGGCATGGAAGAAGCTTTAATTCAGATGTTAATAGGCATATAAGGATCTGTTTCAAGTCATATTAAAGGACTACTGCTGTAATAAAAATTGGGGATTGTCTTCTAAATTAGTAACATCAGTCTGGTGACAGCAGCTCATGTTCTAGTAACTGTGCTGTTCCTGTTTAATTGTGTGCATGCATGAAGCAAATATTGTCAGGTTGCAGCACTGCAGGTATTTCTATTTGCATTGTATTAGCAACTCATGATACTAAGGTGAAACCAGCAGACATGGCTGAGGATCCGTTACTCCAAGCATGACTTTATCTTGCTTTGAAGACGTCCCTTCTCTGGGCTGGTGGTCAGACTCATGAATTCCCAGGCTGGAATTGCTGAGGTTGAAAATACGGGAGTTTGGGTTTTGTGGGGGGAAAGAGAAGAGCTGCAGAGAGTAAGTGGGGTTGAGTATGTGAGGGTGGGCATATATATTCTGTCTTGAAAGCTAAACTTGTTGGAATTTTGGGGAAAAAATGGTTAGGGAAGAAGAAAAAGAAAAAGGAAACCAACATTTCAACGTGTCATTTGAAGTTTGCCCTTAAGTGCCAGTCTGAACCATATCTTCAGCTGCTTCTCTTGAATAGTATAAAGGTTCGACATGTATCATTTTTCAATGGCTTTTGAAAGATTTCTAAGCTCTCTGAAAGTGTGCTGCATTCATTTATGGCTATGTTGTATGTATGGGAGTTGAGATGGCCCTGATTTATACTGCTTTGGTGCACGCTCCTTGTTGCTTAAGTTGTGGTTCCCAATTTAGGAACCAAGTCGCTCTCCTGATTATAAAGGTGCAGAAGAATCTGCAGAATGGCAGAAAAATCATGCTTGGTGTTTCCCAGATTGCCATGACTTTTGTTAGAGGCTGTAGGAGTTCAGATGTTCAATTCCCTTCAAAAAAATATTTGAAAGTTTGGGGCAGGATACATGAAGTAAGAGATGCTAACTACATAGCTAATGACAGATGTAAGCTTGAGCATGAGTATTTGGTTGTTTGCCTAAATATGCAGTGACATAAACTGTGACAAAAATACAGCGACAAGAATGCCCCAAATGGGGGAGAGCTTGTTAGTGAAACCACTCTAGGAATTTTACACTTGTTTACAGGGGACGTTCTTCTTTGCAGTGTTAATATATTTATTTTTTATTTCTGATTAGCTTCCTTTTTCAGGTATACATTTTTTTGTTTTGTTTTTAGGTAACTGTACATTGTAAAGCATACAGAATATGCAGCACGAGTAGGGTAATGTTTGTATTGAAATCTTAATTTCTGTGTGTCTCAACGCTTGTTACTTTTTTATTGTGAACCTTAACGGTGGATTAAATTTTTTGCATTTATTTTGCCTTAGGTTTTGATGTATTTCAGTGAAGTTGACAACCCTTACATTATTGCCTTAAGAGCCACAGAAAAAGTATTCCATGTCTTGAAAGAGACCACTTTAGTGTATCTCACTTAAATGCTTGAGAATATACAAGAATTTATATTCTAAAACTATAATTCTAGGCTTGTCATTATTGCTTGTCTAGGCAATAATTTTAGGCTTGTCATCATAGAAAGGCACCTTCACACATCTTTAATTTCTGTAACTAGTTTTAATAATTTCCCTGGGACCATCCTGAAAATAGACCTTTTCTCAGTTATATCCTGGTTATGCAGGTCAAATTGATTTATTTTTTGCTATCACTTTTTTTTGTGATCTGGATAAGCATACATAAACATGAAATTGTGGATATTAAACTGTACCTAGCATTTTATGTTCTTTCCCATGCAACTTTTTCCTTTTTGAGAGGATAAAACATAAAAACGACCTGATGTGTAACTTTACTTTCTGGACATAGAACTGTGCAATTTAGCCATGCGAGTTTAAAAACTCCAGTAATTCTAAGAATGGTTCCGGTTGTAATAATGTTGTATTGAATTCTAGTCGAACTAGGAAATTGTGTGTTGTTAAATGCAGAATTACACCTAGTTTTGGGGGGAAGAGGGGAGGGGTAGTTATGGAGGAAATGGGAAACTTGAGGGTTTTATTATAGTTTGCAGCCTATGAAAAAATAGAGCAAAACTTCGATTTGTGTACATCATGTTTTTTTTCCTCTTCAGTGATTATAAAATTGGAATGGCGATGTTCTTCTGTAACTCTCATGCTTTGTGAGAACATACAGGGTTACTGCATTAAAATAACGTAGCTGAAACTTTGTTGAATGGTCAGCTTTTAAAATATTAGGATGTGAAGTAAGGTCCATATTGTGTATGCAAACAGATAAGTGTGTATATGGAGCCAATGGGTGTGTTTCTGTACAAAACTCTGTATACAGTCTCTGCTCAACCTTTCAACTATATTTGAATTGTCTTCTTCAAATTTCTACTTTCTTCTACCTAATTTACATAATGCTGCTGCTCACTTAAAATCAGCTCGTTCTAAGACATAACATGTTGTGCTAATCTAGGTCCTTTCATTCAAGGAGATCAGAGTGGCTTGCAAATGCTCATAATTCTGTCTTCATCCTGTGCTGCCATCTCATCTTCATAAAAGTGAAGAAACCAAAGTAGAAATTTGAGGATTTGTTCAACATGCTAAAAGAAGGCTGTAACAGATCTACTTAAACCTCAGATACCTTTATTCTGGCACTTGTTTTTCATTTTTTTGTCCACTTTGAGAGCTCACACAATAAGGACTGTGTGATAACTGCCTTTACAGAAGACAGAAGGGCTAGAATTTCATTTGAAATAGTTTGAGGATGAGTTTTATTGCTGCTTCGGATAACCTGCAGTAGTCTGAGAAAATACCCTTTTGCTCACAGAAAGGAGAATCTAAAGTTTACTCTTTCTTTATTTTTTCATGTCCCCAAGTTCTAAAGATGCTTTGGTTGAATTAAACCTGTTCGTGTCAAACCATATCTCTTTGTGAAAGCTCTGACAAAGGTTCTTGCAAGCTGCTGCTGCTTTTGTCCTCCTATATTTTCATTTCAGACTTGGCCTTAATCTCCTTGTGGAACACTTAGGCATTTTCTGTTTGTCTGCATATGGTCATTAATTCCTTGGACAGCTTTAGGGATTCTACAAAATCATATGGTGAAAACCGAAGCTGAGTCTTTTGCCATTTCCATGTTAAGTATTGGTTTGTATATGTGGATGCTGATATTTTATCTTGCTCTTGAACAGCTTTATATTGCAAAGTTGATTTGTTATCTAGCTGAGATTCAGTAAGTGCAATATGGTATCTGTCACCTTTGGCAACGTGGCCTTTCTGAATAGGTGTAGGAGTTCACTGCAGAGAAAATGTCTTAATACATGTACATCGAAACTTTCCTTTCGCAGGAGGAAAGTTGTTTTAAAATATGGAGGAAAACAAGGGAAGTATTTTCTGGTTTGTCCAGAGGTCTTTGGCAACTGTCCTTAGGTGAATTTGCTTCAGAGTGTCAAAGAGCGTGTCTGTAAGAGTTGGTTACCCTTTTTTGCTTCAATCATTGTGGTTTTGTTCCTTTTGCTAAGAGGGCTTTTTTCTTGTGGATCAGTTACAGTCTGTGTTATGAATCTGCATATAACTGTATCCAAAGAATTTTCTGGGGGAGTATAACTGTCCTTAATATTTTGATCAATTAAGGAAGAGACTATTTTTCTATTGCTATCTTTTTCTTTTTCTTTTGGGAAGATGGTGTTCCTAACTCTAGGAAAATTAAGTGACATGATGATGGGTGTGTTGCTTGTCATTACAGCTATTCACTCCACTGACTTGCCCCTCCACCTTCCGAATGTTTGGAGAATGCTTTTGTAATTTTTCTATGTATGCATGAATTTGTTTTCTTACAGTATTTAAAAAGTATTGCTTTCTTCCCTTTTGCCAAGGGAAAGAAAGAAAAGACTTGCATACTAGCAAAGGGGTTTATGAGACAGCGTGCTTTGTTGGTGTGCGGTGCACAGACTTTTGTTTGATCTGTGATTGTGCAGTGGGGGAAGTGACTGAATGGATAATGTTAGGGAGTTGTTCCTGAGCGACCTCTCCAAGATGATGTAAACTGTAGGTATCTGTTGCAGCACTTACCTTAAAATGCAACGTTCCTGGTTTGGCAGATGGAGAAATTTCTGAAGATTATGGGGTAAAAAGACTGTGGAAAGTGTGAAAAATGCGAATGCCCTTTTAATAATGGAAACAACTTCTCATCAGGGCTTCCTCACAGTATCAAAACCTAAGAATGATAGTGTTGGCCTGATGCTTACATGAGTAGGGAAGCTGTTATGGATGAGAAGTTATCTGAATGATAGTCCTCTTCCCTTGACATCAGGGAAGGGCCTTTTTTTTTTTTTTTTTTCTGGTTGTTAAAATTTGTTTGTATGGAGGAGGCAAATTAATTCCTCTTCATGTCTGCTTAAACCCAAGAGGATGGAAATCTGGCACAAAATAGTGGGCTTTTAGAGTTCAAATAAAAATGTCTGAATTCTGTTAGCAGCTCATCTGCGCAAATGCTGGGGACAAGGACATCCAATATATTCCTTTTGAGTAATGGCATCCCTGTGCTTTTTAATGCAAAAGCTATATCTAGCTGTTGAAGACTTTGACGAATCTTGTTTTGGAAGGGGGAGTGACAACTGAATATGGATTGAGTGAAAACGGGAGGATGAAAGGGTATTCTCTGAACGGTGAGAGGTGGAGGAGAACAGACAGTCCCTGTGCCCTCAGCCTTTCTGTGTAGGTTTTTCTTACCGGCACTGTAAAGCACCAGAAGTGATTAGTTGGGGTGTGGGGGGAATACTTCTGTTGCCCTGCTTAAAAGCATAATTCTTTCCCCAAAAGTATTATCTACTGGTTGAACAAGAACACTGTGCTGTGTGCTAGGGGCAGGTTGTTTGGTTCAAAGGAGCTGATTTTTGTGTGCTGTCTAAAGCAGTCAGTTAATATTGAAATCTTTTTGGTGATAATACGGGTAGGGCTAAGCTATCTTGTGGTAGATGTTGAGAATAAGCACCATCTCGAGGCTATCTTTCCCTCTCTTAGAAAGACATTCCATACTTTCCAAACTTGCCTTTCCTTTGCAGTTGGCCTTTAGGAAAATAAGTGAATGTATGATATGTTTCTCCTATAATTTTTTGTTTCTCCTATAATTTTCCAGACAGATCTTCATCAAAGAATAATCTTTATCGCAGTTGTCTTGTTGTGAAAGTTTAAAGATGGCATAGTTCAGAACTTTCTGATGAACTCTGTCTTGTCAAGTTTTCATTTGCATCTACCCATGCTTTGAGCCAAATCTCAGTTGTTTTCTGATTCCTGATTTCCCTTATTGCCTGTCCTGACCTCTGGATGTGGCAGGTCCTTTTCAGAGCTTCAACATTATCGTTGTGGATGATGGTGTCTTTTACAAAAGCAAAAAGAAAGCTCTGCCACCGTTTCTGCCCCCAAAGGAGGGTCCTGAGTATACTTCACTCAGGTACTCTCTTCAGACAGAGTTTAGTTTTCTACTGCAGTAATCTCAGCAAGGATGTGTGAGGCTTTCTTTTGAGGGTGTCTTGTCAGCCACACTTAGTTAAGATTATCCATCTTTCTATATCAAATATTACAACTATTACCTCTGTGGAACATTACTCTTATGAAACTGAGTTACTCTTATGAATCAAGAGTAGAAGTAGATAATGATATGATAGTATTACATTTGGAAAAATACAGACTAATGTATTTGGGAAGAATGGTCCAAGTTGTATCATATGTATGTGTGTATTAATAGTATCAAAACTGTTAGGCACTTCAGACTGGTAAGGGCTTACAGTCCAAGTAGGTGCTGGAGGTGAGATTTGGGGGCTGAAATGTGACTAAATAACCCCAAGTGGATAATGGTGTTCGTGATGGATCTTGTTAGTTCTGCATTTGAATGATGACCTTCGGTAACGCTCATCTTCCTGGCTAAGTTAAGTATTGCAGAATTCTCAGATGAAACCTGTATTTTTGTAGGAACTTGAAATTGGATGATTGTTCTTTAAGAAAAATCAGTTATGAAAGGAATGTGTTTAACAGAATGCATGAAGATACTCAGTTGAAATGGAGTGCAGCTTACAATGAAGTAATACTGGAGTATGTGGGGTATATTAGTGATTAATCTTGGTTATCGACTAAGCTAAGAATATGCAATTTGTTATTGCAAGAAAGAGCAGATTTTTGGGCCATCCAAGGAAGTACTCACTTATGGAATAAGGAGGTTAGTCCTCTCTGCTCTGTGGCAACATCTGGAAAAAGCTTTTCATTTTTATACCCTTGAAGTTCACATTTGTGGTGAACAAGTAGGTAAAATAAACTAGCACAGGAAAGAGGTACAGAGAAGATGGACTGACAAAAACAACAGGACAAGTAGGTGTTTTTATCCTGTTAGGATGGCAATTATAGCTCCATGGGCTGTTGTTGGTTTGCAATTTACTGTATGCATTGAGGGAGAAGAGAATTTCTGATCTTTATAATTTAGAATCATGATGGTGATTAGCCACAGAAGAAATCAATATGTTTCATGTTCAAATTGAGTTTACCAACTTGATTATTACACCCCCTACTTGAGATTTATTTTGAAAGCCAATTGGAATATTCTGCTAGAGCACTGCTTGCTGCTTATTGTAGCAATGTGAGCTATATTGAGCATGGCACACTGGAGATCTCTGATCTACTGCCTTGTTTCATCTGAAATTTAATTCAAAGTACTGGAGTTTTACTTCTGTGGCCTTATATTTTCTGCTTCAAATGTGACTTACTTGGAACTGCATTGCTGCTTTTGTGTTAATCATGTGTATTTACAAAGTTTTAAGTACGTTTGCTGTCCAAAGATCGTGCAAACCATGATAATTAAAAATGGCAAGTTAATAGATGAGATTGTATAGGAGCCATTAATGAAGAGGGCAAGCTGACGTTAATTCCTTTGCAGAATGTCTTTGAAAGCAGATGTAAGTTCAAACTGAAGCCCGAAGAGCAATGGGAGTAAAGGCTGCAAGCAATGTGGAGAAGCGAAGCACTGAAGTGATGCATAGTAGGTGGAAAAGTCGTGAAGTGACAGCTGTGACGGACACAATCAAGACTGACCATGAGACCAAACTAAGAAAACAGGCTCCTTTAGATGCCTTCATTCAGGACAAGGTTGGGCAATCTTGCTTAGAGAAGATAAAAACTTCAGCTGTTGCCGTTATGATCCTGATGAGGGGTGGAATGAGATGGAGAGTTTACTGCAAAGCTTATGTTCAAATGAAAATTATTTGTATCGAGTACCATCTGTCCATTTTGTGTCTGAATTTCTAAACTAGTGAGCACTTAAATGGAGTGATACAGGCAGTGTGCAGTGATAAAAGTCTACTGGTCTCTGACTCTGTTAAAAAAGTGGAGAAGATTTAGGAGAAGTCTGAGTGAAATGATTGTGACCAAAAAAAAAAAAATGGTGGTGAAAACAATTACATCAAACTGACAGACCCTACAGAGTAAAACGCTCAGTAACAAGCCCATAGTGATGCTGGGTCCCCAAGAGTTCTCAGAATGTGAGAACAATTGCCTGCCTTGCAGTTCCAATTAAAAACTTACAAACTGAAGAGGACATTACAGATTTAAAACAATGGAAAACACAGCAAGCTGAATGTGTTATGAGGACCTGCTGAGGGAAAAATGATTTGATTTTCATTGTCCTCCTGACTTGTGACATTTCTGGATACCTAGGAGTGCCTGAATGAGAATACAGGGACTGTGCTGCAGTATTGAAGGATGCCGCAAGTTCATAAGGAAAGAGGGTTTCACTTTGCTTAGCCAATGGAAGGATTTTAGTAACCAAGGTCAGCCTATTCTTGGAGACTTAGAAGAAGAAATAACTAAATCTGCTCAGT
Organism: Cygnus olor; assembly: GCF_009769625.2. Classification (NCBI taxonomy): domain Eukaryota; kingdom Metazoa; phylum Chordata; class Aves; order Anseriformes; family Anatidae; genus Cygnus; species Cygnus olor. The sequence goes on along the minus strand of NC_049198.1, from coordinate 8,553,733 downwards.
AACACTTGTTAGTCATAAGAAACAGAAATCAGAATTAGAAAGGCCTGTATTGCACCAGTATGGCCTTTCATATCTGTAGCATTTAAATGACTTAAAAAAATCTGCATGAGCTTTACAAAATCATTCTTTCCATACAAAGAAATGAGCCTGGTATAGATCATCTTATTTGTATTTTTTGAAGCTGGAGCTAAGTCACGTGATCTTTTTTTATTATTATTTTTATTTATTTTTGATTCAAAGTGCTTTAGGCTTACTGGGCTCTTTCACTTAAAATTGCTGTACAGAATAGTTGAAACTTAAAAGCAATAGTTGCTTGGAGCCAGGCTTCGAAGAGGATTTTGTGACTTCAAAGCTTTGTCGTTCCTGACAATTGTTGTGGCACTACCACTGTAAAACTGACTGCATCAGTAATTTTTTTAATTTAATACTTCAGCTATGGTATAGCATGGCTCTTCTTTCTCCTTCTGACTTTTGTTCTAAAGCATTACTCTTTGTTAGCTGAAAAGGTTTTTAAGGAACTGTCTTCCAGTTATGTTGTAGTTGACATGAAAAGGTGCTGTGCAGAAAGAGGGGAGTAGTACCTAAGCATCGTGCAGGGCACAGGCCCGGGATGCTGCTTAGCTGTGTTTTAACTGTGTCCTTATTTAATTTCAAGCCCATAGTACATTTTATTAAGCGTTTAGCAAGTTCTGTTTTTTTTTTCTGTAGGCTTTTGTTTCTCAGTCTCATGAGCAGAAAGGGCAAGGATGCTGTGAACGTGGGAGGGCTACATGCCTGAGCTTTGGAATCGACAGGAGTGCCTCAGCTTCCCCGAAATGACTCTGCGTGGGGAAGGGTGCTGCTGGTCCTTGGGGAGATGCCATGCGAGGAGCATGTGCGTTGTTCAGGTTAGGAACACAAGAACATACAGTAGCAAAAGACACTGTGTGTAGTTAAGATCATTTGGGAGGCTGTTGATCTGTGGAATAGTGTAGTGTTCAGTTAAGAGTGATATATCTAGATAGTACCTCTGAACCTGTCCGTAATACGAAGCTAAACACTCTTCCACGTAGGAGCTGGGTTATAGGGGTTAGCAGCAGATAGAAGGGCAATGTATAACCTCTCATGTAGCCAGCTGGAGAGTTGCTGTCCTTACATTTACAGATTAAAGGCTTGAACCTGGCTACGAATTCCCTTCAGTCTGGTTCTGAACTGACTTTCTGTTCTTTACCTGTACACTTCTTGCAGCCTTGTTTGGGTCCTTCTGTCCTGTCCCCAAAGAGAAATCTATTTTCACAATTTATTTTACTCAGAAGGATTTGTTAAAATATGGAGTCCTTTCTGTTGATTCAAACGGTTGCTTCATCTTGCCAAATTTCATGCAGCTCTGTAGGTAAGACTTCTGTATTCGTATATGTTCTCTTTAAATAGCTAGAAGCTATACTGAATTATTTGGTATGTATTTAGATAAGCATATCTTTGTTCAGGCAGTATTACCTGTGAGTTTGAGGTATTTTTGTTAATTGATCTTGAAGCAGGCTTAGTGGCTTTAGTTCAAATTAATTTTAAAATTGCTCTTTATCTACTCTGCAAAAATCTCATGTGCAGTGCTTTGTTCTCATGGATGTGGCTTGTGTTTTTTTTTTTTGTTTGTTTTGTAGAAACAGTTTATTTGAAATATGATGGTATGTTTATTTGTAAGGATTGTGGAAAGCCATAAATATAAATGGAAAAGAATTTGGAAAGGCTTTGTTTTTTCAAAATGAAAAAATCCAGGACATACTAGCTGCGGAAAAGAACAGTCTGGATAATACTCCTGAAAATTGTTTTTTTACAGCCAGAGCTGCATTGCCATTATATGTGGACAGCAGATGGCAGCATTAGACAACAAGTGCTTTGTCCAGGTAGCCAGAAATCAAATTACTGCTTTTGGGGTTTCTTTTGTTCTCCCCCCTTCCCTCCTTTCTTTTATTTCTTCATGACACAAAGTATGAGCTTTAAATTTGAACAAACTACAGGTTTCATCCTTCTCTTACAAAATTAATTTGTGAAAGGATCTATGTTTCAGTGCTGTGTATGTTGTCAGTATGTGAAGAAATTGTTCTCCAGAGTGAAGGCAAAATTTCTTTGAAGGAGGGTGCAGAGTGAGGGGAGACTCTGCTATTTCACTTGACTCAGGAGGTTCTGTCTTGTCCCAAATCACATATATCCGTCCTTCCTCTACCTACTTACAGTACAAAATGTCATCTGGAAAAAAAAAAAAATTAGTCATAATGTAGCGGCAAAACTGTTGCCTGGAGAGTGTGCCTGCTGAGAGCCAGACGCAATTTGGAAACAGTAATAAGTTTCCCTTGATATGATTATTTTCACTCTGCTTTAAGGGGGGAGAGAGGATGGAGAAGTGTTTGTTCCTAATGGGAATGCCCTTGAAAGAACAAGTAGGCGCAATCAAGGGAAAAATATACATATTGTGCAGTTAAGATTGCAGTTCTTCTACAGACTAGAATAGATTCTAGTCAAATTAGAAAAGAGAGGTGGATTATGTGCCCTAGTTCAGTGCAGCACTACTAGCCCTGCAGCAAATGTCAGCGTTTCAGCTGCAATGGCTGGTGTGTGTTTGTGGCATGACGTTATTTTAGGATGGTTAGTCTTCATTAATGTGGTGAGAAATGCAAGACATTTCTACCAAATGTGTACAAAGAATCCATTAAGTATCTTCTCTCAATACTGCTTTGTGTGAATAAGGCTCCATTTTGGGGGAACAAAATGAAAAATGCTCCTATGTAGCATTACCTGCTTTGGATGTTCAAGGTTGTCTTTAGTTGTTTGCTTTCTCCCTTGCCAATATCTGATCCCTCCTGCCTTAAGAGAACTGAATAATGTACTGTTGTCCATTTGTGTTGGTTATAAGATTGCTGCAAAGAAAAATATTTTGAAGTCCTAAATTGTGTAGTTTAATTACATTTTCTTAGCATGTAATATACTTTTATACTTTAAATAATAATACCTGATGAGAGAGTCCTTGGTAAATCAGGGCTGTGTATTCCAAATTGCCTATTACATTAGTGCAAGTCTGATATGGTCTTCAAGCAAATCAGTAATAAAAGATTTAAGCCTTTGTGGGTTAGCTGTAATGACTTTCAGCCACGCTTCTTACTGTAGTTCATGCAGTGATGTGCTGATCTGTCTGGTCCCTTCCTCTGGTATATGGAGGAAGAAAAGAACATAAGGAAAAAAGTGAGGAAGATCTTCTCCGAACCTTTAGGAAGGAAGCAGAACATTTTTATACTGGTAATAGTCTGCAAAGCAAGCAAGTTGTGGCTTTGAGACTTTGAATTTGTCTCATGTATGGTACCTGGTGGCCATATACGATCTGTTGAAGTCTTGGTAAGCTGATGTAAGGAAGTCTGGTTCTGCTTTCGTTACCTACTGCAGAAGTGCCAGCCTCCATATGTGTCCTTTGTCCTGGCAGAGTGGAGTTGCCGAAACTTCCCTGTCAAATGCCAGGTTCTTTAAATTTGAGTACAGACTACAAGAAACAAGGAATGAAAAAACAACAACAACAAAAAAATCTTTTCAAGTCAGGTCAATCTTTGGTTAGTTGCGGTTTTCTTTTATGGGTTTTATTCTGTTTTTTTTTTTTTTGTTTGTTTGTTTTGTGTGTGTGAATATGTTATCTTGACTCTTGCTAGGAAAGAGAAGAGTGTTGCTAGTTCTGCATTTGGGCTCAGACTCTTCATGTGTTTGTGTGTTTTGCAAGGGTGGGAGTTTTATGAAGAACTGTAAGGAGAATTACATACTTTGGATAGCCAAAGCGGGGGGGGGGAAGCCATTTAAATGAGAACTTATAAATCTGTTGGATTTGGTCATGATTTGATGAATTTGGCTTCTGGGTTGCCTGTTGCATGAGAAAAGCCACAAGGACTAAAGTGCCATTGACATCAGGAAAAACTGGGCAAACATATCTTTAAAAAAAAAAAAAAAGTCTAAAACCCCCAGTACTAGTGCTTTCTCTGTGCAGCAGTATACAGACTTACCAGTGTCAATGAATATTGTTCTGCTAGTATATTTCTTATTTCATGCTTCATTTTCTCTTCTCCCAGAGCTAGAAGTGTCATAAAGTGGTTTGCATTATAAGTACTAGGGATACTGTGTAGAGACAGTATTTGCCATGTTCTAAGAAACAGAAGGTGCACAGTGAAATCTAAGAAATGGAACAGACAGTTCCACCTCTACCATTTGCTCAAAAGAAAGAGGCAACAAGTAAATATGTGGGCACTGGGAAAAAAAAGTTCCTGTATGCTGATACCTCCCCCTGCCCCATGCAGCAAAACTGATAGATGTGTGCAGACCTACTCGTAGCAAGCACAGGGTTCGCATGCGAGTGCACAGCAGTTACCAATATTGAGGTTCAGTCTAGCTATCAAGAAGCAGGGAAGGGAAAAATACGGTGAAGTAGTGGCTCAGCTTCTCTCAAATGGGTTTTAATTGAGCTTTTTGTGATGAAAAGCTAATGCTCTCTGTTTCCTAGAGATGACTAATTCTGTGTTCCAGTTGTAAACAAGGAGATGGAGATGGAGTCAGAGAAGGCTTGTAACAAAATACAGGAGCAGGCATTTGATTGTTGACTAAATATTTTAAATACATTCAATTATCCTGGGGAAAAAAGGCAACCTATTTCTTTGTTACAGCTTGTACACTTAAGGGTAACAAATATGAGTGCTATGGTTGATGCTGGACAAATATCTGTAACGGGGCAGTTTCCTGCTGTAGTTCTTTGAACAGGAAGTAAACATCTGTATTAGAGGATTGCTGTTGCCTCTGATAATTGCTATGAATCTCTTCTATGAAAGCTACTTAACTCCAACAACATATTTAATGATGATGTGCATACAAATAAGCTGTATTTTTGGTAGTATTCTATACCTCTTTTCTGCATTGATCAGCTATAGTACATTCTGAGTACTTCTGTATATCATTGAAATGAGAGATTTTACTGCATTTTAAGAATGCACGTTTACATTTTTAGTTTTGTACATTTTTTTCCCCTAAGGTTTCTTCCATCTCGATGCGGTGAGGTAGAGGAAAAAGATAGTCCCAGAGAACAATAGTGTTCAAAATACCAGTGTCTGAAAACGTTGCTTCAGATTGGTAAACTTACTCATGCAGAACAAATGAGAACCAAAAATGCAGTTTCCATCAATAAGTCTGCACTTCATGTCTCGCTGAAGCAGGGAACATTAATAGATCTCCTCATGTTACTCTGATTAGCTATATGTGGAAAAAAGGCAAGGCTTTCCTGCTGATGAGTTAGTTAGAGGTTTGTGCTTTAGCAGTCATAAAGGAAAATGTAAAGAAGCTGGGCAGTGTCTTCTAATTACTTATTGTTTCTCAGTCTTATTTTAATACATTCAAAAAGCATCGTAATGTTTATTCGTGAGTACCTTTGCTTAGCGCTGGGGAATTTTTATCCTCATGAGGGTCCCAGGGTAGGAAGTGGTAATGTTGACAATAGTGCTTAATATGTTCTTGTCCTCCAAACAGCAGGAAATATTTACCTTCTAGAATACCACATAAACTTAGTGTGTTTTCCTCCCTGCCTTAATTTTCATCTTGGAAATTGAGGTAAATTAGTAGGGGCAAAACAGTCACGTGAGCGTAGATTTCAGTCAGTGGGGTGTAAATGGAAGTGACTCTGTTAATAAAAATGCGAAACCTGAGAAAATCTTTGTATGAGTTTCTATATGGCCAAGCCTGTAGTGATCTTCAAAGGTCTGGCATCTGAGGGAAGTGATGACATGAAGAAAGTATTCAGTGTGGAAGATCATGTAGAGATCAAGAGAATTGGAAACGAAGTCAGCAGAAAAAAATATCTCTAAAGAAAGACTTGTATAAGAGAGAAAATAGAAGATAAGTTGGAAACTATGTCTAATATTAAAGGTTTTAGGAACAGAAGACATGAAGGTGAGAGCTCAAGGAGGAACCAAAAGGAACAGTTAAGGCCATAAATATGTGATGACAACTGTAACAGGATATGAAGTAAGAGACTGTGAGGAGTGGATCATGAATTTCTGCGTAAGGTACTGGGAAGAGAAGCATTGTATTGCTGACAAGGTGAGGCTACTGCTAGCATTTATGGTGTGAAATCTGAGGGCGTGTATTTGTAGTGGGGGCAGTTCTGCTGTCCCATTTCTTGTTTCTCTTATTAAGAGGGGTGTACCCAGCCTTTCTGATTGGTGCTGACAGAGTAGAGGCTGCGTTTCTAAGTGAAACTCTGCATCATCAGTCTTGCTATAGCCTCACTAATATAACCAAGCCTCACTAATAGACATATTTCTTGCTTCTAGCCATGAAGAAGATAGTCCTTCCTCTCAGCCAGTATGATGCTGAGTTGCACAGGCTGTGGCTAGGCAGACTGAAAAAATACCGAGTAAGTCTGAACTTCAGCATTCATCTCTGAGATGTGACTAACTTCCTTGCCTCTATCTATCCATTTCAACACCAGAACTTCCACTGGAAGCAAAAACTTGTCTTCAACATCATTCAGAGCCTCATAGTAAAAACATGTCGTGTGGTTAACCTTTAATACAATGTAACATTTAAAGAATAGTTTGCATCTTTTGCTGGCAAATTACTACATAAATATTTAGATTAGGTAGGAATAGGAATGTGGCATTATTTATGGATCCATATTTCTCTGGCATTTCAGATGCATGGTTGTTTTGCTCCTTAATAAATGCAGACATTAAAGGAACAAGCACACACAAAGTGCTAATTCTAAAGCTTTGCAGCTCTGGGGAGGAAAAATCTCCACATGTTTTGTTAGAACTGCTTGTCGTCTCCTGTTGCATGATAGAAATCATTTAAAACACTTGCAGTTGCATTAAGCTCCTTTATTTCTGATACTTGTCACGGAGTGACATGTCTCACCTACTAGTGCAGATCGGTAGCAGAGCAACCTGTCAGATCTGAAGATGTTTTGGTGCTGTCTGTTCCCTCTCACTTCAGAGGCAGATGTGTTATGGTACAGTTACTGCTTTAATTTTTGCCCCTATCTTGCTTCAGTTCTCTCTCACCTTAATACTTGGAAGGGGAAGGGAAAGAATATATGAAATGTGTAGGTTTTCACTGGTGAAAACTGTCCAAAACAAAACAAAAACAAAAACAAACTTCCCTACCAGGAAAACACAGGTTCCTTTTCTTTTTTTTTCCTCGTGTAGCTAGAGATCAGACCCTTAGGGAATCTGACCACAAAGGTACATTGCCATTGGAGGGCGCCACAGTTCAGAAAATGGTCCTGAAATAATAGCACTACAAGGTGTTGTGGAAGCACTCTGAGGTCTAACACACATGAATTCTCCTACCTGCACTGCACAGACTTCATAGGTTACCAAAATCATGTATATTCTCTGTACTTCAGCTTCCCTTTTGTGATGGGCTTCCTCCCTTATCAAGTGAATGTGCAAGGGTGAGGACAGTCACTGATACCTGTAAGCTGTTCAGGTACTGCCATGATGGATCTTCTTAACTATTAACATAGCAAGTTTCCATTTGAGATGTAAAGGGCATGGGCCTTTCCTTATCTCTTGAAATTAAGGGAAAGTACTGAGAAACTCTGCTGCAGTCTTGGCTCCCAAATTACTCCTGCACTTCCAAAATTAATTCCTGGGGAGCAAAATCACTCCTCTGTGGTTTCACCAATGCTTATCAATAGGAGCACCTCGTGCTGGATTTTCTTGTGTTCGTGCCTGGGGCTTGGCAGGAGTATCACTCGAGACCTGTAGGATCTTGTATTCCAGTTTGCTGATGCAGAACAGGTTCTTGTCTTGTGTTTTGAACTTCTGTGAGGAAAGTAACTCTCTAGATTTTATTTTTTTCACTTATGGTACTCTTCTTAAAAGTCAGTCACTTTGAGTTTAGGGCACTTGCAAGAGGATTACATACACTAACTTGCTTTTTCTATTTGTTGACCAAAAAACATACATTCCAGTATGCCTTGGCACACGTACTTTGACCTGTTGGTCTGGAAAATACCAATAAATTTTCTGATTTTTATAATCCCTTAATGTAAAAGATCTTTTAATGTTTCTTGAGCTTTTTTTCCCCCCATTTCCTTCTAGTGTCTTTGGTTTGATGGCTCAGAAATTTATTATAATCATGGGAATGTATTTTACAAGAAACCCTTTTCAGTAACTGTCTTGACTGAGCTCTTCCAAGCATCTGTGGTGAGCCCTGCATTATCTGTAGATGCACTGGATCACAGATTTTCCATTTTTGTTTTTATGGAGTGTGGCTGTATGCATGGAAGCATCTGACTGTGATTCTGTCTGTATTCCAATAATTAAAGAATTTGCCAACGAGCTATTTGCTTACTCAAATATTAATCCAGTCAGAGAAGGATATATGAAAGTATCATTTTCTTGCTGCCAGTAGCTGTCTTTATGCAAAATCTTTTTAGCTATTTTCTTTCTTCTGATGAGCATTTCTGAATTTAGATGTTGGCATTCTTATCTTCTAGAGAAAAGGGCATCCAACACTGATGTCCTAAAGGCTAATGCTTACCAATGATCTTCTAACAGCAGTGGAGAAGTGCAAAGTGGGGGGAAGTCATAGCTACAGAGAAGGGGTTCTCCCTCTTCCCCACCAATATATTAGATTGCCTTGGCTGATACACATCCAGCTGCACATCGTGGCATGCTCTGTGTAAGAAACCAGGAAAACCTCCATTACGCCAGCTGTTCCTCTGTGGTGGCAAGCGTGCCGATATAAGGCTGAGCGGGCTTGGTTCCCCACCCCACAGGAGACTGAACATGTAGAGCTTCATGAAACTTGTTTTTACCCAAAGGCATGTAAACTTCCAAAAAGTTTACATGTGAGTAAAATGTGAGTGGGTCACTGTCACCCTTTTTCTAATACAAAACTGATCAGCCAAATTAAACATCTTGGTCTCCAAGTAGAGGAGAAAATCAGAGACTGGGCTCCTGGAAGCCGTCTTTCCTACTGATACTTCCCGGTAGAATCATTCCAGGTCATTTGTTTTCTTCCTCTTGCATAAATATTAATCACTTGATGTGGAAATCTTTTTGTTGGCTTCAGAAAGCCAACTTATTTTGACATTTTGTTTTATGTGTTTTGGTTAACCTGTTTTATAACAACTTGAAGTGGTAGCAGCTCTCTTCAGATGGTTGGAGAAAGAGGTATCTTCACTCTACTTCACAGAATGTCCCAAAGTGGAAGGGGCACACAAGGACACTAACAAGTTTTAGTATATTTTACCTGCTAGCTTTATTACAGTAAGAACATAAAGTGGCTGTACTGGGTCAAATCACTGAGTTAAGTGTTCCAGCTCTCATAGTGGCCGCAAGCACATGGCACAGCATAAGAACAGGAGGAGCAAATTATAACACTTGCCCCAGAGAGTCTCCCAGTGTCTGTAAACCTGTCATTCAGAACTGGAGTCAGAATGTCTCTCTCTATTTGATAGCACTGGATGGATTCTCTTGTATAGCTGAGTTCATTTAAACTTTAAATGTTCACAGCTTCATGCAGAGCGTAGACCCACAGCTTAGAAAAACTCTGAAAAATCAGCTCCTTTTGTTTTTCTGGAACCTGGTAGACAGAAGTACTGAAGACCTTGTTCATGTCTGAATCCTCTGTTTGTTCAGTTACTTGCTGGACAAGTGCATGTGCTCTGTCTTGAAATGCTTCCAATAGAAACAAGAGTGTTTGTGTCTTGATGAGCCCCTGTGTTTGTCTGGCTCAAAACAAGTCTCCCTTTTGTGCAAGAGTAAGGACCAACCTGGTCCTTTTAGTCTAGTGAGAATGTAAAAAATCTATTTTCCTTTCTGTTCCCATGTCTCCAGGTGCATTAAGGTACATTGTGCTGGTCTATCCTGGTATATTTTGCAGGTGCAAATATTTTTGTGTGTTTAATCTGGGACAGTGCTACATTCTTTACACGATATACCTTCTTTTTCTATTCCAGTGGTCCAGACCTGAAGAAATACAAAATGCTTGTTAATTTGAGGAGCTGTGGTTCACTTTAACTACTTCTAAATCTTGAATTGTAAGGAGGAAAGAATATCATTATTCACCAGATTGGGAAGGAGGAAGTTTCCTGTCTTACTGTGTGTAGATGTGTCACCTTTTGGTCTGGGTATGAGAAACTAAGTGACAAAATGAAATTCAGGCTGTAGGCAGACAAATGACTCTTGATTTGTTTCTATTTGAAACAGCTCTGTTTAGTTTACCTAACCATATCTCCTATTTTGAGCTGGGGTTGATTTTAGAATACTGTTAGTGGGAAAAGAGCCTACCACCCGGAAAAACATCAGAACACACCCCGTTTCAGACAATACTATTTGAGACCTTAGAGCTGTAAATGATGTAGAAATGTGCATGTATTAATGAGGGGTATAATAGGTTTCAGTGAAAGTGGGAGATAAGATGTGTTAATCTTGTATATTAAATAGTCCTACAACAATGAACCTTATAATGAGGCTGTTATTAAATCTTTTCTTCGCTGGCTTCAGTTCAGTGAAACCAGTGCTTTTCAGCTTGGCATGTTTAAGGTCAGATTTTACCAGAAAGGAGTAACTTTGGTGTAATTCTGTTGTCATTCTTAGGTAGCTAGAGATGTGCACAGCACATGATGCAGAAGAAAATCTTTGCAGCACTCTTACATGACGTACTTTCCTTTTTTGGGGTTTTGGGACACCTCCTTTAAAATTAGCATTATAATGCTTGTATGGAATTTTATTTGCCCTCAGTGGCCTTTTAGGAAAAGGAGCATTGCATTTTTCTCATCAACAGTGCTGCAAACAGATTGTGCTCTAACAAGGTTAGAAAGACTGTCAAAATAGCAATAGTTTTAATAGAAAAATTATCTAGAATGATATGTGATTTTTACATTCTCGCTGTTCTAGTTATAACGCTGAAGGCAGTTCCATAAGAAGCACAAGATTTTCTGGGATTGCTGGTATTTATTTTTTGTATTTCTGTTCAGTGATGTTTGTAGATTTTTGTCTTACCACTTGTACCATTTGTACCTAGTTGGATTAAAATCTACGTGCTCCTGTCTGAGCACATTCTGCTTTAAAAAGGGGGGAAAAGAAAGTTGAAATATCCTAGCCTGATGCAGATTGTGTAAGATACAGAGAGGCAACCATGTGAGATAGCAGCAGACAAAAGAATTCCCCATCATGGCCAGGTTTCTTTTCCAGTGGGGACCTGAACAAGGAATCTCTTGCTCCGGGAGTAATGGGAGCTGCTCGCCTGGCTGAAGGGAAGCCTGCTTTTCTCTGTCAACATTATTCCCATTTGAGGGCTGTAAGGAAAAGGTTCAGTGAGAGACATCAAGTATATAAAATTAAGAGTGATGATTGATTGTTTCCTGCAAAGAAGCAGCAAGACAGACACCACTGTGTATTCTCAGGTGATCTCCGTTCTGATAGTAACCAAGACCAAACCTGATTAGCTTCGTTATAAAATGAGATGGTGTTTTGTGATCTTACATTCTCATTCTCTGCAAAGCAGACAGCTTTTTGATTTACTATGCATGTTCTTTAATTGAGATGGAGGTGCTGTAGCTCTGCTTTTGGTGAGTTCAGGTTTTACATTCCATTTCTCTTTTGCCTCTCCATCCCCTTTGCTCCATGCATCTGACTCTGAGCTCGCATTTATCCTGTTAAATAACTCCTGTTACCATGTCTAAACATAACAGGCTGAGCATTCTTTCTCACATACTTCAATTCCCACATAGACTAAAAGCACCTTATCTCTCCTCGGGCTTCTGCCGGGAGCTCTGTTGTCAAATTAGAGCAAAGAACACGGCTGTTTTAATATCAGCTAGCACTGATATGACAAATGGCTTTGTGTAAACAGGAACGGTGGCTACTGTGAAAGATTGGGAATTCTCACAAAGGCCTATAAGTGAAACAGCAAGTATTTCCAGTGATAGGTGCTTCATGTAAAGCTGCGGATGACTGCGTGGATAGAGGAGAGTGTCATTTGAGGAGGATTGCACGGCGGATGTCCATGTTTCAAAACGATGTGTTAGATCCCTCTATGTAAGAAAATTAACCTCCAAATTTGACAAGCTCTCTGCGCAAGTTTAGTTAAGCGGGCTGTGATATCCAAGCAGGTCACTAGGTGGAGCGACAGGTTCATTTTTCGTCTCGCAGGGGCTGACCGGTGCTTTTGTGGGCTTTGCAGATGCACATATGGTAGAATATTATCATTTTATGGTTACAATTATGAGCAATTTGATAGAAAATGAAAGCTAAATTACGCAGTGTTCCTTTTATTTGTTTAATTTTGTGCTCTAAATATGTCAAAGGAAAAAATAGCATTCTGTGTGTGTGGATGGTGATAGGTGCAAAACCTGTTTTTTTGGCTTTGCCTTCTGACACCGTGCAGGTTGAGATTGTTTTCTGTTGTTCGCGATGAAATGTGTGGTGTTGTTCTCAGGTGCTGGACTGTTCTGCACAGAAATTGTATATGGCTGAATTTCCAGGCTCCTTTTTTTCCCCACAAAAAAAAAGGATCATTACTAGCTGATACACAAATGCATAAGTAACAAGTTCCCTAACAGTTTCCAGTGGAAGAGGCAGGGTAGCTGTGCCATCTAAGCAACTGCCAAAAGGAATCTTGAAATTCTGAAAGTTGCTATTGACATTGGCAAAGCTTCCCTAAAAGGAGCAGATATGTTCTGAGAAGGCTCTTGCTGGTGTGGAAAATCTCCTGCCATTGCAGTTGTTAAGCCACAAGTAATTTTTTTATGGCCCATGGCAGGACCAGTAGGTGGTTATGATCTGTGTGGTCTGTATTTTGTGTATTCAGGTTCTTAGTTTTTTCTGTTTTCAGATTCCTTGTGTTCATTATTGTGAAAACATTTTCACTGGTGTGAGTAGTGGCCCAACTCGTCTTGTGTGTGCTGTATTCTTCTTTCCTTTTCATTAGAAGAAACTCATTAGCACAGCTGGGCTGTGCAATAAACCTTTATTTTTTTTTCTTTGCCTGTAAGTATCCTTTTGTTTGTGTTAATGAAGATAAGGCTGGAGCTGTGTTTTCCACTTGGAATGGAAAGTGCAAGCCCTGAGATAGTATTTGCATTTATTGATCCAGGCACATCTGCTGGCATATGATGGCGTGTGATATTTTTGTCCTTACCCACCTTTGAACCAGAGTACATGGCAGATAAGCTGTCCAGGGTGATTGGCATATCCTGTGGGAAGGATTTATAATACATAGGATCAAATCTTATACTCCGAACTGCTCTTGCATTTTCAAAATATGATAGAGATTTCTCTGACTTCATATGCAACGTTAGGAATTAGTTCTAGGTTTAAATGCTCTCCTTGCTCTCTTTAAACCATGCTGGTTATCTTTTTGTTTTGGCCAATTTTTAGATGCAGTGCATGTATATTGTGCACCTCAATATCTTTCAGTATTTTTAAAGTGAACTAAAGGGAATTTCATCATCTGGGTGGAACAGAGCATCTTGGTAGATGATATAAAACTCAGGATGTCCATAAAAGAAATTAAAAAAAAAAAAAAAGCAAGTATTATGAATAAATCATACTGGTGATTAACCAGGGTAGGAATTCTTATATCTTTAATTGCCTTTTTTTTTGGATCAATTTTAACAGTTGTCCTACAGGTGGTATGGGTGGAAACGGAAAGACTATTCATTGAAAACAACTTGTTCAGCTGTTCAGGAAACTATTTTTATTATTTCTGTTCCCACCTGATATCAGTAAGTCCAGAGAATAGATTTGAATGTGATGTTTTACATAGGCTTCCTGAAAGCTTCAAATGACTGCTGTGGCTTTTTCCCTAACTTTGTGCTGAACTCTCTAGCTTTCCTTAAGGTAAGTAACCATAACTTAACTAATTTGTATGCACCATATGCAGGCGTGGCTCACTTCAAAGTGTAATCAAGTCATGAACTAATTACAATACCATATTCCCAAAGAATGTAAATTTAATTTACCTTCTAACAGAATGGGAATGTATTAAGCAATTCCTTGATACGAGGGCTGTAGCATTCAACAACATAATGCTGATGCTTCAAACAGAAGTGAAGTTCTTAACTTTTGTGGACCTTCTGACCTTTCTCCCTATGCATCTTCCCTTTTTTATTCTCGCATCTTGAGTTAATTTACTGACTGGATAACAATATTAAAATATTCAACTGTAAATTAAAATGTAACTGTTGGACTCCAGATTGGAGATCACTCTATCTTATTGTATGTGACTTGCTTCTTTATAGCGTTTGCAGAAATGTGCTTCCTGAGGATTATGGATCAGAAGAAGACTGTGTTTTGAATTGAAGGCTCATAAGGTTCAGACCTGCACCAGATGATTTCTTTTAATACAAGTGGCTGTGCAGAAAGTTCCCTACAGGTTCTTAGCATCATTGTGCCAAAGAGTCCACATAAACTCAGTTATATAAGAACGAGCGAAGTGAAGTTGTTCATAAAACGTTTTATTACCTTCAGTCTTTGCAGCATCTTTAGAGTTTAGATAATAAACCTTCATAGAAGTTACCAGTCTTTACCCTTTCTCAGAACAATGATTCACATAGGTTCAAGCTACTTACTTTAATTTCTCTTAATTTTAAAGGTAGAAGAAATGTGTTGAGGTTGACTTTGATCTCTGCCTGGATAGTTTGATTTCTGAAATGCAGGCTTGTTGCTTTTCTGAGGTTGTCAAAATGCAGAACTGTCTATATATTGAACGCAAGTTGTATATTAAAATTAAATGTGGGTCAGCTTCCAATGAAGTATGTAATTGTTTAATGCTGAAGGAAAGAGCTTAGAATACCTTAGTTTATATTTTAAAGTGTGCCTTTTAGATGTTAATTTATTAATACCAGCAGTTTATTTTTATTCATAAGACTTTTCATATGTAAGTAGTTGAAGCGGCATTATTTTAATCCTTTCTTTGGTTAGGAAGAAGAGAGAGCCTGCAGGTGGAAATCAGAATGGCATACATATTGCTTCTTTCCCAAAAGGCATGGTATCTTTCTCCTATTGATATGCAAAATTTTAAGGTAGAAAATAAACCTCATTGCCTCATGTCAAAATACTGAAAAAATATATGCTTGGATAATGCATGGAAAAATGTGGGCTCACTTCAGACTGAGCACACTGGTAGTGGAGTTTGCCACGAGGCTGTCGGGGCCCTTCGGGGTTCTGCAGACTCTGTGCAAACCCTTGTATCATAAGCATTTAAGCGGAGATCAAGCCTTACTTGTTAGTGGCATTTGCTAAGACATTTTTGGACTAATGAATAACAGTGCAATAGGATGTCACAGTCATTCAGGGTGCTAAAATAGGAGATATATGCATGTCTATTCAGTGGATGTGAGCCTGCTTTGATGTTCAAGTTGCCGGGCACAGTCCAGTTGCCCTCTGGAAATGGTGTAGTTGCAGCCAAACGTAAAACAAAACATCAAAGCATGGTAAACTGGTTTAAGCACGATGTGTTAGATGCTGTGCTGTTGTGCCTGCACAACTTCTTGAATAGGGCTGGCTTAAACACACCTAGTTGGAGTGCAAGTGGGCAAGCTCAGGTCTGCTATCTGAAGCTATCTGAATAGACTTTTCTTTGGGGACTTACGACCTCTTTCCCTTCCCAGTCTAGCTTCAGCAGCCTTGAGCCAGTGGTGCTGGTACTTCTCAGCTTCTCCTTGTCGCTCTAGTTTTTTCTCAGCCTTTGTCTTCAAGGGACTACTTGAGGCAGCGAAGAGAGTTTGGTCTTTGCTGAGACTGCCAGTATGATGATAACTAGTCAGCTTTCTAGAGACGTGTCCTTAAGCAAGGATTAAAAAAAAACTATTTTGTGTTTACTAGATCATGATTGCAGATGTCAAAAAGCTTTATTCATCATGTGCTGAAATTATATCCCTGAAGGTTCCTTGTATCTCTACTGCAAAGTGTAAGTTATTGCTGACTTACTTAAATTTAAACTTGTGCCTGTTTGACTTTTCTCTTCCTTTGCTTGCTCTATCTGTCTTTGCATGTTTCTGTACTAGCCCTTAGTCTCTTGAGAATCTTCCATTGGATGTAGGGGCTGGTGGGACTGGAGCATCCTGTTGCTGAAGATGGAGATGTGGCTGTTGTGATCTCTTCTGGACGTGGATCAGAATGAAAGGATGGTCCAAGTCAGGGACTATGGGAACCTGTCATCCCTCAGCAGCTTGTTTGATGCTTGGGAAGTCTCTTAGGATGTGTCCGCATGGGTGGATGTAGACAATCTTGCACACTAAGCTAATCAGCTGCAGGACGGATCCGGGCTGTTAGTGCTGTGCCTGGGCTACGTGACTTACCTTACAGCTTCAAGACTTCTGTGCTGGAGCTGGTGTGTGGAGCGTGGGGCTGCTGGGCTGCACCTGTGTGCGCAGATGTGCCCAAAGACTCCCCGTGCCACAGTTTCTCCAGGTGTAAAATGCAAATGCTAAAGCTTATGCGTTTCCCAAAACTGCTCGTGACAAACCGTTGAGGAGTGAGTCACTAGGCAAGGAGTTCTCACGCACTGAAAACACAACGGGGCCTTTGTTACTAGTTTGATTGCCAAAAAATCTTGTTAGTTGTGCTCTCCTCTTATGGTAATAGCTTCTAGAAAACTTTTTCCAGCCCCAAATTCCTGTGATTGGAGGCTGCTTAAATGTGTTTCTTCCCTTACAAAAAAGGGAGGTAAAACCAAGCACTTCTGAAACGATACAGGCTAAAAAATCTCTCTGAAGAAAAAAATCCTGTTTTTGTCTGTCTCTCTTACAAGAAGTGATTTGGGAAAGACAGAACTTCAGCAAATAGGTCACCCTTGCAGAGTGGCTGGTGCTGGCTACATTTGGAAACCTATGTTCTAGAAGGGAAGGCCAGTGGGTATCTGAGTGGCTGAAAAGAGGACATTGCACACAGAAAGATGTGGAGGTTGATGTGGAAAACTCAAAAGCTTTCTAGAAAGTTTCTGGTTGCTCTAAACCAAAATATTTTGGCTTTTAAGGTGAGCTTTGCTTACAGTCAGAGAAGCAGTGGGAACACTACTGGGAATGCTACAGGAGGTCAGCAGGTATGCTTGTGGTTAGTACTTTTCTTTACACTTCCTTTTTTCCTCCAAATTCTGGGGAAGCAAGGATCTGTAGCTGGCTGTCCTGCTTCAGCTGGTGAGCAGGCTAAGAATATTTCAGCAAGGATTAAGCTGGGCACAGTTGGTATGGTCTTAGCAGACATAAAAGCCTAAGGCTTAGGAGTCAAGCTGAAGAGTAGGATTGAGACTTTGCAAGGTGGAGAGTCTCTACCAGGCAGGGTGCTGCTGCTGGAAGCGTGGCCCCTCTTCCAGCTGCACGTTTCCTCTGCCTGCTTCATGCCAGCTCCTGTGCTTAAATGACCCTTTGATTTGCCGGTTCGGTTTGCTAAGCCCTCAGGATAAGTGGGGGGCTTGGGAGAGCTGCAGAGCTGGTGCAGATGGAGGGGTGAGACTCCTGGGGGTGAGCAGAAGTGTGTCTCTGGCAGGAGCCGAGCATTAGGGTTGGCTGTGCCTTCTTCTGAAGCCTCACCCATAAGATGCTCTTTGTTCCCTGCCTAATGTTCCTCTCCCTGGAAATCTGTAAGCGTGCCACTGCTGCATGCAGTGGTCCCTCTTCGCAAAGCCAACTCTATCTCCACTGAGGATATTATCTCTGAAGAGCCATAAATGAACTCTTAATTCTATGACTTGCATTCAGCGATGAAATTAACTAATGTATTCTGTAAAACATATAGTCCTTGCAGTATGACATGTAGTGTTGAAATCTTAACCTTTGCATTTCTGAAGTTGATTTTTTTGTTGTGTCCTTCCCACCCCCTGTGAACAACCTAAATACTTTATTAACAAACTGCATGAAGTGTATTACTAGGATATGTTCAAATGCATATTTCTTGAATATAAAACTACGGTTTAGTGAAATGCCAAGTACCACTTCTCTCAGGTAACTAACATCTTGTAAATCCAGTATTTGTGCTCCTAAATGGATAAAGAAATATCTGTGAGCATTTAGGCACACGCAGTTTTCTGTGGAATGCAAATCTGCAGGACTTGTTGTCTTGCAGGTTTTTTCACCCTTATAGCAATTCCTGTTTCTTTTTTATAAAGCAGATTATAAAAATATTTGTCACTACCTATGTATTTGTTTGGAGACCACATTCCCATTGAACATGTGTGCCCCCATTGTATCTGAAGGACTTAAATATTTTTGTGGCAGTGTTTGTTGTTTATTGCCTGGCTAATTTGTAGGGGAGAAAAAAAGAAAGAGATCGTCTTGCTGCTTTTGGCAAAAATTCAATAGAACAGAAGAGTAAGATCTAATATTAAAGCTTTTTTTAAGAAAGTATTCTGCAGTAAATGTACCAGCACATTATGGAGAATTATCATAGTTAGAGCTATTATACATGTGCCTGCAACAAAAGAACAGTTTTTTCTTTTTTTTTTTTTCTTCCCTATTTGAAGCTTGATGTTTACTTACTTAATGAGCAAAGCAGGGCTTTGGACTATGGTGGCTGTAACAATATGTTGCTTAATGCAGAGTCATTGTCTGAATGAATGAGATTTTAATCTTCTAATACAGGAAGTTTTAACCATAGTTACACTGCTGATGGAATCTTCGAAGAATTTCAGAAGTATCTCAGCTGCCATTCAAGCTCATGTTAACTATTGCCCTTCTCACTTGTTATCCCATAACTGGCTCTTGGACAATTAGAATTTGCTTTCCTAACACTAATTTTGCATGTCGTGTTTGTGAGCTGTATTTTAAATAAATTTGGCAGCTGCAAGTAAGAGGTGGCAGCATCATGTGCACGGCAGGCGCTCTGCAGTCTGTAAAACACGATTTGGGTATCTCTCGTGGTACCCGTGCACCACGTATGTATGCGCTACTGTGCGGGCAATCTCATCTGGCTTCCAGACACGGCTGGTACCAACATTATGGTAAGAGTGCGAGTGGGTGCATGGCCGTCACTCATGACCCTGGGGCCATTTTGGGTACTTGTTCTGTGTGCCAGCAGTGTGCTGGCTGGAGGGAGAAGAGGGTGAAATCTGTTTGGTGGGGAAGGGGCTGCTGGAAGCAAAGTGAATTAAGAGGGCTGTAAAAAACTGATAAAGATAGGACTGTCTGTTTTTATATTCTGCCACATAACATGGGTTTAAATGAATTTCCCTATAATTTGTCTTCAAATACCGACATTTAACTCTTAGGCAGTATAAATGAACTGGCTTTTTCTAGAGTAAAATTCATGCCCTGCGTCCAGGCTAATATGTTCACCTACTATAAACATTACTGCCTATGGTTACAACCGGAATAAAAAATTCCTTTTATATACATCATAGCTGGCAGAGACTCCTGAGACCACCACAAATCACTTCAGCCTTTTGGTGCTCTCTGACGAAATGAACTGAAATGTAAAACAGCCCAGGCTTCAGGCAGGCTGACTCTGGAAAGCAATTAGCTTGTTTAGACCATTGTTTGTATCCTCCTGTATTTCCAGGTGCTGAGCAGAGGTGGACTAGGAGCTCTCCTGATTGATTTAAACACTGGGCTTTAATAACCTCCCATTCCTTCCTTCCTAAAAGGTTTTGCTCATTCTCTGTGTAGCCTTTCATTTAAAACAAAGCAAAACAAACAAAAAGAAAACCTGGCAAGTTCCCCCTTCCCCCAAAAGAACAAGAAGAAGGGAAAAAAAAAAAAAAAAGGGTCATAACAGGGAATAACAAAGCAGTGAGTTATTTATGCAGCCATGATTGGCAAAAATGATTGCAACATGAATTTGCCCAGAAGCAATGATTAGATCATAAAAATGTTAAGGAAATCTGTAACTCAACACCATTTTATAGATTGAAGAAGTTTTTGTTCCCTACCTTAATTGCGGTGACTTGTTATTAAAGTATTTATTCAGAGTAATCTCTTTGGACAGCGAGCCCTTATCCCATCTGCATGCATAATTAAAAGTGAGGGGGGAGAAGGGGGAGCATAAATGGTTTACCATGCTACATGAGCAAGGGAGGGAATTACACAATGACAGGTGAAGAGCAGATTTATCTCCTGTTGGAATTTCAATGCTGCAAGCAAGGCAGGACACTGTTGCTTGCTAATATCCTTGCAGACACCACAGTTGCTGCTTCTCCAGATTACTGTCCAAAAATCATTGCTGGTCTCTAAAAGGCCTGTAGCGCTGCATCTGTAGCTGTGGGTTTTTGAGCCGTTGGTGCTCAAGCAAAGAGATTGGATTTGGGTATGTGGGCTTGTGAATCCATGCCTCTGCTTAAAAATGGACTATTTACTTACTTGGCTGGATATTTATTTATTTATAAATAAACATTGGTAGTGTCTGGCTTTGCTGAATACAAATCAGAGGGTTGTAATTGTTCCAACTGAAACAATGTCGTCACCTGCCTACTGCTGCCGTCCCTTTTCCAATGATAAAAGAATTTGGTGCAATTCTTCTTTTTCCACTCTCTGAATAGAAAGAAGGTTGTACTTGAACATTCGTCTCTAGACAGATTTATCATCATTAGGCAGTACTCAAACACATGGTATGTGTTTTTAAATTGAACTGTTATGGATCTAAATCGGATTTACACAGAGTAAGTTGGTATATATTTGACTCTTAACTATTCATGAAACAGTATTTTTCCTTAACTTCTGATGTCTCACCTCTGCAGCAACAGTACAGAGAATGCCAGGAACTTTTGAGCCTTTATCAGAAGTACCTAGCTGAGCAACAGGAAAAACTAACGCTCTCCCTCTCTCAACTCAGTGCTGCCAAGGAAAAGGAGCAGAAGGTAAGCTCTTTTTTCCATCTCCTTTTTTAATGACATCTCCAAAACACGATCTTTCTTCTTCTAGAAGTGTAACTTGAGTACGTTGTCTTGTATTTTATGATGTTGGTAACTATTTAGTGATTGGTGTACCTTGACCTTCCCTTAATACATGGATTACAGGAAAACAAAAAAAGAAGCAAGTTTTGGATCAATAAAATGGGTGAAGTTAATTGACCATGTTGTTGTGCAATAGGAACCATAGGAACCCATGCCTTTGCTAAGCAAAAGGATAAGATGCTCTTCTGTTTTCTGTCCTGTTTCTTAAACAGTGAAATAATTACAGTCACTATAGCTACAGTCTTTCAAATTTTCACTGTGGCTTTTGATGACTGAAAAGGAGATTACAGATGATGTGTTTGGTCAATAAGAGCTTTCTCAAGTCTGTAAGGCAGCCCATCTGATTTGAGCTGTTTATAGAAGACCCATAATTATTTATGCTGTTTAAAAACAGAAAACATTGACTAGAGATACAATGTGTTAAATTAAGTGGTAAAATGGTTCTCAGATGTATATGCAGAAAGACTTGAAGACATGGTTACTGAGATTTTTTTCTGGTAACTACGTACTTGATTTGTATCCCTGCTGATAGCAGATGATACCTTGAAAATTAAGGCAATTTATGCAAGTGCTCTACCTAATGTCTTTACTTGCTATTCTCTTTCAGTAGTTTCAATCAGTAAATCTCCATTCAGGGGCTGTCCTACCTTAAAAATAAAAAAAAAAGACCATGCCTTTTTTAATAGGTTGGGCGCTAGATCTTTCTTTTGCTGATGATTGTTTAAGACTTCTAGTATGGCTAGAGGTAAAGTCATCAGTGCAGAGTATCCAGGAGGTGGCCTGACTCTGGACTCTGCTAACAGAACTGCACAGACAGATCCTACTTCTCAGAAGTCTGTGAAGGCAGGGCTACGCTTTTAATTCTGTTCAAGAAGCAGGTAGCAATACTGACTTCATTGGCAGTAGGAGCAGGTTGTTCTGCATGTTTTTAAAAATATGTTGCAGTTTGTCAAGCTTTTGGCATTATAAACATTTCATTTCTATTCTTTTATATTTTTATCTGCCATCCATTTTGTGATGGCTTTGAGTTCAAAACAAGAACCTTTTATTTTCTCTAAGAATGGATGATGCCTGTGTTCTTGCCTGTAATATGCAACCCGCTGGGGTTCTCGGTGGAAAACAGTCCAGAGGAGCCCAGGCGGTCCAGCAGAACTGTGACAGCTGAGTTTGGGATGATGCTGTTACTTCTCTGAGGTTGAGTTGTGCTTGAAATCTTTCACCTTTAGCATTTCACCTTTAAATACGTGATTGTAAATGCATGTAGTCTAATTCCATCTACAATTCTAATACAGAGATACAGATAATAGGAAGCCCTCAGCCTATTAACTGTCAAATTAGCACCTGAGCTACAGCAATCCATGTTCATCTCTTGTTCTTCTGTCTTCCTAAGCACTCTGTCAGTGTACATACAGAGACTCCTCTGAACTTGTTTTCTGACTTCATGTGCAAGTTCTATCAAGCTTATCTTTGATCCCATTATTTCTTTATACTTACAGGCACTTTTGTCCACAAATGCGAATTCAGATATTATATCTAGGTTTGTCTTGACATTTTATTTACAGTACCTAGTGTACAGCTCCAGCCTAGCAGGTCTGAAATTACCCTAGCCTTCTTGCCCTGTGCAAAGCTTTGTAGGCATAGATAAAAATTGTCAAAGCACGTTTCAGCTGGTCTGTCTCATAATTTGCAAAACATTGGTAATGTTCCTAGCTTTCCTCTTCAATTTTCTCTTCTATGTAATCCTGGTGATCATGAAGCTGTTTATTTCTTGAATGCATTTGGCTTTATAATTTGTTACCTTTTTTCCTTCCAAACAAACACTTCATGCTATGTTTTTCCTCACAGCTCAAACTGTGGAGAGATTTGCAGGACTGCCTCAGCGCTTCAGTTCTTTCCCTACCACACTCTATGTTGTAGCTATCAAAAACAAAGGAAAGTTGCTGGGCTGCTTTTTGGACCATCGTGTTATTTTCACACATGTTTTTGCTGCTCTGTCACTTGTCTTAATAACAGAACTGTGAACTCTTAGGGTCATCGCCGGTCTCTTTTTTGTTCCTTTTGAGTGTTGTCTTAATACAGCTGTTCAGACAAGCCTAGGGCTTGCATTTTGGTGTCCTGCCTCATTAGGTAATGTCACAGAGGAGCACAGCATGGAGGATTTTTTGGGAGGTAAGAACTTGGGGGGAGGACGTAGCCAAAACCTTTCGTCCTGCTCTGAGTGCTGCTTATTCCTGCTCTCTCTGCCCTGCTGAAGGTTCTACAGTTTCCCCCATATTTATTTTAAGTTGGAGTTTGAAAAGAGCCATCTTGATTTGGTCTTAGGCTAAGAGAAGTCTTCCTGACTTTTGTATGAATCCTTGACCATGGGGAATCTTCTCTGTTGTTTGTTTTGACTGGGAGAAGGAAATTCTGGCTGGCTGGCTTTAAATCAATTACTTAGTTTTCACTTCTTTGAACCCTCTAGGTGATGTAGTCACCCAGTTCAGGTGCACGCTCGTGTTACAGGGGCATCTGTGCTTCAGTGTAAGATGTTGCTCTGATTTTTCCTGTGTCTTGCAGAAAGACGGGACTGCACAGTTATAGTCTGTACCG
The DNA here is from genome assembly GCF_009769625.2 of Cygnus olor. NCBI lineage: Eukaryota > Metazoa > Chordata > Aves > Anseriformes > Anatidae > Cygnus > Cygnus olor. The sequence goes on along the minus strand of NC_049198.1, from coordinate 8,530,246 downwards.
AAGCATGGCTTTGTTATCCCTGTTATGAGCTGTTCTTTCTTGTTTCTATTCATCTTTCCTTTTTTTTTTTCCTACTTGTTTGTTTTGATTCATTCCTACACCTGTATCTTGACATAACTTACTTTTTGTCTGTCTGGCTCCCTCATTCTTGCTGTACAATAATGCTGACCGTGATCTCCCCTTCCCCCTGAGCTTAGATAGGAATTTGAAAGCATCTCCTTTTGGTGTCTAAATGCCGGCCTTCGTGTTAGAATAAGACAATTAACAGGTCAAGAGAACCGCAGTGTTAGCGAACTGCCATGGCATTGTTGCAGAAAGGTGGAGTTGTGCAAGGGGGAAGCGACTGCAGTAGCTGTGCACATGTAGCTGAAATGCAGCCCTGGTTCTCAGCTGCACTGAACTAATGCAGCTACTTTGGTGTTTGCTTTTATTTTTGTCTGTTTTAGCATCACATAATGGTAACAGTAATTCTGAAGTCACGTTTTCCTCTTACCTGATACTGCTTCTTTATAACAAAAGCTAGCCCTCAAAATTTAAAGGAGGTGGTAATGACATAAAAATGTGAGGAAAATGGTAGTGAGATGATTTAAGACAGAACTCTCGTGGAGTCAATAATCAGTAACTGGAACATGGAGCTTCCTTTTTTGTGAGATAAAGTTAATTCCATTTGAAAAGATACTTAAGGTGACATGAATTGAATTATTCAAACTGGCCTTCTCAGCATTAACTCTAGGTTAATATCTCATGATGCCTCTGGTTTCATTACAGGAGTTTTAAGTACATAACTTTTTATAATAAATTCAATACCTAGAAGCTGAACTGAAATTGGTTTACCTTCTACCAACCCATAAAAAGAAGCATTAATTGTAAAGTGAATATTAAAGTGGTCACTAAAGTTGACTCAGACAGATTCAAAGAGATAGGTCTTGTGTAAAGGAAGTGAAGAGCTCTACTGAACAATAGGCTTCTGCCTTGATGTTAATAGAAAATACTATCCATATTAAAATGTAGTTAAATCTCTTGTATCAAAAATGATTTTTGAATGTTCTTGCTGCAGCTCTCAACTGTTCAGTCTTGGCCATTTTCAGAAGCTTTACACGGAGTTGTAAAGAAAATTGCGGTTGTTCTAGGTAAGCAGGTCTGACCTAGTTACACAGTTGCTGCTTCAATGCCATCTCAAACAGTGGCAAGAATCCAGTTTACTTTGGCAAGTTCCTGGCTGGTGAATTTGTATGTGTTTTGCAGCATAGGGTGGGACTTCACTTGCAAGAATGGGCCAGGAGGCTGAGTTTTTACAGGACTGGGATTCTCAAGCTATTTCACCTAAAAATAAAGATAATGTCTGACCTGTAGACTCAGCTTTGCCTATTAGCCTTTGAATTTACAAGTACAGATGGCAGCTTTTGTTTCTTATTTGTAGAAGATTATCAACACATCTGCTAACTCCCTTGATTTACATAGGTTCTTGTTGTGTATATGTTTTAAGCTTGGGTTCTTCCCCCCCCCCCCCCATATATAGAAATGCAATAGGTATGGGGTGGAATTGTAGGCAGAAAGGAGTATCAATAAATTATTTTCAGTGGGATATCTGCACTCACCCCTTCCTGTATATTATGCCATCTGTCTCCTGTTGTTTGATGTTTATATTTCAGTAATTCCAGAGGCCCTCGTCAGGAATGAGGTACTGTTGTGTACTAAGCACTGTGCAAGCATACTGAAGGACATGGTCTGCTTTGGGAAGACTGTAAAATCTTAAGACGATTAGCTTTTGGGGAGGAGGCTAATATTTTTTTTAGCCTTTTTTTTAATGTTGTTATTTCTCATGAGTTGCTTGTTCATCTTAAACATTGTTGACACAGTTGTGGTGTCATTTCACAGTTAAGTCTAAAGGAAGCCTTTTCTAGAAAGGACTACAAAGTCTTGCTTTCTTTTCATGTCAGTGACTAAAATTGATGTCCATATAATTGTCATTTTTTGCCTTAATAAGGGTAATTATATACTAAAGCTTCAAAAATTAGTTATGATTATTTTTTCTATTGAAAAAGATATTGAAACAAGTCAATCTTCAGAAGCCTTTCCTTTCTGATTTTCCCCAGACTTCTCCATTCCTCTTCTTTCAACATGAGTCACCTTTAAACACACTCTTAGTTCGCTTAAAGAAAAAAAAAATCCAACATATGCAAAGGGTTGTGAATGCTATAACGTAAACCTGCATGATAGAATTTACTTTGTCTGTTTACCCAGCTGTACTGGAACAATGGATGAGCCCATCTGAAATATACTTGAGAACTGGGGTAATAAATAAAGAATTAATTTGACTGTTGTCCCAGAGGTATTGGAATAATTTTAGGAGGCCAGACAGAAACAGAGGTTTAGCTTGAGTAAATACTGGGAATAGCCTTTCCTTACCTGTGTTACTTTAGGCAAAACCTCTGATCTCTTTCTGTGCCTCTCTTATCTGTGAAAGGGAGATAATGCTTTTTGTCCTCATTCATTTTATTTTCTGCTGAGAAAGCCAGGTTTTGGGAATCTCCTCATGTGTGTTCAGAGTGTTTAGCAATATTTCAAGCTTAGTGTCTGGAGTAGGCTACCTTGTGTAAGGGAGAAAAAGGCATATGTTTTCCTTTTACCTCTAGGTTACTTGTCCTACTAGATTTACCTGTCTTTTCTAAAAAATGCTAACTCCAAACAGCAATGGAGATGGACATAAATATTTACACTAAAAGGAAACATCAGTATTGAAATATCTGTGCATTGCTAATATTCACAGTGTAACTACGTCTGCTCTCAATCCCCTGGAAAAGTGTGCCACAGCAGGACCATTGGGCTCTCATAACAGCCCTGTCTACTTGCATGTGGTGAATGATGCTGTATTTTAGTGGTTGTAAGCACTTCACTCTCAGTTCTCTGCTTAAGTGAGGTCTGAGCAATTCACTGCTTAACAGATCTATGCTGCTTGACTGTCTCTTTGCTATTGTTCTATTGTCTTCATCAAGTTTGTCTTTAGTCACTTTAGGGTCTTTTGATTTTCATTTTCTTTGAAGGTTCCTCTTTGTTTCATCCACCTGGCTTTAAAAACTGTCTCTCCTGAGGAAACCTTTTATTTAGGTGGACATTCATATCAACTGTCTATTTTTCTGTTGAGGGATAAATCTGGAAAGAAGGCAATGCCTTCTCTTCCAGCAAAACATTCCATTCTCTTGGCCTCGTAAGCTTTTGATGATATTTGCTGCTATTGTCAAATGATATCTCTGGACTTTGAGAATTTGAGAAATCCCTAGGACTGACTGTTCCTTGAGGACCTCCTGTTCTTGAACACCAATTTACAGATTCCTAGGTAAGATATTGCAGTTCCTTCAGTGTAACCCTTATAGCGGCTCTTGGGAGAGAGCTTTGTGACCACACTCGCCAGCATCCTCTACATCTCCTTTTGAAGTGTGGGTGAAGATTCTTCAGTGAATATAAGGTCTCACAGGACTGCATTTGCAGTCAAGATTTTATAATACGCCACAGGCCTTGAGGAAGCAAGCTTCTGTTCTGCCCTTCGCTCTGTGGAGTTGGCTATGTAAGTTCTTTATCACTGTCAAGCAAATAACCTAGCTGTCTACCATTATGCTGGCACTTTTAGTAGTATAGTCTATTTAACCTGTGCATATGTCTTTGGTTCTGCTGTCTTCGGCCTTTTTTTGAATGTTGAGACTCTTGAAAGTCAGTTTCTCATGCACATCCTATATCCTTGACTTGCTAGTTTCCAATATCGAGAAACCAGACTTATAAGATTCCTCTAAGCATGGCAGGTCCTGTGTGTTGTGATCAAGATTACATGTGTGAATTTTCTGACTTGTTGAAAACTAGCCTTGGAGACATTCAGAACTGAACTGAACAAGGAACCTTGTTCAAGTAACTCTGAAACTGGCCTTTATTTGGGAGGGGTTTGGACCAGATGCCTTGCAGAGATTCCTTCCAGCCTGAATTCTTGTGTGATTCTGTTCTGTGCTCTCTCTTCCCCATCCCTCTTCAAGAGAGAAATCATCATGTAAAAACTTGCTGTGGTAAGAAGTGAAAATGCTTCTGGGCTAATAGCAGTAGTCCTACAACTGGACCCTTATTTCTGAAAGTCGAAATGATTGGAGTTGCTTTATAGCTATTGAAAAGAATTAGAGGCTGTAGACTCATCTAGAACTTCATAACATAAATAACTTTATGCAGTAGTTTAAATTCCAGATAGTGGTTGTGATATTAGTGATTATTATATTGGAAGGGAAATTGGTTACCATCTCTTTTGTGCAAAGCATACATTTTTGTGTTTTGATCAGGTAGCTTAATTTGAAATGCCTTTGTTTAATGAAGGCCAGGTTCAGGGCACTCTTCATATGGCAGAAAGATTTTTCATGAGAGCCAAGGCTGTAATTTTCTTACAGCTAAGAGGGTGGGAATTCGTTATCTGTCTGGACCGGGATGATTGCCTGCAGAAATATCTCTTCGAGCTAGTTCTGAATACCCTAAGATTTAGCTTGAGTTTTTCATTTTGAGCTGCAAGAAGTTCAAACTTAAAGTTTGTCTGATACACAGCTTGCCATTTGAAGTTTATAAGGACTCTCCTGGACTCTCCTCCTTGGATTTCATCCACTATAGAACAAATTTCAAAGTTCTTGAGTCAGCTTATATGTCTATATAAGCAGAATATAGCTGGTGTGGTGACATCAGCAAACGTTATGTACCTATGGCATTTATTGCAAGATTGTGTACAGGGTGCATGCAATTTATGGTTTAGAACAGCCTGGTCACCTGTCTCTCAAGAATTAATCCATTAGATGTCATTCCATAGCATTTTTTGGTTGCCATCTCTTCATGGCAGATGCCAGCAATGTCTGAAATGTTCTACATTCAGGTTTATAGCAAGTACCATTTTCTCTTCATTTTGGAAATTCGCTCTTATGATTTCAGTTTGGGGCATATGCAGAAAAAGACCATGCAGACATTCAGGACTATCATTAACCAATGATGATTCATAGTACCATCCGCACAAATGGGGATAAATGAGTTTCTTTTGTCTATGCAGAAAAGCTGCCAATCTGAAACTGATGCTGTCAAAGCCAACTACATAGATACGTGGCTTCTCAGGGTGGCAGAGCTATTTCCGAAGCCTTAAAGTAGGGGAAAGGACATGATGTCCTCTGACCCATCTCTGAGGTGTGGATTACCCAGAGGTCGGTGTCTGCCTTGAAATGAACAGCCACTTCTAGTCAATCTGTAATAGATATGTGTGATTCCATGTTGTCTTTCCCCATCTGTTTTCCTCTCCATTAGCAGCAGTACTTCCGTTGGCTGGAGCAGGTCAAGCAAGTTTTCAGGGTGGATTCTGTTTTCCAATGTATAACCTCAAAAACTCCTTGTCCTTTGTGGAGTTGGATCGTGAACATCAGTACCTTAGTTGAAGATTGTCAGTTCACAGTATGTCTGATGAATGTGTCTGCTCTAAATCTTCAGATAGAGGACTTCTCACAATGAAATAAGGACCTTGGTGCCTTCTATGGCAAGGTCAAGTACCCACTCTTGCAGGCTAATGTTACTTTTAAATCTCAGCAGAAGAATTTTTACTCAGTCATATCAGGAACGCCATTTAAGTCAGGGGGCACTCATGTTTGTGGCTACAGGAAAAAAAAAAAGGCCTTAATTTTAATAGAGAATTTGTTTCATTAAATAGCTTGATTGGCTGCAAGCATAAAGTACCCTGTGAGCTATTCCGAATTTTAGGTGATGGCTGTGGAGACTACTTCTCTTCCTGAGATCTATACATTCATCACATAAACTTTCATTTTGACAGTGCTCTACTGTTACCACAACTTACTGACACAACTCTTCTTTTGGTATTTTTATCCTTCAGTGGCTCGTTCAGTCAGGCACTCCATGACTCCAGATGATTATGATTTTGGGGTGGTTATTAGTGTCCCTCATAATGTGTGTGTACATTTAGGTATGGAGTTGAAGGAAACTGTACAGTTACTTTTGTCTGTAACTTCTTCATTAAGTGTGTGTATTCTGCTTTTGAGACCCTGGAGATTTTGCAACTGAGAGGAAAAGAGCACCTGGGATGCATAGAACTGTTCAGCCAGCAGCTTTTCTGCACATATATGTGAGAAGGACTTGCTTGTGTACCTTACCAGCATGCATGAGGCAAAAACCTTCTTGTTCTGTGTGTCTGGGAGCATGTCCAACCATCATGTGAATGTGTAGGCAGATGGACCTGTAACTTCTTTTTCTCAAACCAATACGTAAAGTCTGGTGAAGATACAAACCTCTGACTGAAGCACCAGCACAAGTTCAGCATTCACAATTCAATTGATAAACATGTAAGCAAGCTTTCAGTACAGTATTGTCAATGGCCATGAAACAGTGTTATTTCCTACTTTTTCTAAACCTTAACACAGAAATAAATGGCTTTTTTTTTTTGTGATTTGAACATTCTAGTTGATCCACGGACATCAGCCTTCTGCAACATTATCTTAGGCCCTTTTTGTGGATTCTGTAGCTTCAGATAAAACCAAGAGCCAGTGGTATGTCTGGAGCAAGTCCTTTTTAGTTGAGGAAATAAGAGAATGGTCTTTAAATCTTTAGGCCTTTTATTTTCGTTTTATCCATGGGAATGTCATTAAAGGGACATGAGAGGTTTTGATTAGTATTTTTCATTACTTGTGCTGACCATTAGAGTTTTGCATACAAGTGAACTACTGGGACTGCTGCTGTGGTCTACCAAGTAGGTGAGGGCTGGCAAGCAGATGAATTGGGATCTAATTCTGTTCTGTTGCATCTTTTGCCATTGAGTTATTCAATTGCTGTCTGGCTTTTTTTTTTTTTGCTCTTTAAATAGGAGATGATGCCCACTGTTTGTTAGAGCATGTAAGCTCAGTGAATTTGAAATGTTATGTAAATGCAAAGATGAATTGTTGATTCAGTTATGAATTTAAGATACTGTAAGGAGAGCTCAGTTGGTCTGGGACTTCCCTGTACATAAGTTAATTCCTGTAAAAAGGCAGTCTTTTTGCCAGTGCTGGTTTAAGAAGAACAGGTGATTAACATGGGGAAAAACCTCCAGTGATGTATGATACAGGGCAGATACACACGTATGATTCTCTTTATGAGCGTGTTTATTCATCGGAGATAAAAGGGATCACATAATCTGAAGTGAAGAATCAGCACTTCTGCAAGTAAAACATGAGAAGAAAACACTGGAGTCTTCTATTAGCTAGGCACACACCTATGCATTCTTATCAGCTGCTTTTTAAGCATTAATTCTATTCTAATGGTTTAACCAAAGTATTGTCATTGTGACAATGTGCTTATTTATAACTATGGAATTAAATGTAGAGGAGTACAGATTCAAAATATATTTCATAACTTGGAGATTTTGTGTTTTGTTAGGCTACGTAACTCAGTGAACACTAGCATATTAGAAAGTTACTTCCTGATAACATCTTCCTAACTGTGTGTGCGATAGCCTCGGGCAGTCTTGGGTCCCTGTGCAGAAGGCAAGAGTGAAGGTGAGTGACACCTCCAGAAGGTGACTCAGATGCAGCTCACGATTCAGTTTAGATGAATCCAAGCATCTTTATCTGAAATCCTTGTTATTTGATCATATATCAAGATACTCCTTTTACTTTTTCATGAATGATTAGATAGCATCATCATTAAGAGAATGAACACTGAACAGAAAATTGCTCAATCCTAAGTAATAAGACCGTATTTTTCTTGATGTAGCGTGCTGTTTTTCAGACACATCACTGATGATGTTTATTTGTTTAACTAGTCCCTTGCGTTAAAATTTGTAAATATTTTAAGTGTTCCTTTTAATTTGTCTTCAACCTTTCAGACCTGCGATTCTAAACTTCTGTGTGGGAGCGTATTTTAGGTGGCAGGCTGCCAAGCAGGCATGGCAAAAATGGGTATGTTCATTCAGCCCTTTAAACTTTTTTCCTAATAGGAGAATGCTAATGGTTTGGTATAAGAGACAAGTACTTCTGTTATAATAAATTAGTAATAAAGTGTTTAAGGGTATTATGGAAATCTTTTGAAATGTCAGAAACATTGTAAAATGAGGAGCTGGTTGTTTTTTAAAAATCGAACAAACAAAAGCTCAGCAAAAATCTCTCCTTACAGAGTAAAGTTCCCAGTGAAATCACCACATTTCAGTTCTGGTGCTGCTGGTGAAAGAACCTTTCTGTATCACAGTTCAATGGACAGGAAGGTTTGAGACACCTGAGCTGAGACCTAAAGAGGGGACTCTCCAGCCACCAGAGTAGATAAGCCACTTCTCAGCAGTAGGGGGAGAAAAACGTGCATCTTCTGGTATCAAACAGGGTTCAGTTGTTTGAGTAGCAGATGCAGTGTCTCGCTATCTTTGCGAGCAAACATGGGCCAGTGTAAGACCAGGAGGCAGCAGGTACAGTGTGACAGCCCCTCTGGGGCCAGAGGCCACAGTGCTCCTGGTGCCTGCACAAAGCCTTGTCCGGAGCTGAGAGCTGGTGACACAGCACAACCCTCACTGCCACGGGATGAGGAAACTTCTTTCTGTGATGGTCACGTCTACGTAATGAAGACTTACATACCCCTAACAGAAAGCTGGTCCTCCCAGAAGCTGGTCCTCGCAGTTACGATTTTTACATGTATTTATCCCTTTTCACAAAGGGGCAATTAAACTCCCATAAGTCTGCCAAATTTATTACATTCTGTCTGCCTAAATATTTCCTGTCATTTCAGCTGAATGTGGCATTTTCCGGTTCTTTTTATCTTACAACTGCTTAACTGTCACACGTTCTCTCTGAGCTGGTTAAATGTCAAGGGTGGAATAAATTATTATTCACATACTGTTATTTGTACAACTGTAGTATTTGGGTTGGGGACCAATATCCCCTTCTACTAGGTAGGCGTAGCACGGCCCCTAATCTGAATGACGGTCACTGTTCCAAAGCAATCACAATGCCAGTGTCTTGCAGCATTTTTTTTATCATTTGGAGATGAAAGCTGCTTTATAGATAAATGTAGGATGATTATATTGAGTATTACTTACTGATACATATTTCTTGCATAAATTTGAGTTTCTATTTACATTGCTTCCTGTAAATGCCATTGTTAATAGAGTTCTGACATCTTATTTCCCTTATTGCTGTCTCAGTAGCATTTTATTTCTGATGTTTTAATAACTCAGTGTAGACTGAAAGGATAAAACCGAGGGAATTGACTGAAATAATTAGACCCTGATTTGTCTGGCTGTCCAGCACCTGACAAACACGTCTTTGACATAAACAGAATGAAACATTTTTGCTATTAACCACTTACAAATAGCTATTTTGGCAGAGCTTTGAAACTATTGAATTCTCAGGGCATATTGTGCTGGGTAAGGCACCAATTCAGGATTTTTCTTTTGCCTTTGTGACTCCTCCTTCCTGTCTGTGTTGAAGGAGAGTCATATTTAGTAGCTTCACAAAAACTCAAAAGCAGTTAGTGTAGTTATCACCCTAACAAACTGAGTATTTCTGAGAAAGTGGAAATGTTCCCATTTCAATTTCTGGTTAATGACACACTTGAGTATGGGATCTGAAATGTCAGTCGTTGTATTTTCAAACCTGTAGAAACTTGAATAAAGCTTATACATAAGAGCAATCAACTCTGATAGCAGTAGGCTAAATATCGGTTTCTGAAAATAAATTTTATATGAATCTATTCTCCAGACAATTTGACTTTTAAATGTTTAAAAATGTGACATCTTTATATAAGTGAATACAGATTGAGGCAGGAGCTATAAAAACTTGAAGTTTCCATGCATCACCTACTTTTCACTATCACCTGTTAAACAGCGCAACTAGGTACAGTGCAGGCTTTACTACTTTCCATTGAAATAATTTACTGCCCTCCTGACCTGTAAACAGATAACCATTACCATGACTTGATACTGTTAGATGTTTGGATACATTCTCAAAGGTAATTCACGGTTTTAAATATTGTATGTGTGAAAGGTTTTATAACCAAGCATTTGGAAAACGGCAGCATTACATTTCCTTGAGCAGTGTTTTGGGAGTAACGATTTGTCACCGCAGCCTTGTTACACGGCTTTCTGAGCAAATGTCCTCTCCTTTCACCTCTTCCTTCAGTGCTCTAAACTTACGTAAGGACCGCTGAAAAATTCATTAAGCACCTTCCTTTTTCTCAGCGCTTTCCTACAGGGTGACTTCACTATACTCTGCCTGCAAAAAGTTTTCAGTGACCTCAGTTATTGATTTACACTTAAAACTTCACTGCAGTAAAGGGGGGATGCTGCATTAGAGAATTCAGGAGTGAAAATAAGTGGGTCCTTGTCCTACATCTGCTTCTGACTTTCTCTGGGACCTTTGGAGAATTGCTTCAACATCCTGTGCCTAAGCTCACTTACTTGTATGGTGAAGTTAACAGTGCTTCCCACCAGTGCTTGTAAAGCTTTTCAAGTTCTGTGCATGAAAACAGCAAGTACAAAGCACTGTCATGATTCATAATGGCATTACTTCTTTATGCTGAAGTCCTCAACAGAAGTAAGCACAGTCGTTCTGGAGTAAAGGTGGTGAATCCAGTCTTAGTCTTTTTTCTAGTACTAAGAAAATAAAATAGCCATAAGAAGGACTCGTGCAAAATGGCAAACCATTTAAATGCCAGCAGGGTCATTAGTTTCCTCAGACTGCTGCTTTTGAAGGCTTCTTTTCCCTTTTGTCAGAAATAATCCCAAGAACCTCAGGCGAGAGCCAAGGTTTTCACATCTCAGCAAGCTGATTGTGCAATGACGTGCCTGAATGGTGCATGTTCATGGAAATCAAAGTGCCTGCGCTAGATAGTGGTGCTGGCAAGTAGTGAGCTAGTGACCAGCAAGTACTTGGTGATGTCCACTCCATCATTGTTACAATTGGGGTTTAGAAAGGACACTGTACTCGGCTCTGGTGAGGCCGCACCTTGAGTACTGTGTTCAGTTTTGGGCCCCTCGCTACAAGAAGGACATGGAGGTGCTCGAGAGAGTCCAGAGAAGGGCAACGAAGCTGGTGAGGGGTCTGGAGAACAAGTCTTACGAGGAGCGGCTGAGGGAGCTGGGGTTGTTTAGCCTGGAGAAGAGGAGGCTCAGGGGAGATCTCATCGCTCTCTATAGGTACCTTAAAGGAGGCTGTAGAGAGGTGGGGGTTGGTCTATTCTCCCATGTGCCTGGTGACAAGACGAGGGGGAATGGGCTAAAGTTGCGCCAGGGGAGGTTTAAGTTGGATATTAGGAAGAACTTCTTTACCCAAAGGGTTGTTAGGCATTGGAATGGGCTGCCCAGGGAGGTGGTTGAGTCGCCATCCCTGGAAGTCTTTAAAAGACGTTTAGATGTAGCCCTTAGTGATATGGTTTAGTGGAGGACTTGTTAGTGTTAGGGCAGAGGTTGGACTAGATGATTTTGGAGGTCTCTTCCAACCTAGACGATTCTGTGATTCTGTGACAGGAACAGTGGATGTAGTCCTGGAGCACGCGGACCAAAAGGGAAGTCCCCCTGAAAGAAGAGCGCGTGGAAAAATCTTGCATGACTTGCTGGAGACTCGGCTGTTAGTGGTACCTGAGGTCCTTAATCCTCACTTGTTTTATTAATTTAATTTTTAAAGCTTGTTTTAGGACGTGAGTGACAAGTGGGCTAATAGTAGCTGGCAAATAATTTACTCAATAAGCCAATATAGATGGAGAGGGATTGAAGATAAGCAGAAGACCTCTGACATTTACATAATGTTTACCGAGAGCACTCGTTGTAACTTGTTTGTTACAGAAGTCATTATCTGGAGATTAACAGTAAATAGGGGAACGTAAGACTAGAATGAGAAAAAGACAAAGGGTAGAAACGGGAGATGTGTTTAAGCAGAAAAACAGGGAGATGATGTAGCCATGCTCTGTTGCTGGTATTTATGGACTATGATAATGCTATCTCAGTAGAAGCTCCCAGGGGAAGAAGAATTCATCCAGGTTATTGTTTCTTGAGAGGGTAATCTTCTCCGAAAAGCGTTGTGGAGATTATCTGTAAGTATGTGTAATGTTGGTAAGAGGGCTTTGTGAGATCCAGAGTTGATATTTCTCTCAAACTTGGAAGAAACTTTGACATTTACTTTCTGGAAGTATGCACCTTTCCTATGCAGTGGGTGTCATGAGTTTGCTAGGTTCAGTTTCCCATCAAAGATAAGAACGCTTTCTTAAAACAAAAAAGGTAGAAAAAAAGGCTTTTATGATTTTGTGGTAGGCTGTAGAGGGGATGTGGGTAGCAAATAAAATGACTGGCAGAACAGTAGCAAGTTTGCAATACAGGTCAACGAGAGGTCCTCCTTAATGACAATAATTGTTAGGAACACTTGGAAACATTTTAAAATACAATTAATCAGTCTTGGGTTTATAAAGACTTATTATCTGTCAGACTGAGATTTCCACATAGCTGTAATTAGAGAGCTTGTTTAGGCTGCAGAAGATCTCTGCTGGAGTAGTGAAGGTTAGAGTGTGTCTGTGGCCCACTTTTAAATCTTTTTTTTTTTTTTTTTGGAAGCATGTTGGGATTTGTGGGTGTAGTTATGCTGGATTACTGAGTTAAAATGATTTTTTTTGTACATCAGAAGCAAATACTACACATTTGTAGTTCTACTAAAACGTTTTTTTTTAAAAAAAGTCCTTTCATTCCTCAAACACTCTTAAAATCCTCTAACAAGATAATAACTGTAACCTAACAATTTTATATGGATAACCTTTTGTAGGCCTTACAATGTGTTCAAGCAGAAATGGCAGGTTGTAAAAAAAAAATTATTGTAGTTGCTTATATTGTGATAGTACTTAGAAGCCCAAGCTCTGTTCTTTCAAGTACAGTATGAGTATTAAAGGAAAAGAGGAGATTTCTGGCCCACGCCACTGTTTTGCAGAAGCAGAGGTTGATGCTTGCATTAGCAAGGAGCATCAGCCAGGTAGTGGCATCAAGCATTTTGTCAGAGGGACCTGGTGGTCTGCTAAGAAGCATGGTACCAGTTTGGCTGCCAGGGTCCTGAGCCTGGAAATTGTACAAACTGCTGAGAGAACTGCCAGGGTTTGTGAGCTGCTGCAATAAAGTAGAAACAAAATTAGGAGACTTTCTAGTTTGTGCATTTGTGTCTCTGCAAATGCGCTGGGAAATGGAAGGACCACAAACATCAGTCCTGGAGTCACAAAGGCAGATGCTGCATGTGTATATAAACCACTGTTCCTGTCCTGTAAAGCTTACAGTTTGGGCTATAGGCAGCAGAGAAAGGAAAGAAAATATGTAGTGATGATAGGAGAGATGGCAAGACAGGGTGACCACAGAAGCATATTGCCATACATGCTTGCTGAGTGCACAGCAGTGCTCTGTGCCTGCCTCGCTGTTATCTTCCAGTAGTAGTGACCAGCAGTTGTTGTTAGCCCTAGCAGGGCTTGCTCTTCTGATTACAATCTTGCTTTTTTCCCTCTGCTTGGATTCCCATGTAATTTTAGCACTATTCTTATGGAGAACTGTTAGAGCAAGATAGGAAGCGAATGTTTTATGGCAGCTGAAATCCTTGCTGGAAAATGGCTTTGAGCATTCTCTTTTAACCTGAGCACTTAGCACGATATTTGTGGCAGTCAAAAATGCAGGAAATGAGGATGCTTTGTTGCAAAGTTAATGAAGAAGATTTCAGCGAACACAAACCCTCAGTCGTAGCTATGCTAGCGATCAGAAGGTGCTTATTTTCCCATCTTCCAATAAGTTCTTACCTGCTCGTGCTCTCTTACGAGAGCATTTTCCATATGTGACAGATGAGGCACGGAGGAGTGGGGGGGGTCAGTGGGATCACACGCTGGGTCCCTGGGGAAGAAACAGAATCTTTATTTGTTGGTTGATATCAGAAATGAATTACTTAAGGGCATGCCTGTGCTGCGCTTTGGTCGGGTACCTGAGCCTGCTCCAAATGGGCTGATATGTTGTACCGCATAGTGGTATTAGCTCGGCTCCCAGAAGAAGTAGAGCTGCATCAGTAATTAGTTCTTCTCAGCAAGCTTAATTAGCAGGCTCAAGCAGATACTGCACTGACATGGATACTTAGCTCCTGGTTCCCGAGCCAGCTTAAGTATGCGTGCAAGAGCCAAGCGCTGTGCAGTGTGGACTTAAAGTTTTGTCATGTCTGTTGTATTTCATTTACAGAGCAGAGTTTGTCTCTTTTTAAACTTCTTTCCTCAAGCTGTTGTTACAACCAATGCCCTTAAAGATCCCTTGCACCTGTGAGAAAAAGTGCTGATTTAAACAAGGCCAAAACACGTCTGATTAGAGAATAATCTTTTTGATTAAAATCCATTAGTTAATTTTTCAAATGAGTTTACATTGTTTTTATTACTTTTTTAAAAAAATCAAATCCCATTTCAGTCATCTTTTTAGGCAGGAGATGATTTATAGAAAATGATGTGAGTGTTTATTTGAACATCCAAATGCAATAAATCTGCTCAGTATTTCAATAGCATGATTATTAATAGAACACATTATTCTGTTCAATATTGCATTGTCTTTAAAATTTAGCAGAGCATTAGTAGTAATGAAACTAGTTTAAATCAATATATCCCTGTTATGAAACCATCTACGTGAGGAAGAAAATTCAAAAATGTGCATGTAGCACGACAACTAGATGATAATTGCATGAAAAGGTCTTTAGGAGAGACTTTCAGGGAAATTTTAATTTCCTAATTTAGGATGTGTGTAGGTCACAATGTATTAATTTTAACAGAAATATTTTCAGGACTAAAAAAATTCACCAAAAAGTACTTTGATTGCAGAGAATGAAATTTTGGTCTTATTGGCAGCAATGAAAAAGCTCCAATTCATAGGAGTAGCCTTTATAACTACACAAAATGCAATGACTAAAATGAGTATTGTGAATATGGCCCAGAAAATATCACAGATATTTTTCTATTCAGTTGCAAAAATTGTGTGGAAAAAAACAAATACACAAAGAAAAACTAAAATTAGATTTAACATTCTCAGCTTGGCAATCTCGCGTTTCCATTAAATGTACGGGCCAGAATTTTTGTACTTAGCCATCTAAAATTAGACCCCCGAATAAAAGACCTGATTGTAGAAAGTGCTTAAGCTCAGTGTTTGTGGAGATGCGCATCCTCGTTCTGGTGGTTTAATTTTAGTTTTCTTGGTGGGTTACTGTCACTTCGTTGGATTCAGTGTTGCCACAAGACGTCTACTTCTCTTGACTTGAGCGTACAAAGCGCCGGTGAAGTGGGTGCAGGAGCATGCCCTACCTATGTGGTATGCCCTTGCAGCACAACCAGTGGTGGAACTGGGTTGCTGTGATACAGGATCTGTCTCACTGCTGAACGACAAAACCCAAGCCCCAAACAAGAACCCTCTTCCCAAGCTCTGCTGACGCTGCCACGCAGAGGAAGGAGTGTGCTCCTCTGCGCTCTGTCATCCTCTACCCTTGGAAGTGAAGCTCTTCGGGAAACCTTGTCTCATGGTGCTTTGCGTGAGGTGGGAGAGTAGGAAACCAGTGCAAATGGGTATCTTGAGTCGTGGAGTGGCTGTGTGATTTACTGTTGAGATATCAGCGGAAGAGACAGATGAGTGACAGCGTTCCTGCTTGTGAACTCACTAGCTCTTTCCCTTCCCTAAGATGTTGAAATGTAATGAAACTTAAACATTTTTAAACAACTTCCAGATTAAATTTTAATAGGAATGAAAAATGAACAATATTCTTACAAGTAAGAAACGGTCTTCATTATTTTTTAAAGTCTGTATCATAAGGAACAGCACTATTAATAAGAGCCCTGAGTTTTTTATATTATGTATACTGTTCAGATAGAAATTTAACAGGGAATTTTAATGAAATGATGGCAGAAATCACATTTTTATTACATCCCTTTGCAGAATATTTCCTGTGAGACCAAGATAGAGAGAGGCCAAAATTAATGGCTTTTCATAGGAACTGAGTGATAAGTTATGGAAAGCTTATAAAGATAATAATTTTAGGCTGCTGTTTGGATAGCTAAACAGCCTTATGGAGAATTGCTGCTTAATAGACATATCATGGGAATTAAAGACATTTGGCTGTTAATTTGTATACATATTTTGGTATGGGACCATAAAGAGAAATTCAGTTTATACTTGGTTTGCCGCTCTGCAGAGGGAGGGGAAGGATTCGCTCGCTGGATATAGTTCCTGTCATTCAACCATGTAAGAGAACGCGGAGAGCTGTCAGGGGGCTGCCTCTCTTCCCCTTTTTCGCCCCTCTTGTGGTTTTTAGTCTGAACGTAAGAGAGCATGATAAGATCTTACCATGGTTTTGTTCACATTAAAAATTAAAGAAATTGTTATTTTGGGAAATGAGAGTTATGTTTAGGGAAAATAAGCACCAAAAATATTTATGAAAATCTAAGCAATCTAGCATATTATGTTGACTTAGAGTCAAACTTGTATTGCCCACTTGGCAAATATATTTTACCATATTGCTGTACAACTATAATAATAAATGAACATATACTAAAGCCCCCTATCCACTATGGCAACTGGCATTTTAGAAGCACTTCACGTGCTCGCTTTCCTGTATTTTAAATGCAGATGTTCATCCAACTTTTAATACCAATGGGAGGCCCTGTTCAAAACCTGCATTAGAGTGAAGCACAAGGTGGCAATAAACTTAATTCGGGCTTTTATCTTTCTTGGTTCCACCTCAAAGCTTTTAAATATTGCAGTTCTGAAGTGCGAATTTCTTTTGTGTGAGTCATTTCTGCGAACACCTGTGAGCGGCTGGGTTTAATTGGCCTACAGCTGGCGCTGATTGTGTGCGCAGGGGCTGGGGGAGGCACCGCCTGCTCGGCTGCCTTCGCGGTGGGCATCATTATCTCCTCGTCTTCCTTTTCGGCTCCTTTTTCTTATAGGCAGGTTAGAAAGGTTTAGGGATTAGGGACTGGAAATAGAAGGGGCTCCGGCGAGATTTGATGCTTCTTGGATGAAGTCATTTCGGCAAATATATCTGCATGCATCAACACCTTATTGAATGAGTCAAGCACAGATTTGCTAATCTCGTTAGTCGATTTGCAGTACTTCTGTAGCTTTCGTAGAGGTGACGGTGCCAAGAGCTGGGGAGGCTGAAGTGCACGGCAGTGACAGCGGTGTGGAAGAAAGGAGCAAAGATTTTAAGCATCCCCTCTCCCTGTCACCCGTTAGCAAGTTAATGGAAGGTATCCCCCTCTATACGGCCAAAAAGAAATAGTCCAGTTTTGTGCATAGACACTTCTGATGGGATGACGTGGGTTTAGTCATTAGTGGTCTCATTTGCATCCCAGCTTGTTTGATCTTAATAAGTTAGTTTAAATTATCAGTCCGTTCCTAAGTGTCTCATGCACGTCCTACTTTGAAACAACCATTGTTCTGATTTTTGATTTCTGTAAGTTAAATTCAGAGTTAGGTGCTGGAATTATAAACTCATTTCACACAAAATACTACTCCACACCGCTTGTTTCAAAAGTATGTATTTAGGAGGAAATGGTTTTTTACCTGTTGTTGCTTTGTGATAGGTTAGTATGGTTTTCTACCTGTAGGTTCATTGTGCTTTGCAGATGAAGATGAATTATGCAGCCTGCACTGGAGAAGGAATGACAGAGGGGAGAAACGTAGCCAGATCACCTGGACTAATCCAGAACATCCTAGAGGTTGTATGTCCTAGTGCTAAGAAGAAGAAAATAGTCTCTGTATGGGATATTTTATTCACAACATGAGCAAAGCAGGGTTTCTAAATCTTAATTGAAAACTGTGAATGGCCCTGAGCATATAAATATGCCTTTTGGATTATAATAGGCCTTATAGTCTTCCTGTGTTCATTACAAATGGATTGTAATTTGGGAAACTGTGTAATTTGCGAATCCAGAGAGTTTGTTGCATCCTCTGTTGCCAAGTGTGTTTCTATTAGGCACTCGTTGTATGTGGCCCGTAGGGGCCCTTGATGCCACTGCATTGAGGGTCCTGTGTTTGGGGGCTTAACAGCCTTCTGCAAGGTGAGATTTACTCTAAAACAAAAAGACTGTTTAAGTGGCCATGAAAAGTAAGGAAATGCCTTTTCACTTTCATATGAAAGCAGCACTGACCCCAGCTAGATTTCTTCTTTTACACGGCCACAATCTTGTTGATGACTGACTTCGTTCCAGCAACAGGCACACAACTCTTCACTTTTGAAGAAGCAGAATTTCAAGAAATAAATGCGTGCTGGGTGCAAACAGGATATTGGAGAAGGAATTTAATTCAATAGCCTCTCCCAACTTAATCTTTCTTTTCTCCTCTGTTGCTGTTTATCTGGGGCTCACTTCTACTGTTTATGTTAAGCTTGTTGCTTCCCTTTAAAATGCTTTAGCAGAGTTTCATACTACAGAAAGCAGCATTACCTAAATGGAGAAATGGCACAAACTGGAAGAAAGAAACGGTGACTGTTCTGGGACCAAATTTGAGCATGATGCTCTGTTAAAATATGTGAGCATTATTTGTGAATTTTCATTATTTGACAGCGTTCACAAGGTGGTGTAGCAGTAGCCCCCGAACTTCAGTGTGACTTATTCAAGTTTCCTATTTGTGTTAGCTGACTTTGTTTAATTGGAATACATTAATATCGCAGACACTTTGCCTTCTTCTAACCAGATTTAGGGCTGAGAATGAGTGGAAAGGTCTTATCTTAATGAAAATGAATTTTCTTCTGTCTGCACAATAATGCAATAAAATGATCAGCCTTTTTTTTTTTAAGCTGTTAATTGTCTGCATGTGTAACGCTACCTAGCAACATTTCCAGCAGTGCCGTTCTAGGGCCCTGGTGTTGGTCAGAGATTTTTGGAGAGCGCTGAAAGATAACGTTATTAGTAACAATTAGGACAAATGTTTTTTTGTGGCTTGAAGAAGGCTCATTTAGCAAAATCTCTCCAAGGCAAGTCACTGAACATTTACAATTGTTTTATTTATTTTGCAGGAAAGGAAATTATTGGAGGGAGGGAGAGGAACTGCAGTGTACCTTAGACCCCCCCCCAGCAGTGCTGCTGGAGTTAGCAGCAGTCCAAGGCACCTGCAACAGGGCCAAGTACAGGCTTGAGTGCAGACAGGTGGGTTGTGGGCTTCATGTACTGTAAGGGGCGAGAAACAGCTACCCCAAATATTCTTCTTACAGTAACTGAATGCTTTAGTTCCTGAATTAATTAATCAAAGGCCCTAGACTGCAGAGTCATTATGAATAGTCAGAACATTTTCAGCTTGGTGCTTTGGCTCATCAGTCTGGCAGGCACTGAACTCTGTCAATCCCTATTGAAGTTGTGCCAATCTTCTTAGATGAAGCTGATTGATGTGAGCCCTTTCCTCACCATTCATTTGGACAGCCAGACTGTGTGTGACTAAATTTTTGGCCATCACAGACATTCAGATGAATTCATTTTGATTAGTTCTAGTTGAGACTTTGGGGAAACATGAAAAGTGAATTGCCATTCTTTTCTTCCCTTCCCCCATGTCATTCTCAAGCTCTTCCCTTGTCCATCCACAACCACTATGCTCATGCATACATGTATGTGAATACACATGCAGCCATTTCTGTTGCTAGGCATTAATCCATGGGTCCAGGCAGAGTTCAAGAGCTTTTTTTCTTTTTCTTTTTTTTAATACTAATTGCCAAACTATTTCTTTTCTCTATACAACACAATATTGGAAAATGATGCTGTTTTCTCAGTGGCAGCTTTTTAATGCTTGTTCTGTCTTCAGTGAGTTGCTTTGCTTTTTCTGCTATCTGGTACAATTTTAGTGTAAATTAAATGACCAGTTCATTTTCTGCGCTCCATAGGCTGCAGCAAGTAATAAACAGCTTATGTAATCTCCTAATCATGAACTCAGCCAAAAAATGTCATAAAACTCTGCAGTTTACAGCACCTCGCAATGATTTCTGTAGCCTGCGGAAACCATATATTATGAATATTGTTTGCTGTGTGTTTTTTTTTTTCATTTGAATTGTCATCATCCTCCATTTGCAGGAAGGAGAAAGACTTTCCTTTCTTACTTGATCTTCTGCTTTGAATCCATATTTGTTGTCTCTGTGTGTGTGATTGTTAATTCTACTTTGTGGTTGTCACTTTATTTCATTGAATTGGAGAAATGAGGTGAAATTCAGAAACGTGAGAGATAAATAAAGCTCTTCTCTACCCCTTCCCCTTTCCACCTCTTTCCTCCCAGTTTCTGGTCTTCTCCCAGATTTCTTGTACTTGTTCATCTAGCCATTGTATTTTCAATCCGTGTGTGTGACCAAACCTTTCATCTTTCTTCCCCTGCTCCCGTTATAGGATTTTCTTCTTCCACATATATATTTAACATTTTTCCAGCCTAAATAGCATGAAAGTTAGCAAAGCGTGGAAGAAATCTTCCATGAGAAGCGATGGAAGCCACCAAAAGCATTTTTATATTCAGCCCTTATTTCCTGTTTCATCATATTTGTTGTATCCTATATAACTGTTTTCTGTTCTTTGGTGTTAACCATAGTGTATACTAAGTTTTTTTTTTTAAGTTTGTCTTTTAACCTTTTCACTGGTGTTGTAAATTACAGACTATCATTAATACATCTTAATTCTTTTTTTTTTTAAATCAGTAGTACTTTGAAAGAGTGTTATAGAACAGCATGCTCTGTTTCAGTCGCAGTGATATGAAATAGTGTTGAGCATTTTCTTCTCAAACCCTTTTAGAGGTAATTTTTCAGTCTTCATGGTGCTGTCATTGATGCCACCTGTATCTCTGCCAGTCTTCCTTTGTGTAATGTGTTGAAGAGAATTGATTTGAACAGAATGATAGATGTAGTCTAAAAGTTACTTTGGAGAAACATCTTAAGAGGATCTTACGGTATTGGAAGGGTTAGAAGCAGGTTTGTGTGCTTTCATGTAAGGCAATACTGGCTCGGGATTCTTTTGGAGGGCTTCTTGGTTAGCCCTTAGAAGGGTAATTTGCTGCTCCCTTAGAGGTGATCGATCCTCTGCCTGAGGAAACCAGTCCTCTTAATTGTGTTCTGCGCACGTTGCTGTTCTCACTTGCACTTGTAGCTTACTTTATGTGTTTAAATATATATTCAGCTAAAGTGGTTCAGCTTGGGCTTGAACTAATACTGCTGTTACTGAATGTTCTTGACTTTGAAATTGGAGAAAGCTGAGAGCACCCAGCTCCTCAGCACCTTCCTAAAGTACTAATTGCTATAATGTCAGCCATGTATTTTATATGGCCAGCAAAAACTGTCTCTTGGTAAACCTTATTTTCTTCTTATAATTTGAGCTAAGTAATTGCTTGGTGCAATTTGATGGAATTGCACTGAATTACGATATTTTTAAGTGACAACTGTATGTTCAGGCACATCCATTTTATGAAGGTAAATAAGCTTTTAAAATGAGCTCAGATGCTGTACAACATAGCCAGGATTCATCCAAGAGAAGTAATGCAACATGCACTGAGGAAGAAAAGTAATGGGGATAGTTTCTAAAAAGGAATTGCAAATTCTGCTTAATGAAAAAGAAGGAGAGAAATCTGGGCTCTCTTGTTGTGGAGCAGCAGATACTAACAGAGAAACCCACATACCCTTTTCTGGCTTGTCACTTCCTCTGGTGCTCTTGCAAAATACCTTAACAGAAAAATTTTAAATACAATTTTAAACGCTTGGGTTATATATAGAGAAAGACAAAGAAGGGGGAAAATGAGAGTGTTTTAACTACCTACAGTTCTGGCACCCTGTCTGCTTGTTTAATTACCGTAACACATTTGACACACTTGAAAACTTTTGACTTAAAATCTTTGTGTGTGGGGTTATTTTGTTTTGTTTTATTTTTATATGGAATGATGTATTTTATATTTTTTCCTCTGGATTGATCAGTCACTTTTATTTAGGCTTGATTGCTGTAATACAACTGCTGGTTATTTTTCTTTTTAATGCTTAGCCCTTGCCCAAGGTGCTTTAAGGGAGGAGGAATAGATCAAAATAATAATTTCTCTTCTCCTAACATTAAGATATGAGTTTTTAAATGACTCAAGCCAATTTATTGCAGGGTAGATTCATTGTGGATACGCTCAAAATCTATCTGATTGATTGATGATGCTGTTCTATTGACATATCTGTTCCAAAAGAGAATGTGGGATAATAGGATGAAGATTTGATGAATACCATTTTTATTTAGAGAAAATTATGTTTTGGTGCATTTAGTATATTTGTAATATAGGAAAGACTTTGAAAGTTACCTTCAAAAAGGTGACTGTAGGAAGGTCTCCATTGTTGAGATCAATCCTTGTGGGAACGGAAGGTTTTGGAACTGCTCCAGTTCCAGAGAGATTCTACTGCTGGAAAAACACAAGGAAAATACATTTCCATGGGTTATGCAGTCTGAAAGTTTTTTTTTAAAAAAACACACACAAATACTTTCATTTTAATTTGGCTTATAGATAAGTTGTATGTACTCTTTTGGAACATGACTGAATAAAGTTGGTTTTGTTTGTTTCCTTTTCCTAAAAATGTTTATAACGTTTTAGATCTCCCTTTTACAAGCAGGCAAGCCTGGCTCACTCATTGCCCTTATGAAGTGGAAGGTGATACCTACTTTCAAATTCTTCCAACTTACATAATTATTTGTACAGCATTTACTAAATAAATGTTGTGGTTTAACCCTAGTAGGTGCCTAAGCACCCTACAGCTGCCTGCTCACTCTGCTCTCCCAGACCAGTGGGATGGGGCTCAAAATCGGAAGTGCAGAAGTTAGCAAAAAAGAAAACAGGGAAAACAAACCCATGAAAAACAAGTGATGCAAAAAAGCCCAGCAAACCAACAGTTGCTCACTACCAGCTGACCAGTGCCCAGGTAGTCCCCAGGCAAAGGCAGCCCTGGCAAACTTCCCCCCATATTTTTTCTTTTTGCTGAGCACGGTGTCATATGTTGGACTTGATGATCTTAGAGGTCTTTTCCAACCTAAATGAGTCTATGATTCCATATGGTATGGAATATCCCTTTGGCCAGTTTGGGTCAGTTGCCCTGGCTGTGTCCCCTCCCAACTCCTTGTGCACCCTCAGCCCCCTCAGTGGCAGGGCAGCACAAGAGGTTGAAATGTCCTTGGCTCTGTGTAAGCGCTGCTCTGCAACAACTAAATCATAGGTCTATCATCAACACTGTTTTCATCACGAATCCAAAGCACAGAAACTTCAAGCTACTATGAATTTGAAAGTAGAATTACCTGAAATCGTATGGTATAATTCCAAATAATGCATATGAACTCTTAAAATTCACAGGGAAATAAGCAAAGAGATTGTCCATGTTGTGTCACGCTGCTGGTTTACTGAATTGGTTCTTCTGTCTCTGCCTGGGAAGCAAAAACTGTTATATTAGATTGCATGTTGACAGTTTTTTTATCTTTTCCACATTAGTTTTACTTTCTGAAGCAGAATGTCCCCAAGTTTAAATCTGAATTTGGAGCAGAGGCATGTTCTGAGTGCAGCAAGTAAGATGTAGGAGAAGGAAAAACTTAATTTTGAATTTTCTCTTCTTTTTGGTTAATGTATGGCAAAAATTAAAGGCATCTCTGAAGTTAAACCTGTTTTAAAGATGTCCGTTTCAAGTGTTTTTTTGAGTCAGCCTGTTGTTTCTCAGGGTGAAGCCTGAGTCTTGTATGGCTTGGCCTGGCATCGCAGCTAGTTAGGGTAAATTGGCACTAGGCTCTTCCTTCTGTGTTGTGAGGGTTGGGATAGGAGTTGGGATAGCAGGAAGAATCAACAGCTGTTTCCAGGCTTTTTTCTTGGCCATCTGTTGGGCCACTTTGGCTATATCCTTAGCTTTAAGGAGCACCAAAGCTACTGCAGCATCCAAATCTTGGTAAGCGCTCAGTCTGAGGTGGACATGAGAAAGCTACAGAAGCTGTGAGGTTGCATTAGCAAGCAGAAAGCAAAACTCTTGCTCTATTTCTTATGTACCTTCAATAAGCATTCAGTAATAGTTGTAGTTTTGTCTAAAAAATCGATCCGATGAGAATAAATGACTTGCATAAGGTCCTATGTGCAGTCTGTCATCTGGGCAGGAAACGTAGCCAGTTCTCCGGAGTCCCAAGGCACCGGGTCTGGGTTTTCATAGCTTTATTCCTCTCTATATTTCTATAAAGATGTGGTATTTGTAAGCCTTCAAGCAGGCCCGTTTTGGGTCACAACAAAGCTGTTGGTGAATGCGGGGACTGCAGGCAGTGCGCTGGGTGGTGGTACCTCAGCACCAAGAGCGGTTCCTCATCTGAGGTGGTGGTGGGCTTGAGACCAGCTCCGCGGCTGGGCCAGTGTTTGCTCTGACTTGCTGTGGCAGCTTTTATGTTCCTCAACAAACCTTTGAGCCAGATTATCCTTGGCTCGTCTGAAGGTTTGGGTCACAAACAGCTATGGGGCTGCACCTGTTTTGAAGGTAGTGGTGGTAGATGTGGACCTATGGGATGTTAGGAGTAACAACTGCAGAGAAGTTAAAATATGTGAGAGGCTTTTAACCAGGAAGAATAAAGTTGAATAGTATTGGGTGATGCTGAAATGACCTGAAATGGGAATGGCCTTTAGTTCAGCTAAGTCAGGCAGGACTCATTGTGAAACACAAACCAAATGCCTAGGACAAAATTCAAGTGAGAGATGGGATAGCTCCAAATAATGGCAGGAATCCACGAGTAAAGGCTGGGGAATCAATAGGTGTGCATGTGCATCACTGTAGCTAGCCAAATAGTAAGTCTGTCAGAACATACACCTGGGTAAGAGCCAGGGTGAGTAAATGCTAAATTCTAGCTGCTAAGCAGGCCCGGTGGTTGAATATCAGGCAGAACCCGCCTGTTTTATGATATTTTGCTGTTCATCACAGATGGGGTGAAAGTAACTGCAGGGATGATTCTGGTAGCAAGCTGAGGTAAGGCAAGAACAGTCAAGAGGCCTGAAAGATAAACTCCAAAGGAAAAGCCCAGTTTTAGTCACCTCTTCTGAATGTAGACAGCAGTTCCGTCGTCGTGTGACCTAAGAAAATCCTGCATACCTCCTTAGCCTCCTGCTGTATTGAGTAGGCTGTGTCAGGAGGGAAGTATTTCCATTCTGCGTATGCATGGGAGGATGGAGAATTCAGGCTGGAATCGAGCTCTTCAAGAGAGACCAGCTTCAAAGCGTTATTTAGCCCTTGTTGCCCCCCTTCCAGCAGTTATCATAAACTCATTTATTTTCCACCCAACTCTAATAAGGGGCTGTAGTTTCCTGTGCTAAAAGAAATTATGACTATTACTTTGTGTGACTTGGGTACTGCTGTGAGTACAGTACAAGCAGGTGCCAATTTTTTTCTGTCAGAGAATTGAATTCAGAGGTTGTTATTGATGCAGTTGAACACATACAAATTTCAATACAAAATACGAGACTCCTAGAGTTCTAGTTAGTTGAATTGAAATAAATTCATATTCTCTTATTAAAAGCCAAGAGAAAAAACTGAAATGCAACTCTGTGCATGATTCTTTTTAAAAATGAAGGCTAAGAAAATCCCAATTGATACATATAAGACATAGCTTTTTAATTTATTGCTCAAGCATATGCAAAAAAGGCATTAATTTTCAGTAATATAAAATTCTCAATGTGTAGTGCCTGGAGCTATGGTTTTGAACCTAAATTGCATGTATTTACTAAGCCATATAGCTCTGCAACGTGGAAAATGGAAGTACATTTCAAATGTGTGCAGAGATTGCCAATGCTAAAACCAGTTGTAATTTATAAGTGAGAAAAATAAAGCTTCAGATCGCAGACGAAGAGACACCTTTATTGACTTCATGTGCTTGACTGCATGAGGTACGTTCCTGAAAATAGGAAGCAAGTGCCATATTTTAAGGAATTTTAGAAGTCAAGCATCAAGGGGTAATAGAGTTGACCTCTAATTTCAGAAATCACAGGCTAACATTTGAGAGCATTTCACTTCCAAACTTTATTTAAAGCTCTGCTTAGCAATCAGTTTTATAATAGTGAGGATTTTTGGCTGGGAGGCACACCGGTTATACTGTTACCTAGCAGACTTTTCCCTTCAACAACAGAAACCAGTAGCCAAGTGTGAAATGGTGATACTTTGGACTATGTGCAGGTATGGTGGGCTGGCCTGCTGGCCTTGGTTCACAAGTATGTTCTTGCATCTTCTATTTTTCTTTGAACCTTGTGCAAAGGATGATGTAGTTGGTGGCTTATGTTTCTAACGGGAGGTTTTGCATTCTTAGTTTACTGTCTTCTTGGTGTTGAAATATTTTAACTGGCATTTTTCTATCAGCCTCTTCCTAGAGTATCCATTATCTGTTGCTGCAGTATGTTATCTAAAGGCTGTCTCTCGGTATTCTCAGTGGGTAATTGTCAGCATGGATGCTGCTCACCTTACGAAGGTGTTAAGGAAGTACAGGTTTTGGATGTATATTTACTGTGGAATTGATTCCAGCCTGTGTTCCCTCCATCTAAAAGTGAAGATTCAATACAAACACAATGCTCCTCTTTCCAAAATGATAGAACTGCTTTCAGTACAGATTTGAAAATTCTTAGAAAAATGAAAGTTAAAAGTATCAGTGTTTTCCTATTAGATGAGAAGCTTCAGCATAGTGAGATAAAACTGTGTCTTGCAAGATGCTTGCTACCTGCTATTAACTGAACCATGTTCTTGTATGTCTGTTGCATCCAGTGTGAATAGAAGAAGTTTTGAGAGCATGGTAACTGCCACCAGTATGACATGAAAACAGTTAAACATCTGTTTGTACATTCAGAGTGGTTATACTAGCAAGCTGTCAGCCTTTATATATATATATATATATATATATATATATAAAAGAGGGAAATTTAAATATATTTTCTATGAAGCAATTTTCTTTTGATTATTCTTAAATATCCATACCTGCTTTCTGAATACAGAATTATTAACACGTAACGCATAAACTTGTACAAGAACAAAACTTTTTTTACCTACTGAAATCTGAAAACAACAGGTTTAAAGCAGATGCTCAGAAACGCATCTTGGATGAATAAGGCTTCTATTTTAAGAAATAGAGCGTAGTTGTAAAAGCAAATGCAGGACAAGATTTCTGGGTAGACGTAGTATCTTTTATTAAACTGGACTGGTATGCCTCGGAAAATTAGTGTGGTTTAGGGCAGCCAAACATTTTTGATGTCTGAAAAGGAAGCAGCAGATTTCAAAGCTAAATACAACTTGAGAGCAATTACAGTTCGGTTAATGTCTAGTTTGGATGTTTAGGTGTTTGTCCATCAAACTGCAAAATCGTAGGTTAGCCTCGAGTTACTCAGCAACTCATTTACTTGAAGTCATGAATAAATGTCATACATAGTACTTAGGTTTTTTTTTCCAAATGTAATTGTGCTGTACAGATATCCAGACTATTATGCGTTGTTAGCAGTCTGCTCTCATGCCTGTTAGTGTTTAAAAGCTAGAATGTTGTTTTTAACTGTGCTTGTATTTGTCTCAGATTTGGAGGAAAGGCGGGGGTTACTTTCACAGCACAAGGTGATTACTGGCAAAGCCAAGAAGTTTTTCAACTGAATTAACTCCTTTGTCAAATGGCATGTTTATTTTCAGGGAGGCTTTTAGGACAATTTAAATAAACTTGAAATACTCTGGATACTTTAGCACCGTAGATAGGAGACGGGAAGATAAAGGGACAGAAGATACAATTTTTATACTAAGGTTCCTCCCCTGCTTTACTGCTGAGGAAATGAGCTGCCACATCTGCTGTGCTGTGACAAGGTCCGGATAGGATACGTCCAGAAGACTATGGGAACTGGAATACAGGCAGATGATGGAATTGTTTGAGCTGTAGGCTATCTGTGCTGTCACATTTAATGGCATACGTTCAGCATCATCACAGACAATACTGTGGCAGAACACAAGTATATGGAGCACCATGTTTTTTTGACTGTTCCCAGAAATGGATTTCTTATATTTATTAATTCTGGTGGTGGAGAAACACTGATTTTGTTGGTATGGATATAGCAGCAGTGCCAAGAACATGGCCATTTAGCCAATTTACAATTTAGCACTGCATAGCCAAAGCTGAATGAAAGAAGATGCTAGAAATGGAACCAGAAGAATTTCTGGTAGATGCTTTTTGCTGCAACATTATATTTTAAGAAGTATCAGTGTAACCGGTTGGATTTCTCTTTATGTGTAAGGTTCTGTTGTTTTGGATCTGGATTGCAGTTTTATTTATATTTTAAATTATTTTTTGTTAATGTTGGTGACTGAATATCGGCATTCAGATTGATAGCTAGAATCCATTTTAGAGAGATTAATTATGAATGATATTTTTAAAAAAAGGTCATAATTCTCTTAACCCTTTGGAACCCAGAGAAGCCCTTCTGTCCTATAGGACTGGAAGAATAGAAATCTACGGGATTTGTGTACTCTGAAGCCTGGGCCACTTCAGCTTTGAATTTTTTAATGTTTGTCATAGAATCATAGAACATCCCGGGTTGGAAGGGACCCATAAGGATCATCAAGTCCAACTCCTGGCACCGCACAGGTCTACCCAAAATTTTAGACCATGTGACTAAGTGCACAGTCCAATCTCTTCTTAAATTCAGACAGGCTTGGTGCAGTGTCTACTTCCCTGGGGAGCCTGTTCCGGTGTGCGACCACCGTCTCAGTGAAGAACCTCTTCCTGATGTCCAGCCTAAACCTCCCCTGCCTCAGCTTAACACTGTTCCCGCGGGTCCTGTCACTGGTGATAACGGAGAATAGGTCACCTGCCTCTCCACTCCCCCTCGCGAGGAAGTTGTAGACTGCGATGAGGTCCCCCCTCAGCCTCCTCTTCTCCAGGCTGAACAGGCCAAGTGACCTCAGCCGCTCCTCATACGTCTTTCCCTCTAGGCCCTTCACCATCTTCGTCGCCCTCCTCTGGACGCTCTCCAACAGTTTAATGTCCTTTTTGTACTGTGGTGCCCAGTCCAGTTGTGACCAGGATTGAGAGTGTCCCCTTGCATTTTTTTTACCTTGATGTCTTCATCAGTAGAACAAGGATATTAGTGCCTAGTTACTGCCAGGAATATTCAGGCATAATGTTTATAAATACCTCTAAAGGTTACAAGCTCTTTCCAAGTGCCTAGTATTTCTGCTGATTTCCTGTTGAGTAGAAAACTATGTGTATGTGGGGTTGGGGTGGGGTTTCAATCATCAGATGTCAAGTTTTGTTTTATTTTTGTAATGATTTATGCAGTTGTTAATCAGCAGCTGACTCCTCTGAGGAAACTTCAGGGAGATCATGCATTTAGAAACAATCCTGCTTCTAGTATTTTCTCTCCATTGTATTTTTCTTCCTTTGTTCTTTTGTTCTCTATTATGAAGGACATTTGCATGAAAACAAGATTTTTGTTTCTTAAGAGTTCATCTGCTCCTGCTGCTTATTCCCCACCTGGCCATAATCCTCTGTTTGTGACATCTCAATTGGTGGCTGTGCAAATGATTATGATGTCAAAGACAGGATTATGACTTCAGGTGAGAAACAAACAGCAGGAACAGGTGAACTCAGGAGAAATACACATCTCGACTTTTCTCTAACCATTTTTATGCTAAAAGCACAGGAGAAATGCAGGCAATAGATTATGTATGCATATAGAAAATAACTGATGTATAAGCGAATTGTACCATGCTAGTGAGTAACATGAGAAATCGATTCTTAAAATTACCTTCAACTGTTTTTATTCTCTAGTTTTGTTTACAGAAAACTACAATGGTGTGAAAATATCCAGTGACAGAGTGATTAGGACATAATTTTTTAATTTTTTTTACAATGTTACAAGTCTTGTAAGAGATTCCCTCTGTATCCCTCTGTTGTAACACAACATCCTTAGTTGGATTAAAATGAGGTTTGATTAAAAATATAAAAAGAATGACCTAAACTGGACTATAAATGAGTTAACTGGGATCTCTGATGGGAGTGGGGTTTTGGAGCAGATCACTCTTTGTGAGATAACAAAGGGAGGTTCTTGGAACTGGCTGGGTTCTGCTTCAGGTTTTTTCGTCTATTTAATGTCGCAGTTCATTTTTGTTCTGGAGGAACCCCACCCCCTGCTGCCCCTGGAAGCCATTTCCCTAAAGGTTTTTGCAGAATACCTCCTTTTGAAATTTCTTGTCAGCAATTGGAGTGTTATGATGATAAATAGCTTGTATGGGTCTGCAGTCGTCTGCTACTGTGCACTGACTAGTGGGAGAAAGAGATTTGCTAAAAAAGCTTTGCAGGTATAAGTATAATGCATGGGGTGTGTGTGTGTTGTAACACTGGTTGATGCATCTAACACCAGAGATTTTTTCTTTGGTAAATTTGTAGTGGGTCCTGAAGAGATTGCTCAAGAGAAACCTCATCCGGGGAATCATTTTGTGGACTTCTGCTGTTGAATGTGCTACAGTGGTGGTTGCCACTTCTGCTGGCTAAGCCTGAGGTCATTATGCTGACAATTTTGAGTTAGGAAATATTTTTTTGCTTTCTGAATGGTTGTAAAAATATGTACTTACAGATGGATTATGGATTTGTTTAGAGTTACTAGGTAAACATTTTTTTGGGTGCGGTTTGTGGAAAGAAATAGAAGAAATTGTGTTATCATATATCGATATAATACTGTTCTGTGTATAGAAGCCTAGGTGAAAATAGGAGGGAAGAAGGGAGTTAAGAATCACAGAATGAAAGACATTGAAAGTCATCCAATCCACAAGTTTGATATTTGAAGTACTCCCAGCTTCAGAGAAGCCATGGGGAGTGGTTGTTTTTTGCCTTTTTTTTTATTTCTTTTTTTTTTTTACAGAATTGAAGTAATTATCTTCAGGAACCCAGTAATTAAAATTAGAAAGTTGGTAACATTTTTATTGCAGGCAATTCTAGTGGTGAGATTAACATTAGATAATCTTATCATAAAATAACCAGGCACCCTATGATGATCTGACACATAAGAGGCTGCACAGAGCTCCTGGTCCCCTAAGGGCTGTGATTGTTTTATGGTTTTATCTCATGATAACCATGCTTTGGTTTTACCCTTTTCTGAGAGTTTCATATAGTACACATCCCCCCTATCTCCCCCCGTAAATTTGTAATTTAACACCACTCTAGGAAATGGCAAATCAGCATGAAACTATTAATCTTATATCATGAAACAGACACAGATCCAAGAAATCTGATTACTTTGCTTGTGGTCATTATCCAGACTGAAAGCTGGACTTGGGCGTTTGTAACATCAACAGTTCT
This sequence comes from Cygnus olor, assembly GCF_009769625.2. Classification (NCBI taxonomy): domain Eukaryota; kingdom Metazoa; phylum Chordata; class Aves; order Anseriformes; family Anatidae; genus Cygnus; species Cygnus olor. The sequence continues at coordinate 8,498,944 of NC_049198.1, read as the reverse complement.
GTCATCAGAAAGAAAAGATTTCAAAAACAAAGTGAAATTCTACAATCAACCTAATTTAACATTTCAAGCCAAAAATATCATGTGGCACCAAATTCCTTTAAGTGGTCACTTAATGATCAGCTACAGTTTGAAAGCCCTAATTTCTGCCCTATGTCTAGAGCTTCTTTTCCTAGTCATTAGAAGCATGATAAAGGACCCGAATGTCAGGCGTGAGGGCTTTAAATAATCTGTAGTGATTTTAATGAGTTCAGGCACAATCGCCACAGGTTTGTCTTGCTTCATAAGTATTTCTGAGATGGAGCTTGCAGTCAGACTCTCTGCTGCCAAGTTGGTTTTCGATCTTTTGAGAAGGATGGAAACTGGCTCCTGTTCAGTCCTGCAAAACTGAGTCTGTTTTAGCTTGAACTCCTCTGGAAATAGCCAGCTGCATCCCCTCCTCTCCAATGAATATATTGTGAACAAGAAATTCAGTTTTAATTTGTATTATAATTTAGCTAATTAAAGAAAACCCATTTTAAATACCTGACTGAACCGATGTGATTTGGCTTTCTTCTTTTCTTTACTCTTGGCCCTTCATCTATTTTGTTCACTCAGTTCTTCTGAATACTTGCAACTTCATATCTTCTTTTCTCCCATTAAGCTTGTGACACTTGAAAAGATGCAGTCATTTAATATTTAACTATGAGGGAGGCTCAATCTCTTTTTGGCTTCTCCAGTAGGATAGAGCTTTGTGCTTTACAACAGTATTTGTAAACAAAACTTCTTACTATTTGCAAATCCCAAAGGATTTTACAGATGTAGAAACACACAGTGAAAATTTCTTTGTGTTCAACTGGATGGTTCAACTCTGTTTCTGGAGGGAGAGAATTTTACTGTTGACCTAATTCTGCTCCCATCAAAGTTGGCAGTGAGTGGTTTTAGAGATTTTCAGCCTCAAAGCTTTGCTATTCTTTGTTGAATCCGGAGTTTCAGAAGAAGAACTGAAGTGCAGCTCTTTCAGATGGAATAAGGAAGGCTTAAGCCTGATATTCAGAATACATTTATTAACCAACTCTATCCAAAGGAGTGGCCTAGGAACCTTCCACTCTGCATTAGAATTTTGCCACAACTTCCAAAATCAATACTTGTCATCACAGGCTGTTTTCTGCTTTCATCATTTGTGCAGATGATTATACAGATTGAGTTCAGAAACGGGGGAATGATAAACAAGCAAAAGTGAAATACAAAAATATAAACTTTCTACAGTTTTCCCTGTGAAAATAAGTTCCCTTAGAAAAACCACACAAACTTTGAAGATGGACAAATGTTAGGGTGCTGGTTAGAAAGAGAGCAGAAGAGGTACATAACATTTGTTCATAGGTGTAGGGCTGGTGCTCTTAGGTTGGCACAGCACAATAAAGTTATTGTTCTATAGCAAAAGAAGTTCTACATCTCCATTTTAACTTGCAGAGATGGTACTAAGAGGTTCAGAGTTGGAAACAGTCCTTCCCTATCTCCTGTCCTTAAGACTTGCAAGCAGGGCATAGCGTTTTGTTAACTATTAACGTAAGTCTCTGAAAATGTTTAGTTCTTCTGCGTATTTTTCTGTGCTTATGGCAAATGCCAGCTTTCTGCAAGGATTTTCATTCAGGCTGTTGAAAATAGTGACACTTATGAGCTTTTCTGTACTAAACTACCTCTAGTAAACCTCTGGATGGCTTTTATTTGGTCTGTCTGTCCAGACTGCAGTATCTCAGAATAAAGGCGATTGCCTCACAAGGTCACTGCTGTCCTGGAGTAGTGGAAGGCCTCTCAATTTATGCTTGGTCATGCCCTTTTAACTTAATGTTCTCCTTCACACAAGCTGGTAGTGATGGATGTCCATTCAGACAACCTAATGGCCTATGGTAACGATAGTAGAGCCTTTATATCAATATTCTGCAGCTGAAACCCATCAGGATGGACTGTCAAACTGCTCTACACCACATCTAGGACCATTTTATGCAAATAATAACTGTGATACCATTGCTATACTTTACGGCGTCAAGCAGGACTATAAAAGATCATTTCCACTGGTCAAGAGGAAGTTGATCTTTGTAGCTTGATATATCAGAGGTCATTTGCTGCTGTCAGCTGTCTACCTGCAGCAGTACTAAACCCACAGCAGAATGTCCTCAGCTCTTAAGGAATCTCAGCCACAGAAGGAAAGTCTTCTAGGACATCCTACTTAGTGTTTCAAATGTGTTGAGACTATTCTGAGGCATGGTGGGCTACAAAAGGAAACAACCAGCTTACCACCAGGGAATGGGAGATTGCTGTTTGTTCTGTGCCTGCTCCTGTTCCTTGATTCAACTTCTCCTGCAGTTTTTCATTAGTCAATGTATGTATCTGTTTGAGATATTGCAAGTCTGCCAAATAGAAAACATTTCACTTCTCGCTGAAATCACAGCCTGTATGCCAAGAGGATGATGAACTTTCATGTACAGAGAGCCCAACCTCCCAGACTCAAGTGAGACAGTTTGCCTCTGTTGCTCAGAGGTCTCAGGGCACACCTGTCCGATGCAGAGACTCAAATTAGGTAACAGATTGAGGTATCATGCTGTGCATCAGCTTGGGGGGACCTTCTACGGGGGATCGTTGTATTTTGCACAAAACTTCTGGATACACAAGTTCTTAGTCAAAAATGTCCATGTCCTTTCCATTTGCAGAGTGCCCTTTGCACTTCCATGGACCTTCTATATAACTATAGGAATATGTAACTATGTATTAGTGTATAATTGCAAACTGAGATGTTGCCTTCCAATAGAAATGGAGTGCTTGTTAATGCAAGAGAATCTGACAGCTCTCTCATTAAACAGGTGTATAAACTACGGAAAGACTGAAGCAGGAACTGGAAGCATAATATATGTGTAACGTCTGCCCACGATGGAGCTCTGTCACCATCCAGAGAAGACTCTTAGCCTTTTAAGCCCCTTGGCAGCACCTCCAAAGTTACCTGTCTACTAGTTCATCCATCCATATGTTGCATTCTTCAGTTGAGCGTGCTGAGAATATACACCTTTTCTCAGTGTCACTATAAAATAGAAATAGTCTGTGCTTCCATTTCTGTGTACTCTGGCAGGCTAACTTGTAGTTTCCCCACTCCCTTGTTTAAAGAAGTTGTTCCTGGTAGTTTAGTCACCTTGGCAATGACAGCAAGTTTCTGCATGTCAGCGGCTGTGGACTGGCCATTTTACCTCTTAGCTTCATTCCTAGTGACAGAGACATAAGCTACCTGATATATGCCGTCTTGTGTTTACTGCAGGATGGTGTGGGGTTAACGCGTGCAAGCTGTTGTCTCAAAGCAGAGGAGACAGTGAGCAGTCAGTGTCTACGCCTTTAGAGAACTTTCCTGATACGTGGCATATACACTTTTTTTGAAATGTGGAGAGGTGAAGTTCCAGTGGTTCTGACTTGTCTCAAGGACTTCGTTAATTTTTGACTATCGAAACTATTTAACACCAAGTCACAGGGCTGCCTTTTTTTCTGTCTTGCACTAGCTTCTGGCCAGTTAATATAAAATGATGTACTAGTTGGATTTTGGTGGGGGTCTTGTTCCAGTCTTTGTTCTGAGGTACGGCATCATTATAAAATGAAAAGGCCTTCTAAAAAGCTTTTTATTTCTTCTAAGTGCAACTACTACTTTGAAAAGATGAAGTGAGTCAGCCTGTCTTTAATGGGATTGCATTGAAATGTCTGCTTACATGCAACTCTTGTTGTCATTCCTTGGCATGATCGTTACTTTAGGGGCAGATTAGAGGTCAATCAGCCAGAGCCATGGGGGCGCCCACAGCTAGCCTCAGGATACTCCCTACAAATGTAAGATCAAAAGGGCAGGCACATGAAAATTACTGTTTACTTTTTATGAATTATTTCCCAGAGATGGGATCATTAGCAGAATCTAAATGCTGGCTGGCTTGTATTGCAAGGACACTCCTGACAGAACTATCTCACTTGGGCACACCTTTCCGCTCTTTTAAAGTCAAGAGATCCTCTGTTTTTGCCTGTGTGGGATTTTTTCTGTATTGTGTAAATAACTTTCGAGTTGTATGTTTTTCCCCAAAATGCTGTTGCTACTTCTGCGTATGCTTTTAATTCTTAAATGTCTTCCATCTTTTTTCTTTGTTCACGCAGCAAATTTCAAAGGCTGTGTCCGTACCCGGGGACTCTGTAGGAGACACACAACTTCTGAAGGAAGTAAAACTTGCTGGTAATCTTTCTGAGTGAACAGTGGCTGGCACTTAAAATTCATCACTGGCCAATGGGTACCACAGTTATCCCTACTGTAAATACAGGGGAAAGGTGATATTGGCTGTCATGGCGAGGTACATGTTGGCAAATGCTGATTCAATGTCTACTCCTGCGGTAATCTTCACACATCAAACTCTACGCCTTCTTATCCACATAAGTATCTGGTTTCTGTTTGATCACAGTAATCAGGGCTATTTAGAAGGGTCACAGTATATTTGCCCTTTTGTCTTGTGTCTGGAGCTATGAAAGCATGACTTTGGAGCAAATGTTGATTGAATTCTAAAGAGACTGGCAGTAGCTGGGAACATGTGTAGTTGCTGATATGCTAAACTTGTGATTCCAAGTAAAAAACTGTTTTCTTTTTAATATAACTTTGAAAAAGTTACCTTGAAGGACCAAATACATGGTGGATATTACTCTTTAATGAAAACCAATATGAACTTCCTTCTTATCATCCAACGTGTTACTAACCTTAATGTGAAATAATCAAATGCTGCCCAGTGTAGGAATGAAACTAAATCTTCTGGCTGCTAACCAAAATAAAATCCCTTATAGCTATTTTTGTATGTTCTTAAAATGTGTGCTGTGAGATTAAGCAGTTGTCTTTTTTTCCCTCCCTCTCTGCTATTTTTCTTAAAAAGTTTTAAACACAAACATACACATACGCACACATATATTTATATAAAAGTATATATATATATATATAAATGCTTTCTTGCAGCCCCTTCCCGTGCTAAGACTGGGGAGCAGATACCCAGTGCTTTGTTCTTTTATCTAAATCCTTATTCTTCCTAACGTAGCTAGATAATTTGGATAGGTGTGCTGTCATGCATTTGGCATGATGTTTTCTCAACATCGTTGTGGTTTTTGGCATTCATCTTGACAGCAGCAGCTTGAGAACTTCTTGCTAGTGTTTAAAAGGAATAAATCAAACATTCCCCTTTCCATCTTTTCCTCGTGCAGATGTACACTGCTCAGGAATTTTTTGAATCCTTGCTGAACAGTGAGAGTGTAAAGGAAATTGTGTGTGGATGAGTGGGGTCACTGGATTCTCCAATACAGGGGACTGCAAGGAGCTGTCTGTGGGAGCATGTCTAGGGTTTAATGCAGCAGTGTTCAGAAAGCTGAGGCATGGATACTAAAAAATAATACAGTTGGTGCTAGCCTGTGTTGAGCTGCAGCCAGTCTCAGAAGTTTTCAGTTTTTCAAGTTTGCATCTTGGTCTTCTTTAGGTTAGATAAGCAGTAGGTAAGAGGGTCTGCGTGCTTACTTTCAGTCTTACAGCCATGCTCACAGGCTCATAAGATATCTGAGGGCAACTGATTTGGAGCCAGGATCTGGCATGGTTGCTCTGCATTTCTTGCAGACTGAAGTGGAATGAGTTATCTGATTGTGCTGTTCATCTTGGTTACCTTTGCCATTGACAACTTCTTGTAGTCATCATGGAAGACAATGGTTTTAAATTGTCTTCTATTACATTTGTGCTTTGGAGGCTATCTCCTCTCTTTTTTTTATAATGTGTCACACAGGTCCTTAAATCTTTCCTCCGCAGTTCTACATCTTGAAGCTGATACCCAATTTCAGGTGTGTTTCTAGCAGAGATCACCACAGTGTTTTTAGGACCGAAGAATGGTGGAGGTCTAATTGCTAAGGAGTGCAAGGTATACCTGCCAACTGATAGCTGTTAAATTAACATTTCCATTTCCCTGTGTATAGCCTTATCTTTACAGACAGGTGCAGATGTGTTGGGAGAGGGGCTATTTTTGGCTATACTGTAGGAGAGCCTGAAGGTAATGAGTTGTGTATAGTAAATCTTGCTTACTCCATAATTTCCACTAAATTTCAAATTAAGGGCCTAAATTAGGGTTAGTGTCAGACTTGCTCTTCTGCTATGTCCTAATTTTGTTTTAAAAGCATATAGCTAAGGACTTTAATATGTTTTAGATTCAGTGCTTGTAAGTTATACTAAAATCCCTAAGGGAGCCAAAATAACTTATTAAAACCTTGCAAATGTTTTTGACTGCTGCATTCTATTATTTTCTATTCCAGCAGTAGCATACAGCCTCTGCTGCTGATGGGCGGAGGAACGCAAACCTCCAGGGCCCATTAGACTTAACTTGTTTACTGCATTGATATCTATATGTTAAATGACAAGAGAGTTCAGGTTATTGAATAATTTAAAATTCAGCTCTAATTGGTGTCATATGACCTGGAAAAGGCCATGGATGACGCCAGGAGCATGCTGTGAAATTCTTATAAATAATTCATAAATTAGATCATTCATTTGCCTGGATGTCTTGTTAAATGCAGAAGTTTGTAAGTAATAACTGATGATATAACACCTGTAAGTATTTAGTTCATATGCTGGAAGGTAATCTACCTTGATGATCTTCTAGCAAAACCTGCCAGAGTATGAGAGTTAATTGCACTAGGGAGAATGCACTACATTTATTTGGGATGGGGCTTTGGCAAGGCGTACTGTGCAGATGTTGCATTACGCATTCCCTATCAGCTAGACGACTATTCTGTGTATGCCCGTGTTAAAAATGCAGCTCATCACTCTTCTGCCCTTATTTCACATGAACTCCAAATGCACTGGGAAATGGTAGTGACCCGCTCTGCTCACAAATAGTATAGTTTTTGAAATATTTATCTAGGTCTTGAACTACTGATTCTTCAGTAAAATAAAGGGCAGAAGTAAAAAATTGAAGTCACAAGATTGTGATTTTTCGTTTTTATAATGTTGGCAGCACATTGAATGTTAATAGTTAGACCCGGTGCTGTCAAGATTAGTATAGTGGCATTTTTCTGTAGTGCAAACAGGTCTGGTGTAGTTTTGTTTCTGAAAGCAAACATGTTTGCTTAATTTTAGTGGTCAGCTATTGCATTGCCATGTGTAGCTACTGTTTGGGCTTAATGGGCATTCTGCTCACAGTGACTTCCAAGACTAAATGCAGAGACGCCTCACTTCGGTTTTCTTGGAGCACTGTATTATTAATGACTGCCTTATCAGCCAGTGTAAAACCAGTTTGCTGATCTGAAATGGAAGCATTTGTTCGAGATTATCTACAATATTTGTGTAGCTGGAGAGAAGGGTGGCATGTTTATGAATGCAAAATATACACTTATAGCTAAGTGCCAGCAAATGCTCACATGCCACTTTGAATGCAGGTTTTTTGTGCACCTGGCATCCCAGCTCACACCCTCTTAACAAAGGAGAGAAAAAAAGAATTAAAGGCAGCAGAAACATAGGAGGTGTTCCTCTGCTGTCAGCTAGCAGCTATAGATTCATTTTTTTGTGTGATGTGATCCTATTTTTATTTTTGTTTTGCTACACCTGTTCAGTATATTGAGTTTGGTAGATTTTTACAGGAAAAATGCAGGCTTGTGACTGTCATTCACATATTGTTCCTTTGACTTGAGACCACTTGCTTTATTCAGTGCAATGTGGCAATCATAGCTATACATAATTACTACAGAAAATGGTGCTTTATTTCTTTCTTGAAAAATGGTCAGCTTACCTTCTGAGTTATCTGCTGCATCTATCTTAGGTACTGACAGAGACAGTTGCCGAATCATTAACTGGGCACCTTGTAATGACTGATATTAGGTTATTTATGGTAGAGATTTTAATAAAGGATTATACGATTTAAAGGAAAAAAAAAAGATAGACTTCAATATATCCTACTAATTTACTTTATAATCTTTACCTTTTTACATTCTTGATAAATTCTTATGGATTCTTGGAAAGAATAGCTCCTTAATCACTAGTAATGCACTTCAAATAGTCTTATCATTTGAAATAGTCATTCTTAAAATGGCTTTTCTGTTGCCCCGATAGCATACCTGAGCTTATTTGTAATATATTCTCCTTATTCCAGTGACAAGAGCAAGTGCTTATTCTGTGGATAGATCTGCAAACCCCAAACCAAGCTTTATTCAGATGAGACCCATACATCACCAGTGCGTGGTGTTGACCGAGTTCCAGGTTTAGGATGTATATACCTTAATGAGTGTGTCAGCTAGGTCGCTAATGCCCTTGACACTCTTTAAGGTGTCCTTGTGTGTGGTAGTCTCTCATTTGCCCATTTTGAAACACTTCCTTCATCTTGAAACAACTTTAAATCCCTGTACTTCTCTTTTGGTTGCTGCTTCTGTGTGTTCTTGACTTCCTTCAGGCTCCCTGCCCCACACACTGAACTTGCATGTTCCTTTCCCTGTTTCTCCCAAACTAAAGAAACCCCCAAGATGAAAATCCCGAGGGAAACGTGCACAAAATACCATCAAGAGCAATTTTAGTTGATTGTCTCTTTTTTCCCTGCGTTCAAATGTACCTCAGCTGTGAACTGTAAAGCCAGGTGCTATGGATTAAACTCTGACCCTGCTGACATCCGTAGGCGTTTTGCTGTTAACCTTACCGCCACTGTATTTCTCCCAGTGTATGCAAGGACCATAGCTTTTGTCCTCTGAGCGCAAGACTTCCCAAGCTAATGATTTGGGGCTGGTTCTTAAACATATTTTGTGCATGCAAACCTACCAGTGAAATCTGTCGGGACGTTGCCTGTGTGGAGATTGTAAGGTCTGATCCGCTACTAGCTCAGCCCTTGCCAGACAAAGCCCCGCGTGCTGGAATCAGTGGTTGAACGCGTCTCCTCTACCAGCGCTGCCTATTAACGCTGCAGAGCACACAAGCGGCGTTCAGGAAGAATTTGCAGAGATCCTAATGCTGCATGCATAAAGCTGGCGTGCTGTTTGTCTGTTTGTCGGAAGTTTTAAGGGCTGGATGTTTGTTTAAGCTTTGCTCCGAATCCCTGAGCAAAAATTACTGGGATTGCAGTAAAGATTTCTTAGAACTCCCCACCTGTCTTCCTTTTTCAACCTTTATAAAGATTATTTGAGCTGTTGTTTTAGTATCTTTTGGTTTCCATGCAAGAGTTTCACATCTGATCAAGTCTTATTATTAGTCTGATCAAGTCTTGCAGTATGCTGCAAGGAGCTGTCTGAGTTTGTTTGTTTGTTTAAGCCTCAGTTAAAGGAAGTTGTAGCTTTAAATACCATACAGCAAATGTGGAAGAGCTCCACAGAGGGGAAAGCACAGCTGTTCCATCATGGTCCGCCACGGTTTCCATGCGTCCCGTAGGTAATATCTTCCTTAAGCTCAGCTTGTAAAATTGCCTAATTCCTCATGCTTGTGAGTCTTTAGACTCAAGGTACTAGCCGAGTATTTAGATTTTTTTTCTTTACTTTTTCCTTTTACCTGACCAGCATCTTACAGGTTTGTCATGGAATGTTGTGGTCGTATGATCCTTCATAAATACAATAGTCAGGCTATTTTCCCTGCAACCTATATCCAAATGTAGTCTTGAGTTAAAGCATTAATGGAAAAATACAAATTACTTAACAATTTCTGGCTAGCTTCTGACTCCCAGTAGTTAATTTTTCTTTAGGATTAGACCTTGCAAAGCATTGAGGAGCCTTCAAAGGCATGTGAAACTGGAATTCAATCTTCTACCTAATATAACCTCCTCCTTCTAAAGGAATGAACAAACCCCACTCGTATTCAATGACATTAATGAGAATTTCCCCCCCTGCAAACATATTGTGAAATAACATTAAAGTTTCTCTGCCTTGTTATGAAGTCTTTAAATGTCAATGCCATTTCTGAGACCATCAGGGCAGATTTAATGGCGGCCAAGGTCAACAAATGCTAACTGGTACCTCTCTTCTAGGGCCTTCAGGGACTCTTAATGGAGTCTCAGCCATGAAGTTAATTTGCGATGTGGGCCTTTATTCTTAAATCCGCTCCTGATGATTAGTTTGTACCATCTTCATGTGTTTAGATTTCTTAACAATCTCTTGTGTCTTCCATCAACAAAAAAATGCTAAAATAAAGATATTCTGTCATTCCATGTTTTGCGCCTTTTTTTTTGTTTCAGAACAAAAAAAAAAAAAACAGAAGAAAAACTTCTGTTTATGAGCTGTAGAAGGTGAAGTGTATTCTTTCTGTAGACCACCCTAATCTGTCAGCTCTGATAGCATCCTCTATAAAAACCTTTGGATCTGCCCCCTTCTGCTGTCCTGGGGGCCAGGGCCAGTAAACACATTGAACCCCTCTTTGTGCTGTTGCCCTAAATGCTGTGCCAGCAAAAGCAGGTGAATGAGAGAAAATGGGAAATGAGAGACAGAATGTGACTGCAAGGTTCTCCTCCTTTCCCTTTTCTGTATCTCCTCCCGTTTCTGGTCATCCCTTTATGTATTGTCTAATTTAGATTGAATAGGCTTTGTAGCCTTTATTTGTCTAGAAAATATTGCAGACAAGGATGGCATGCTACAAATAATAAATAACAAAACTCCATCTTTTTGGCAGCATGTTGCATTTCTGCTCAGTTGCCCTGCCAGCCCCTCCAACTTTAAAATATTTTAATGTCCTGCACTTTTCACCCAGTCCGAGCACCAGACTTTCCTCAGACATTTAGCACTGACATTAATGCAAATGCCTCCAACTCCTGGGGCCCTTTGGGGCAAAACATGACATCCTTGGCTTTCAATCACGTGGTATTTTTATATCCACATATTTTTATATCCACAAAAGTAGAAATAATGAAATATCAGTATTCAGGTGCTAATCCATGTTAATTTACATTCTGTGAAGTCTACAAGAAACTTGTAATTGGTTGTCTTGAAGGGCAGCAGAGTATATTTGGTATTTTGTTTATTTATAAAAGGGAATTTAAATTATAGATATAAACACTGCATAGATTTGGATTATATCTCTCTTCTAATCATCACTGGACGCTTGCTTGCATCCTTAAGTTCCCCTGGAGTGATGCTTGCTGGCTGTCTTTCACTGTACCACTGTACCACTGGACCATCCCTATCTGTTGTAAGCGTTGCTAGAGTGCAAGTAATACTTTTCTCACCATCTGTGGATACCAAATTTCACTGCTAAACCACTTTCACTGAAGTGGTTTCATTATCTTTAACAAACCTGCTTCTGTAATTAAAAAAAAAAAAAAAAAAAGAAAAAAAAGTAAAATAATCTCTGTGAAAAGTTCTGAAGGTCGGAGGATTTTATATTCAGTATGTTACTGAAATAAATGCACAGGTCTATCAAAAGAAATGTGAGTACCTGATTCACTGCTGTTCCGATGTGTATAACATCTCAAATGTTTAACTGCTTAGATGAACCGTAGTGCTCCGGGATGTAAGTAGGATTTTGATGCCTGTTGCACAATATCCATGAATATAACAAAACCACTAGAATTTGCTTGCATTGGGTTGACAAATGTGAGTTACAGTTGCTTTCTTTCTTCAGAGTTTTATCAGAGTGTAATCACTCGCCCAGCTTAATTGAAAAATCACTTACGTTTATAGCTGAATTTAAACATGTTTTGTATTTAAATGACAGCTTTTGATGTACAACCATTTTTTACAGAAAGTAGTTGGTTTTTATCTGTGTTTCTGTAAAGATATTTCAAAAACTCTCATCAAATTTCCAGCAGTAAGTAATATCCCATTCAGTGCAAGGTGAAATGTTTTACATCAAATCTCCTGCTGTGTAATGGCCAATCAAAGAGTATTTATAGTGGCTGAATGGATTTTTTGGCTCGGTATTCAAAATTAAACATTTTCAAACATTAACATTTAATGTTTTTTGCCACTCTTCAAGTTGATTTTATGTAACCCTAGATGCTCACAACTACTTGATACTCTGAAGTGACTCATTTTATGCTGAGGATCCTGCAGGCAGTAGTTTTACATTTATTATACTTGTGTTGATTGAATGAAATGTATATTTGATGGCAGGTCCATGTCTGTCTTTTGATAAACGTTTTGTCAAGCTGGGCTGTCTGTCCAGCAGCATGACGCAGCAAGTCTGTTTCTGAGGGAACGTGTTTAACCAATGACATTAATGAGTAAAGATAAATTTTGGTAATTCACAAGAAATTGTTCTCTTATTGCAGGTGTCCAGTAAGAAGGCCTCATGCCAACAGCCACCTTTGGAACTAGATGGTTCGTACTTAGCCATTAGGGGACCACAAACTTTTTATAAAAACAGCAGAGCACCAAAGGCTGGAAGCCCAAGCCGTGTAGTGTTGTCTCAGCCCTGCAGGAATAATCACGATTGTGGGACTGAAATCCATTACAACCGTCAGGAATGTCTGAAGGAATATTCAGTGGAAAATGGCTTGCACAGAAAGTGTAACAATATGATTTCCTCAGTCAAGCAGAAAAGCCCTCACCGTGTAAAACCAGCTCAGGAGATGGACCAGAAATCAAATGAATTTCAGAGCACATGCCCTCCACAAATGAGTTTTGGTTGTGCCTGCAGGCATGTAGGGAGCTCAGGTAGTGTGCAAGACAGCCACCATGTCAGCGAGGTTCCTAAGAGACATTCTGGACCTGTTCACAAAACCTGTGATTATTCCAGGCTCTCTCGAGTTTCTGGGCTGAATGACAGCGTGGATCCAGGGTCTAAAGAAACAGAACAAGCTAAAAGGTTGTCTGAAGAAAGAAGGCAGCAGCTGCTACTGCAGAAAATGGAGCTGGAAATTGAAAAGGAACGTCTCCAACATTTGTTGGCTAAACAAGAAGCAAAACTGCTCCTAAAACAACAGCAGTTACACCAATCCCGTATGGATTATAACAGGTGATTTTGAGATTTATATTTTAAAAAATAAATTCAAGAATTTATAATGAAGACATGGGCAAGGGGAAGATGGAAAAATGGAATTTATAAAATAAGATAAGGCAATACCTGTGGCATAAGTACCCTCTAATAGTGATTTAGAGGAGAGGAGACTTTAGTATATTAGCATATGCTGTTGGGAACCAGCATGACAGCTGTGGAAAGCAGCAGAGGAAAACAGTATGTGGTAGAAAGAAAGGCACAAGAAAAGCATTTCTAAAAGACTAGGTAGGAAAAGAGGAGCAGTAGAAGAAAATGAGAGCTTGATCTTAGTGCAGGCATTTTAAGGAATAGACATTTGGCAATGGAGCAGCGTGAGCGTGGATGACATAGATGTGGCATTCCTCTTCTGTCTTTGCAGAGGGCAGTTTTGAAACAGTGCACCTTCCTAGGTAGGGACTGGAAGAAATGTCTTTTATAGAAAAGATGAAGATAGTTTTATACATTTTATACATAGATTTGTATGAGTATACACATATGTGTGTGTGGAAAAAAAGGGAGCCCTCTGAAGAAAGGACATTTTCCTTTCAGTGATTTTCGTGCAGGGGTAAATGCCAAGATTGTGGCATAAGACCTGCTTAAAAACTAGAAGAAGTGAAAGGCAAAAACCATAGAAATATGGAATGTGGCTTGAAAGGCCCGTGAGATTGCAGAAGGTGAGATAACACCTTCCTGACAATGTAAATGGGGACTCTGGCAAGTGGGAAAAAAATGGTTTATTGCTATCATGTGTTATGTAGAGTGGAGAGGAATAGTGGAGGGGAATGGGTTAAAGCCGTGGAAGAAAAAGTTGAATTAGCCAGTGTAACTCAGTTGAATACCAGTGTTTCAGCATTAGGAGGGGAAAGGAATGGGAAAATCTAGCAGTCTTTTAAAAGAAACAATAGGAGGATTTCAGAAGAATGCTTATTTCAATACTGTTTTAATGTGGTAACTGCTGACGGCATCCCACAAGAGTCTGCAATACTTGACCCATTTCCTACATGCATGTATTATAATCACTATGGAGGAATATATCACTTTCTTTTCTTAATCCCAGCCCCACTGGTTACTTTTTAAACTCTAAAAGAGAATACCGTAATTTTTGTGGTCTTTTGTTTCCTTCTCAGACTCTTGAAATGTGTGTGTTTGTTTAGCTTTTAAAATGTCTGTTTTATCAGAGGCAATCACAACTGTGTGTGTGAAAATGGCTGAGGTCACAAACAAAGGATTATAACCTAAGGTGAGAAATAAGTAGGAACAGATGGATTCTTAATCATCAAATAGCTGAATTCTACGTATGCATCCCTCTGTATGAAAAACAAGTAGAATATGAAGGACATACAGACTGAGGGTTTTGGTGTTTTGTTTCTAATGGATAATGTTCAGCCTTCTTTGAGGCATCATCTGCCCAGAAAAAAACAGACCTTAAATATCTCTGTAATGATGTGCTTGTTAATGCCATTGTGCCTATTTTAGCCTTTTTTTTTTTTGTCCAGGAAAAAAAAAAGGTTTGCAGAGCTCTATTTACTTTTAAAATGCTATGAAAAAATCATATGTGATCAATCTGAGCACTAAAACTGTTTTTGCAGTCTCTTTTCAGAGGTGCAGGTGAATGCACATTTGCCATTTTGTCTCTAAGAAACACAACTAGATAGATATAGTCTGCTTGCTCTTGAAAAAATAGTCTCTTTAGAAGGGAATGTTTGATATTTACAGGTAAATCTCTTAACCATCACAGTTATATTTCAGTTCTGGCTATATAATTCTTTACCACTTGATAACAGGGTAATTTTATGTGCTACAAACAATAAAAATTTGTTTAGCTAAGCTCAAATACCCTTTGCTTCCTTGGCGGGAGGCTCTAACCTACTTCATCTCTTAACATCATGACAGTTTAAAAAAAACATACAACAAAAATCCATTTCCAAGTAGTGTTTATTTTTGTCTGTCCTTCTGCATGGTTGGAGTGCTGGTTAAGGTCCATTTTAAGCTGCTGGAAGTATTGTCATTGAGTGACAAGTAAAAGGTCTGACCATTTCTAATTATTGGCTATTAACTCTTCGCTTTTAGCTAAAGTATGAATTGATCCTTTTTTTGACCATGCTGCATCATAACTGCATTTTAATTCCCCACATTTCCCTATTTAGCCTAAAGTGAGCATAGTACTTTCAGTCTGCAGTTTCTCTGGATGTGAAATAGTTGTTCAGCTGTCAAAAATGGCGTGCGTGCAGGGAAAGTGGCAGCTCAATGACTTCCACTGATGCCAACCACACCAGAATAAAGGAGAGTTCCAGAAATGACAAAATATTCTTTCTTGGTAATATAGACAAATCTGGGTAAATCTTGGAAACAGCAATTTTATTCAAACAAAGAGGGAAAATTACCTCTATTGCTGATTTTTTTCTGTCTTTACTGGAGAGAAAGAAAAAGATGGGGTAATGTATTAAAAATGGAGCATCACCTGTGGGCCCACAGTTTCAGAAGACACAACCACCTCAAACACCTTTTACATTTTGTGCAGTTTACATGATGTTTGGAGCTCTGGTGATGATGGATCTGTAATCTGAGCCAAAGAGGGATGCTTGTTTTGGATGCGGTGACCATTTTTCTCAAGGGAACAGATCCTTTGAAATCAGTAAATGAAAATTTTCTAATCTTTTTACCAGTGGAAACCCTCAGAAGGAAAGGCACTGTACATAAGTCAACCTTACTTAAAAAAGTACATGTATGTTACTTACAAAAGTACATTTGAAAGCATGCAAATGGTTGTGAAAGCTTCTGTATTAAACACGATTAATAGCCATGCTACTAGACACACAACTCACCCTTTTTGGGGCAAGTTCCTTTTGTGGTGATTTGACCAGCTGCATAAACAGCTACCTCTGCTTTTTCAGGTTTAGAGGCCACGTACCTGGTTTGGGAGATGTGCCCATTGATGAAGCACCTGGAGAACTTGCTCCGATGATGAACGGCAACAGCATGGGACTAAGGTAATTTTTCTATTTTCTTTTAAGTACTTCACACAGTGTTGGTATATCTTCTTGACAGTATGCTATTGGCTGCCAAGTGTATTTGTTCATGTGTTTGTTTCAGATTAAGAGCTTTTTTTCCTAGAAAAAATAAAATTCCTTGGCTGTTGATTTTTATGGATTACACGCTGAACTGTTATCACTCAGGGTTTAGTTGTTGACTTCCTGTAGTGCTCTGAGATTGCGTGCATCATGTCTTAAGGACCCTAACCTAGCCCAGGGCAAGCTGGAGTTTTCACAGAATCTTTGATTTCTTTCTCTGCTCTAGGTTTTGCTTCTTATTTTTCAAATCAGATCAGAACATCTCTTTAGGCTTGATTTGGACCTGCTGTAAAAATCTATTAGCCTTTAACTCTGAGACAGAAATTACATTTTACCACTGGTGATAGTTGCTTGTTTTTTAAACAACACTGTGCTGCACCCTGGCTCGAGTATAATCAGTGCTAACTACCATTGAAATTATTGTCTTAATTCTACTTTCAATTTTTATCTCTTTATCTCAATTTTGCATGCTAATTAAAACTTTGATCAAGATATTTTCTTCCTATTCCACCCAGTTGCATTTCATGTTTCCACTGGAAGAAGATCCAAGCCTATTAGAAAAACAACAAACTAGAACTGGATTTGATAGAGTTTTCACCCCATTC
The DNA here is from genome assembly GCF_009769625.2 of Cygnus olor. Lineage (NCBI taxonomy): Eukaryota > Metazoa > Chordata > Aves > Anseriformes > Anatidae > Cygnus > Cygnus olor. The sequence continues at coordinate 8,482,328 of NC_049198.1, read as the reverse complement.
TCAAGAAGTTGCTATTTCTATTCTACGCAGTATTATGTTCTGCATTTGAACTATGTGTTCTGTCAACCCAAGCATCCTGTTGGGTGGACAAGAAGTGCAGCTGATCTTTGAGTGGCCCCCTCTTCCATGAAAAGAAAAGATTTTTAAATCATAAGCTCTTCTATTTCTAGTATGAGAATGTCAGAAGAAATGTTTGTTTATAAACTAAGGGTTCAATACTTTATTTTTGTATTTTTAACTTCAAATGATACTGGTTTTATTTTATTTTACTTTATTGAGATCCCTCTTCACTACAAAGGGAAGTCAGAAGACTGATAAGTCTTCTTTCTCCAGAAGAATAGAAGTTGTTACTTTCCTTAGAGTGCTTCATTGCCTAACCAGGTGTTTTGATGCTATGAGTTGCTGGTACATCCCTCGTTGTATTTTGATAGCTTTTTTATTTCATTTTCACGCAGACTGACGTGATCAAAGTGGGATCACTAACAAAAGAGAGAGAGTCGTGATATTAATATGCAGTAGCATTAAACCCTTGGAGGAAAGATGTAACCTAGAACATCTGTAGGACTTCTTGCCAACAGTTTACCAACAAACCTGCAAAAATCTACATAGCTTAGAAAAGAAAATGAGGAAAAACCTGTGATGTTTACAGATTTAGAGTTCCAGATTTCAAAAGGTTCCCCACCCTCTGTTCATTCCCCTGGTTTAATTTACTGTAATTTTTCAAGGTTAAAATGCGTTTGTGTAGTCTCAAGTTGGTACGCCAGCTGGTTCCAAAGTTTGGCAGCATAACAATTGAAAGTTTTTCTTCCTGTATGCCATCTTTGGTTTTGCAAAGGTTACCAGATGAATGCTCCCTAAATAATTTAATGTTAGGCTGAAAGAGGCTAACAAAGACAAGTCCATTTATCTCTTTTATGCATTTGAATTTGTGATGTTTTCTTCAGTAGAGAGTGTGCAAGTATGTGGCTAAGGCTTTGAAAAGATGAAGAGGTGGTAGGAGTGTATTCTTGAATTCTTTTTTTAACACTTGTTTCTTTAATTGATCTGCCAAATGGTTCTTGTTATAGCAAATATAGCAAATGCTATCAGAACCCTAATGGAAAGCCAGCACTCTCTGACTTTCCAGTTCATACATAAGAGCTCCTCTAGCAAACCTCACAGCATGAAACTTGATTTCAGCCTTCAAATAAGCAAAACTTAGTTTAAAAATATCCTGATATTTGAAAGGAAGTGGTGAAAGTCCTTTAAAATACTAAAGTTGTTGAAGTGAGATATGGAGTTTAGAAGTAAAATAAATAATATAATCAAGAACTGAAAAACATAGTTTTTTTATAATTAACAGCTCATTTTGAGTTAATTATCTACAATTACGAAAATCTAATTGCAATTTATTCTCTACTATCTGTGGGAAGAATCGTAGGCAAGGGAATGTACATCACTGCCAGGCATAAATGCTATAGGATGGGTACAAATAATAGAGGAGCCCTTAATGAAAAACAAAAAGCAAATAGGAGTGTGCAGCTGTGCCAGACTATTGAAAGGTAATTGTAGACAGAAATGAGATATGTACTTTAAAAGGCATCTTGTCATCTCCTGTAGGGATTAATTTTTTCCCTGCTTGAAAAAAGCAAAAAAGATTCCACGAGCAAATACAGTACCGAGTTTGATTTCTGTTGCAGTGTTTGGTCATAGTGTGTCTGTTTGTGGAAAAGAAAACTTTCACCTTGGGGAGTACTACAAGCTATAGCCAAATTTTCATTTTCTCTTCTGAATGCCCCATTATGTTTTCTTCATTATCCAAGTCAGCAAGTGTTGTCCTTCTCAGTCTCTTTGGACTGGCCCAGGATAAATTTGCAGCATAGAATTTGTCGCTTCCCTGCTGGGTATGTCGAGGAGCTGTTGAGAAGAAATGTGTCTGTCCCTTTGCCTGCATACAGCTGGGCCAGCGCTTGGGACCTGAAGAGTCTTCAGATGCAGGATCTCCAGTTCTCTGAGGTGCAGCAGTCAGAGCAGGTTTTATTGAGGATGGTTTTCAGTAGCTTGGAGTGCTCCTAAGTGAGCCCACAGCCAATTTTCAGCTGTGGAGATAGTAACTTGTACAATTAACGGCAAGTTGTCTAGTTGTCTGTATAATTTCTTTTCAAGTCTGCCCCAGTGTGCAAGATGCTTTAAAATATTCAAAATAAAAACATAACCTGATGCATTTGTTTAGCATAAAACAGCCTTTTACAGAGCGCTTTCCATCTCCCAGACGCAGATGCTTGGTACATGCTCAAGTACCCACTCCATGCGTATTCAGTAGGATCAATACACCCGGCACCTGCTTTTGTGTGTGCTCCTGATGTCTGCATCTGGGAGAGGAATTTTAAAACAATCCACCCCTCTCTCCCTTATTTAATCTCAACTTTGGATCTGGATGTCATGAAAATAAGACCTGTTTAATAGCACAAACTTGAGAAGATACGATTTACTGCTTTGCAAGCAGCCCCCTTCCCTCCAGAGTTGTGCTGTGTGCCTAAATCTTAATCTACAATGTTTCCTGCTTATCCGATTCTTAGGCATACCTATACAGCTCCACTGGTACAGCTTTAACTGCCTTCTCTCTAAATGCATCCTTTCCTCGGATTTCACACAATACTGCACTGCACCTCTACACTGACCTGTGCAAAATGATATAAATAGGAATTGTTGGATATAGCAGCTATCGGAGGGGTTTACAGTTGTCTGCAGGCACCCTTTCAGTGTATACTACCTGGTTAAAGGATTTCTTTGTCAGATTATTAAAGATTTGCAGGTGTAATTTGCCACCTCTAATTTCACTGAGGGCTTTTTACGTTTGTGTGCCTCAGCCTATGTCACCTGTGTGTATTTTCTCCAGCTTGTATTTTTAGTTAGTTGAAAATAACCAACACAGGATTCAGTAGTACTTTCCCTCTGTTTGAATGCTCATTGCTATGGTGATAGTTCCAGGAGGGAATGCTGTCAGGGGTCTTTTAGAAGATTTCTATGTTTATGGTGTAACTATTTTTATTATCTTGAGAGAAGGTGACAATTATCTTTTGCTCCTTGTTTAGTGCTTTGTTATGAACTCGATTTCTTTTGCTGCTTGTTAGACATACAGACATCTTTCTATAGTGATGTACAAGCATACTTCTGTGGTTTTGTCCAAACAGTCAATGCAATTAAATGTAGATGCAGAGGAACACAGACTCGCAGCTCCCCCTGCTGTTCCAGGCATATGCTGTTTTTTTCACACAATACCCCCCCACAGCAACTTGTTTAAAAATAAAATAAAAATCACATGCAGTCATGGGGTTCTGCCACCTGACTCGCACAGTCCCCATTGCCCCATTCTTGAAGGGAACCAGTATTTACAGTAGCATTGGCAACGTTCATTTTATCTCACATTTGGAGTTTCTTGTCAGTTCTTCTTCATGACGGTATGCATCACCTCCCATTATCCATGTCCTGAGCCTCTGGAGGAGAAACCATCGCCAGTGCCAGAACTGGCTTGTTGGCCAAGAGCTCCCAGCCTTGACTTCATCCCCGAGCTGTCTTTGGTCTCTTGAGGTGCAGCTGAGTAGTATTTGGCCAACTTTTCTGAATGTTTTGAACACAGTTTGTTAGATATTTATTTTTCTCTCATCTCTTCACTGCTTCAGCAGACTGGCACATTAAATCGGACTGAAACCAACTGTGCTTACAAATGGCCCATAAAGTCCGTGTGTCTGGAAACTGCTTACTCACTTGTTAGTGCTCCTTTTAATGCCCAAGTTACTTTCTTACTCCACATTATTTTATATTGAAGTTTGTATCATTTTTAGGTGGGATATTTGCAGAGCAAACAGTAGTTTGCCCAGTAAAAAAAAGTGCTTATGGATCTGCCCGTAGTGCAAATGCTGATTTAGTTGCAGACGTGAATTTTCCTTTCTCTGGTGGAGTTGTCTGGCTAAGTACAGAATGAGCATCTCTCCAACTGACGCCAGCTAGAGCTGATTGTGCCAAAACAGGAGCATACATTTGGAGTTAGATATACGTTTTTGCTTTATTAGTGCCCCATGCGGACTCTGAAGGTAGTAGATTTTCTTGTTCAGGGTGAAAGCTTTTGTTCTGATGTGATAACTAAAAGCTTGTTGCTAAATGAGAGGAAGAGAGAATATTTATATATATATATATGTATATATATATATCTGAGAATATTTATATATATATATATCTAAGTATGCATATTTATATTTGTATATATTTTTAAGGCAGATAGTGATCTTTATCAGACTGGGGAGTGAGGAGCAGCTCATTTCCACTGACGTGGTGGTTGCTTCGCTAATCTCATTTTCAAGCTTGCTTTGAACTGTGACAGGGTGTTAAGCTGTTTTACGTTTACCTGAATTATGCTGATTCTGCTCTCATGATCACGTATGCTGCACACAGCCATATTACATCATTACCATTACGGTCCAAAGAAACATTGAGCAGTAAGCCTGTTGATAGACTTGAGGCATAAGATGGAAGTGGGAGCTACCACTGTAGTTTTCATAGGCAGATGGAGCTAACCTGTAGGTGAAGTCTTCAAAAAAGCACAGGAATTCTGGTGCTACAAACACTTCTAAGGATGGCAGTCAGTGAAAATAGGCTTACTAAAACTTGAATACATTGATATTTGCACAAATCTTGCATTTTCTGCCAGTCTTTTACATGGGTATGGTTCTGTAATATCAGAACTGAAAATACTTGGAGATTTTGTTCTTTGGGTTAAAATATTTAAAATTCATGTATCTCCTGAAGGAGTTTGTTCCTTGCCAACACTTGCAGACAGTGAGAGACATTTTTGCAAGTCATTTGCAGATGCCTCCTTTACAGGAAAATGTACACACTGTTAGTTTACTGCCTGAAATGAATTTTGAAAACCTGAATGCTATTTTTATAAATTGGAGTGGATTACTTTTTCAAACATATCATTTTGTTACTTTTTATTTTTAAGTGTAATCTTGGATGAAGAGAAAATGTTGTTTAATCTATATATTCATATGTTAATCTATATATTCATATGTCCCAGAAATTGGTAAGTTGGACTAGTTAAGAAAAATCTTGCAAAACAAAATGTTCTGGAAGGTAGTTTTAAATTAGGAGGTTTTAAACCCACCCGAACAACTTTCACGCCATTTAAAAGCTTATATCCGAACTGATGGGGCAGGACTAAGAACAAAAGCTATTGGTATTACAAAGTTAAGCAAGAAATCCTTTGTACCCTGCCGTTCTGGTCACGATTGCAGCTGCACTAAGCTAAACCCGCTCTCCCACCCCTCTGGTGACCTTGGCTGTGCTTCAGCACACAGAGAATTGAAGCAAAAGGCAAACTCTGGTAAATATTAGATTCTGTCACTTGCAGATATACAGACTACATATAAAGATAACGGCACGCGTGCTCTCGTTCCTCTCTAGCTCTCACCTTCTCTGAAGTGGACTTGGTGTTTTTGCAGCTGAATTGCTCTGAAATAAAACTTTCCAGACCGTGCTGGTGGGTTGAGCTGAACTCTGTGGCATTGCATGGGTGCTGAGGCTTTGCAGAACTACCCATTACATTTGTAACAGTGCTAATTTTTGAGAGCCACGCAGAGAAAATTTTAGTTTCAGCCCAGCTGATTTGTTCTTCACACTGCTCCTGTGGTGAAGAGGATTGATTTTTGTGTTTCTTTTGATATTTGGCTTCCTTTCCTCTGGTACTCAATGCTTCAGGCCTTAATCCTTTAACCTTGAATCTGAGCATCAAGGCTTCAGGAGGGATCAGGCCTTTTGATGGAGAGAGAACATGTTTTGTTGTACCAAGTGGTTGGGAGTGGTATAAAGCAAGACAGATCTCCAGACAGTATATATTCCTTTGTTGCGTTAAAACACTATAAACAGAGGATGGGTTTAGTGGGGATTATAAATAATCTGGAGGAAGGTGGCATATTAGAAGCAATGGAAAAGAGTTAATGACTTTTTCTTTAACATTTCACCAATAACCAGTCTATCATGACAGATGTGTACTGGGTTGCCAAATGTTAGAGTCTGATTTGGGTAACGGTTCAAAGCTCAGTGTGTCATGGAAATGGCAATGTGGTCCCCGATGGAACAGGGGAAGAAAGCTTTTCAGCTTCTCAAAGGGCAGTATTTGTGGAAGCAGATGCTTGCTTGCCCTACCTGGCATAAAGAACAGTTCTGCGGGCAGCCGGGAGAGTTCGTACTGCTGGATTTTTATAGGATCATTAATTATATGTTATAAGGCAGCTAAGCATGGCATTCCTAACTCGATGAATTCCATTATGAATGGCCTTTTCATATTCTTCATCTCATTATATTAAATGCATGTGACCTGAAGTTTAGCTAAAGTTATTGTTCGGGTTAACTTTCATTTAGTGGTTGCCCTAATTTTAGAAACAGTCTGATCTTTCGGTTTTATGGAGAGACGGGGGTTTTTTATGCATGTTTTTGCAGCACTATTTTAGATAATTTCTTTTGGAACTAGGTATGAACCTCTGTGAGGTGGCAGGGAAGGGATTTAGTCATTCCTTGATTTGCCTGGAGATTTCTGTGCACATATCCCTGGATGACAACATCCAGTTACATGGATTTGGCTATCATCTCTCTGCCAATAACTCTTAAACCTTCTGCTCTGTTCCATCTAGTCTTGCATATCTGACTGCCTCCCTGACACATAATCCTGGTTGTTTTGCCTTCAGATCATTCCTAATCTGGCCAAAACAGAACTCCTTACTTTTTCTTCTGAATCTCTCTTCACTTATGATTTTGATAACACCACATCCTCTCTGTCACTCAGACTTGTAACCTCGGGTCATTCTCCTTCTCCATACGCATTTGGGCTGCTGACGACTACTGCAGCTTTCTTCTGCTTTGCAGCAAAAATGTACCACTAGTTTGTCAGGAGTTAAAATGCTATTCCTTGCTCCAGTCCTTCATCCTGTGCCTTGACTACCGTAAAATCTTCTTTGGCTGCTCAATATTCATGCTCTGCCCTCAGAATAATTTATCCAAATCAGCATCTTTGCTGCTCATTCAGATCTTGTCACTGTTGCTTCTCTGAAACCCTCCTTCAAAGGCCACTTGTCAAAGGTATCAGTCTACAGGGCTCTGCAGAAAGTCACACTGACACTTCTTGTTTTATTTTATCTGCCATCCCCTCTTCTTTACTCCTTCAGTTCCTTGAAACTCAATGTTTTCTTTGGTGCTGCATGAACTTTTAGCAATTTACTCCTACCGCATTCCCTAATTCCTTCTGGCTTTTGGAACCACTGAGTCATGTCCCGGTGGATCCTGCTTCCATTTTGTCTGTGTCTTTCCTGTCTCTCATCCTTGAGCCCTTTTTTCAGAGTTTTTCATTAGTTTCAAAGTAATCCGTCTCTTTCCACTGACCACAAGGACGGTCTCTGCCTAACAAGTCCACTAAAATTTGAATCATACTCAAAACATCTCACTAGTGACCTAGGGAGAGAAGTATTATAACTTAACTGAAGTGACAAATCATCAGCTTTTATGTGTGGAAAAGCTTACGTCTGGCTTCTAGTACACACAAGTTTGAAACAAAACAATATCCAAGTATCTTCAGTCATCTGTCAATAGTGTTAGACTTTGTCTCTTTATGTAACTACATGCCCTCCTGTTTGATCGATGCCTCGTTAATCCTTTTTTTCTTTTTAACTTTGTGCTCCTTTAATCTCTACCTACGTCTTGCATCCTTTCTGAGACAGTAATGTCTCTAAGAGATGGGTTAAATTTATGTACCGGCTGTAGACTCCGTAGGAGTGAGGTGATTTGGCAACACAAATATATGCAAGCCTCTAACAGCACACACCACAGTGTCACAGTGACACTAGTGGCAGCAGCTTTGGACAGACATTTCCAGATTTTAACAAACTTGTGCAGAGCCAGACTTCCAAAACCTAAGATCAGTTGTTTATTTAGATTGGTAAAATGTAAATTACGTTCTGTTTGCCAGTGGTAGCTGTAAGACGGCAAGATATGTATCTGATGGAACAAAAGTACAAAATATGCATCTCACTGAATGGTTTTAAAAGAGCTGTTCACCTCTTAGCAAGGTAGCGGTTTCCCTCTTGTTGAAGTTCAGCTATACCTTTTTATTTCTTGAACATACGAACACACAAAAAGCGTTGTGTGTTCCATAAACATCTTGGTTGAGTCAGTATTTGGAGGTTCCATTGCATTTACATAAAATCTATGTGTTGAAAGGAAATCTTCAGCATGTGTTTGTTTTTTCTGTGGAGCTCAGGCCAAGGTTTTTAGAGTAGTATTCTGTCAGGTGAGTATCTCAGTCTGTATTTTACTTGCAGTAAGAAGCCAATTTTTCCATCACTAGCCATCAAGCACACTCTATGAAATAAGTAACTTCAGTGGATTCCAGGTAACGTAAGTGGCCAGAAGTGAAATTTTTTTTTTAACCTTTACCAAGAGGTGCCTTGTCAAATCTACATCTGTTGGGTATGGTAATCCACTAATTGAGGAAACTCCAAACTCTTATTTCTCTATTTACTTCTCTTTGGGCTCTAAGAATTTCTTAAAAGCAGATCAATAAACAATCTCAGTGTTTTCATTTTACTAAGCTATATAACATAGATGAGTACTGGAGTAGTAGTAAATCATTAATATACTACTTAATCATAGGATGACTGTGCCCCACAGATGTGATTTAATCACAAAAAATCACCCAGTGAAGTGCAAAGATGCAGCAGGAGGGGCGTTTCCAAAATAAAAAAAGGGGTAATATATGACACCATTTTAAAAGATCCTAGTATGAGAGCATTTGAGATGCCATGTATAGTTATAGTTGCAGACCTAGCTATATTCTGACATGTTGTTTTGATTACTCTTTAAAACAGGAATCAAAAAACACTTGAGGTTTGTGTTTGTGGGAACCAATGTGAAGATAAAGGTCACCATGGTGTTAGAGCTGTGCCTTGTACCTGTGCTGAGCTTGTGCCACCACGCTGAGCCTCTGATGGCTTTTTGGAATAAGAACGGCATTAGAGTTTGCAGACAACAGGTTCACTAGTCCCAAGATTTTTAAGACAGCATCACCAACAGATCTGTATAACCCTAAAAGACAATAGTAATCTGTGCCTAAAATGCTTAATTCAGTCATCACACAATTCTGATAGAGATGATTAGAATTAGAGGATGGATTTTCTGTGTATACGTAGCTCTTTGTAATAACTGTACACAAGAGTGCAATCTTAAGAATCTGTTGCTCTAATTAGGCATCTCTTCAAAATGTCTTGTTAGTAGGGCACACTGGAAAGCCTGTGAGTGCCTGCTTTCCAACTCTTTCCGTGCCCTTCCTCTGCTACATCGTTACTTGTCTGCAGCAAATGGTTCCTCCCTGATGCGACGCATGTGCAGAACAGGGGCTTTTGCAATTGCAGCTCATTTACTGAAAGATCCTCTTGTCAACACCTACCTGCTCGTCTGGAAACTCATATGGAGGAGATGGTGCTTATATATGGATAGTTGTAGTGAAGGAAAATGCAGTTTTTTTCTTAGCGAGCAGGTGATTGCCGGCATGCTCAGCCCGAGCCCTGCAGTAGCATCCCGTTTCCAGCCTGATTCACCGTGCAGCCCATCTACTGTGAAATCTTTTGTTCTGGGTGAGCCAGGTTCAGAAGGGATGATGCATTGCTCATCTGTGCCTTTATCACAACGAAATAGCAGCCTAATTGGGGTGATGTTTGTTCAGAAGATGGCTTGCATACGGTATTTTGATGGGTACCTTGTGGATGGGGTTGGCTCTCAGCCAAACAACAGTGATTCCGGATAAGGCACTAAGACAGGCGTTCACTTCTCTGAAGAGCATGTGACTCTCCTGCTGAAGGAGAGTTATGCAGTTTGATCTACTGCAGAAGTTTGGATTTGGTTCAGAAACTTTGTTTGTCCTAAACAGGCTTTTGCATCATTCCTTATGGTACTTTCGCTGGTGACAGCTAGGCAGGCTTTTCAGATACACAGACGCTGTTTTGAAGGATTGTTTTTATACCTATGACTTGACATTTACATGACTTTCTTTTGTGAAGGCTGACAGCACTGCTTGCTGGAACGACAGGTGCTCTACTCTGCTCTATAAGAAAGGCCAAACACACAATCACAGCATTTTGTCCTGCTAAAGCTTTGCCAGTCTGCTTTCTGTGGCTATTTCTCTATGACTGTCTGAAAACCTTTATGTTGGGGTTTTCTGTGGATTCAGAGGCAAAGAAAGAAAGTAATCAGAGCTCATTTCACTGTTTATTAGGGAAACTGTAAGCGGTGTAGGAATGGTGCTGGTAGGGAGTTGAAATGTAGCTAAGTTAAAGCAGAATGAGGACAGGGCTTCAAAGGAAAGGCATGAATATAATTTTAGGAGGAATTTAGCTTAGTACTTGCTACAAACGGACCTTTAACTGTGTATATTAAGTGAAATCCTGACTTCATTGAAGATAAGGGCAGTATTCTGATTGATTCAATGAGGCTGGGGTTTCACCTATGGCTAGTATGATCTAATAGGTCATTGCTAATTAAGAGCATATGCGGCCTCAATTCTCGCTGCTGGAATTAAATATCCGAGCACCAGTCACAGAAGGAATGGGGAAGGAACTGGTATCTGAAAGAGTGGTCTGGAAAAGCCGCACTATGGATTACGTTACCCTGGTAGAGCTTGATATGTGAGAAAGTTTTTAGCACACTTGCCTATATAACTCTTCTGAGATGAGAAGAAAAGTAAACCAAATGCAGTAGGTCCAAGAGGGACTGTTCAGCAGAAAGAAATAACAGAAAACTGAGCCAACCTTACTGAATTCAGGGGCACTGGACCTGAAGAGGACTGTAAGGGGCGAAAGCTCGGGATCACTCCCCAGCAATGTACTGTGTGCATAATAGCATGTGGGATGTAGGCAATCACTGTGCGTTTTCTGTGATGAAAACTTCTTTACTTAGAGGCAGGTTTGGTAATACTTTAGTTACAGACTTGCCCTTGTCTGCTGAGGTGTGTTCCCCTGCTGTCCCTGCCTTCTGCCTTTCACCTAGAGAAATACATGAGAAAGGAGATGGACTCTGTCCTGAAGATCTCAAAAGTATAAATGAACATGCTCTCTAGAAAGGAAAGCAGCTGTTTCTTATTAACATGCACTGGATCCCAGCAGTGTCATTAACATGCTGATACGTCTAGCATAAGCCTCAAAATGCCAGGTTTCATAATTGGGCCATGAAATCTCACTCTAGGCTTGAATATGGCCTTCAAAGTCTGTATTAGAATAGGGCATTTTTCCTATTTTTTAAAGGAAATGAGGGGGAAAATGTTAAGCTTAGATTATTTTTTTTTCACGCACTCTGTTTCAATATGAAATAGGCTTTAGATTTTTAGCAGTGTGTTTTGAAGGTTGATGATCTGCTGACATAAACAGATTGCCTTTGTCACAAGGAACGCAAGGGTGATGACGTTCAGTGATGAGAGATTGCCCTGAAGTTTGCGCTGTGCTTCTCCTCACTTGCAATGCTTACCTTTCTTCCAGCTCTATTCACACAAAGCAGGAGTGAGGAGACCAATCTCCCTCCTTTCTCCCATGTGCTGCTCTGGCTTTTACATCTTGTCATGTTTCTCCCCGGCTCTGCTTTAAAGAAGGGGCAGGAGTGACCCTCAGAAGAGGATTCGGTGTTGCAGACGGAGATATGCTAAGGAGGGCCTTAAGCTCTACCTCTGGTGTCAGGGTTTTCCTCATGATTATCTTTAAGCAGGTACACATGGGGTACGCACTAATTTCTGGTGTCTCAACTGGTGAGTCGAGTGTTTGGAAGTCAGCTCCAGTTCTTATCTGCCTTTGAAGACCTGCTTGCTGTCCAGGGGCCTAGCTTCCTTACCACATTTGTTTCTTGCCTTTGCTTTGTGGATGAGGGAAATCACACAGCCCTGCCTGCCATATTCTTAAACAAACAAACAACAAAAAGGCCCTCTTTTGAAAAATACGGGACACTTGGATGCTCTGGAAGTAGAGGCTTACATAGAGTAGAGTTGCACGGTACACCTGAGAAGACTGCGAAAGTTGTGGTTGGGCCGAAACCGCTGACGTTACTTCTCAGAGCCACTCATCCGAAGTCTACAGACCTTTTCTCCTAGTGAATATTTTTTAATTGCCATGAAGACAACCAACTTCCCAAAGTTCCAGTTTGGAACTGGCTATTTTCAGAGTGTGTTTTGATTACTTGATTTAAACTGGTTTAAATTCAGACCCCTGCTGAAAATGAAGATCCTGTCATGTATTGACACCTCCTTTGTCCCAGCACTTTTGAAATTGCTGCTTTATGCTGAGCTGACTGTGGAAGCTGATCTGACTGAAAACTCTCCCAACCAAAGGGGTGGGGTTGGGAGGAAAAGATCATACTCAGCCTGCTTGTCAAACTGCATCCAAAATGGCAATGCAGGTTCCAGCTACAAAAACGTATTGCTTGGGTTGCCTACTTATCACCAGTTTTGCATCATTAAGTGTTATGCATTCTTGGCCTGATATAATTGCAGCAGATTGCACACATGAACTGTTAATTATTTTATTTTTAAAACATAAATTGCAGAACAGGAAAATAACATTCCAACATGTTTGCTTTTGGAGCTAACCTACCACAGCAATCTGTTAGTTTGATAATGGTTAAACTCACAAGCCCTTGTCTCAACAGGGTGCAGTAGGGTACCATTAAGGCAGCCATCTGTTGAACATACATACTGGAGGCATGAATTGCCTTGCATTTTGGGTTTCTGACTAGCTATAACATAGACGTATTCTCTGGATACCACTGATCTGCACTGAAAAATGCATGGAAAGATCAGAACTCAGTGAAAGGTGGGAATCCAAATTTGGGTTTGATGGCTGGGAACCCATCAGATGATCACTAGTTATGGAGTAGGGAAGAGATTAAAACTCTTGGGTGTACAGGTGCTGATAGTGAATGCTACTCTGTGGCAAGTCTTAGCTGCTTCAGTTGCTTAGCAATTCAATAGATCTGTAAAACTCCATTTGCAGACCAAGGCTACCATTATGGTGGATTGATTCATCAGGATGAGCAGCTAAAACAAGTTAAATTCTATCAGAGTTTTCCTGCATTAATTTAAAAAATGAATTTAGTTGGCTCTAAATGGACATTTGTTTTAGTATCTTGAAGAACTGACTTTCCTCTATTAAAGCAGAATAATGTATCTATATGGTGCCCTAACTTGAACAGTACATAAAGATTAGTAAATAAGACCCCATTAAAAATACTTATAATGTAAGTAACATGGGTCCCAATAGCCTTTCTAATGTCCATTAATGCTTATTCTGAGGATCAGAGCTCATTTTACTGAGCCATTTAGTCAAACCGTGTGATTATTTAGAAAGTTAATTCATGCATACTAAAATCTAGCTTAAGTAATGCAGAGGGTAGGAGGTAAAACTCTATGGAGACGATAGTCCTTTTTGTTATTTAATGATCAGCCATAATTAACTTGCAAATTTGAAATAATTAGAACAAATTAAAGGTATTTAACTTTGCCTCCCTAAAGAAAAATTCAAATTGCACCAAATGCAGCTTTAAATTATTCAAGTCTCAGAGGTCTGTGCTGGGTTTTTTTACAATGCCTTTTCTATGATGAGAATACCAATCTGCTTTTTGTCAGAAAGCATCCTATCAAGTAATTGTTCTTTGTGTCTAATAAATGACAGCTATTCTTCTTTGTAAAAGTATTTCAGTCTCTGAAGACTACATCAGCATTTCCATGGCATTTTAATTCAATAAAACAAAAGGTTAATGTTTTTCTACTTTTTAAGGAATGCAAATACTAGCAATATTCAGTGGGTCCTGAATGACATTTAAAATTTGCCATTCACGCTCAGCAGGGATATCGCGATATGACGCACTGGCAAAATGAAAAAATGTTTAAGGTGTGTTTTCCTTTGTTGATGTACTTCAGTATTCATAAGGAAGCAGTAATGCTGAGGCTCACGTCTTTTCTGGTGATGCTACTTTATAGCTCCTGCCTTAGGTTAGGTGGGTTAGTAAGGTCTTTATTTAGGCAGTCTTCTATGTTGTGTAGTTTCAGAGAATGCTATGAAAATTCATCAGATAACAGGGTGCCCTAAGGAAGTCCTACTAGCCAGCCTGCATTTGGATGATATGATGGATTGCTGGATTTGAAGATAGAGAAGGACCTGTCACTTAATCTTTGTGTCTGTACATAACTGATGCCTTTGGACCTTATGTTAGTTTTAAACTTTCCAGGTAGTCACATCGTTCAGTTTATTAATTATTCTGTAGCTGATTGAGCAAATTTTTTCTGAAATAGATTTTTTCATTACATTTTCGTTGTTTAATTTCAGTGTGTTGTTAATTGTTGACTTTTTTTTTGTATCTCTCTGCATTATCCCTTTCACTCCTTGGTGTGCACACCTCTCAGCCTAAGTATCTGTCATTTTAAAGTTTGACTACATCCTCACTGGGACAGAACTTTGGAGCAAGCCTTCTCTGATTAAATTCCAAAGAACGAGGCTCTGATTCATTGTTTAGTGAGCTGTAAAAGCAAATATGCTTGCTTTTGTTATTTCCCCATGAATTAGCGTCCGTAACTTCCTCTTGGTGTCTGTTTCTGTTTGAATTCTCTCTGCCATAGCATTATTTAAACCAGAACCTGATATTTTAGAGGTGACCGCACCATTTAAGTGGTATGGTAGTGAACCAGCAGAGTAATCGCTTCCTCATCTACATGACTAAGGTCACTGTCTTCACAGAAGATCTGTAGGTGGTAATTAAATGTACTTTAAAAACTCAGAAAGCATCCAAATAATGATGACCTTAGTGTTTTTAAATGCTGTTAATCATTCAGGAACAGACAAATAAAAAATCAAGTACTGTATTATCAGAGAAATCTGGTCAACTATTACACCTTTAAGCCTCTTTAAACATTTATTAGGGTCCAAACCCACCTCTGGCTACACCCTGGGTTGCAGGAGTTAGTAGGTTAATGATATCACAGAATTCAAATAAGATAACTAATTTAGAGTCACCATAAATTTTAAAAACATTTTGCAATATTACTAAGTCATCATGCGGTTTGAAACCCTAAAGTAAACGGAGGTTATTCGGAGAAATTTTATCCTACACTTCAGTCAGTTGTTATGGGTCATGAGCCATTATATAATGTTCTGCATTAATAATACGGGAGTAATACTAATTGTCAAACCGGCGCAGTGGGCCTTATTAAACAATGACTTTTACAGCACATGGATTTGAAACTTTTAATTTAGCTATCATTTTCTGATGGGAAGAAAGATACCTGCTTTTTTGCCTCAGATATACAGTAACTTCAGTAACGTAAACTTTTATGTAAAATATTTTTGTGAATCATCCACCAATAAAACTGTAACCCAAATGATACAAACTTAGTAGCAGTCTTAGAGTTATCCTTTCAAAATTGGTACTTAAATGGGAAAAAGATTTGTATAATCTTCTGTTGATTTAGGAAAGCTGTGTTTCACTCCCATACTTGCAAACAGAGCAGTATAATCTTGGGATGAACTGTATTCCTTCATGTGGATAATCCAATTTTTTTTTAATATTTTAATTACTTTTTTTAACTGTGTAATAGTCACAGGGTTAATGACGTATAGATTTCGGGAATCCTTATTTAAAGCAGTAGTTGTCTTCCTGAGAGCAGAATTTGAAAGCAGTCTTTTGTCTTTACCGAGAGAAGGATGGTCTCAATAACCTCCTGTCTTCCCAGAAGGTTTTTTTTGCATGTGTCTGCAGAAACTGAAATCATGCTTGCTCCATGTCACCAAATGTGCATCCTGGCTCTATCTGTGGAGTGTTTAGGATCTTGTGCAGGCGTCCTTCCTGGACCATACTGCTCATCGCTTTTCTGGTTAGCTTTCTCATTTCTTACTCTTATTTTTTTTTCTTTTTTTCTTGAACCAATGTACCATCTGCTTCCCTTTTGAAAACCATGACTGTTTCTCTCCTCTCAGATTCTTCTGTGTTTCCCTTTTTTTCTAGCAAAGTGAGCATTTTTCCATTACTTGTTTTCTTCCAACCTTGCTCAGCCATGCTGGGTAAAGTTCTTTCTGAACCTTCATCCCACTTGTCCTGTTCTAACCACTCAGGAAATCCAGGACCTATTGCATTAGGGAATGTGCCAAATACTGCAAAACTCCAAATATAATTGTCAGAGTGTGGCCAGCTGCTGATAACCAAAGACTCCTGTGGAAGTTGAAGTAGGTTGGTGACCCTTCAACCCTTAGGCGCTCTGCTTTCAGACATTGTAAATGGATTCAGCAGGAGCTCAACTAGCACTATGGTGGTTATGCTTCTGGGGAGGCAGAGGGCTGGGTGCAATGTTAAAGAGGTTGATATGTAACAGTGTCACCTTTCTTTCTTCCTAGTGTGCCAGTATCGAAACGTGAAGATTATTATCCCAGGATACCACCGGTGAGCAAAGCCTCCAGAACATCACGGAGCAGTGGTGGGAGCAGTTCAGGGAAGAAAATGGCTGGTTTTGGTGCACATGTGGAAGATGGGCGAGCCCTTCTGATGAAAACCAAGAGGGAAGGCAGCAAGTCAAGGAAAGGTAAGGGGAAGCATACTGTATTGCAGGTCTACGAGTGTGTTGATGTTGTTTAGAAATTATATGTGTTCAAGAGTGGATCAGCAAAATATGCAATTAAAGAGAGAGGATTGCAAGTTGCTTAAAACAACCTAAGAGAAGCTACCTACGTTTAAAGTAAAAACATAGAAAACCTTGTAAATAACAAGTGATCTTCTTGGTTGGTGTTCCTGATAAAAGAGGAAAAAATAGCCCTTTAATCTCAAAAAGCTGTTTCAACAATTCTTCTTCGTTTCCCAGCAAGCAGAGAATAAGTACAGTGGGACTTGTTCTTGAAATGTAATCTTCTTCACATTCTTTTCCTCCCCAAGTAATGGCTCCACCATTACAACCTGGTATTTTGCCACACAGGGTTGTCTGTACTGCTAGAATCTATCCTGCTCTTAGCTTAGTACCTCCACTTAAGGAGCAGAGAAAGTATATTTTCTTAGGAAGAGAAAGGGCTGGGAACAAAAGCAGTTTGGATGTTTCACTGCCGAGCCTTGAACATAATCCTTGGTTCAATTATGAGCTGGTTGTGTTTTTTTTTTTTAACTTGTCAGCTAGTTTGCTGTATATGTCAGCATAAAAATAAAGAAAATGGCAAAATGAGAAGAAATGTGGTGCAGTTCTCAAAGGAACAAATAACTTGTGTTATTGGTTAAGACCGTACCAACATTAAAAAGCAGTCCCTGTGAAGAAACTTTCAAAAGGGTATCATCAGCCTGGACCCAAACAGTGGCTGAGGTTAATCTCTTCCAAGGCACAGCTACAAAAGTTGGAAGCCTGTAAAGGGCTTGTGTCCAAAAAAATCAATTTCTAATTTGAAAGAAAATCATTTTTGACTAACAGGGGTTCAGGACCCATTACTTTTGCTGTATAGTCTGCTGACATTTCACACTTTCTGTTGTGCACAATGAATCCTAATAGTCATTTTATAACATTGCTACACCAATCAATTTAAGCAAGAGAAAGCCGTTACAATTCTGCAAAGTTTCAGGGGCAATTTTCACTGATGGTTTTCTTTTATGTTTTTTTCAGCTATCATTATTTTTTTTCTTCTCTTTTCCTCTTCCTTCTCCCCCCTCCTTCTCAATACTGTAGTGATGAAATTGAGATTTTTCACAGTTGGATGATGGGTTTTGTTCCTTGGATAGGGGTAGTCCCAAAAAAGTAATTTGTTTTCCATAGATTTTGGGGAAAAAAATCCAACCTGGCCTCTCCTTCATTCACTCATTTCATTTTTATCACTTAGAAGTGACGAGCTGCACCTGGCTATTGCACGTTCAACTGAACTGCACCTATGCTGATTTAGTGAGTGCAGTGGTCAGCATAATGTCCAAAGATGGCGAGTGTCTTTTGCAAACACTTTTTGGGATTGCTAGCTTTGAAGATACAGAGCTGCATGGCAATATTTAGCTTATAAACATTGGCACTTGCTGTGATACCAGATAAAGTTCAGAGAAATGCTTTCAAGCTGTGGAACAACCTCAGGTCTATTACTGATTTGAATGGCTTGTTTATCACACGGCAAATTACCTAGCACTAATCACTGAAGTTGAAGTCTTCTGTATTTAGTACCTTTTTAATTGGCTTCCCTCTGTTATATGTTTGGACTCCTTTAACAAGCATACACACACACTTGTACAGTGTTTTTTCACCTCTGGGGATCACCAGGGTACAATGTCAAGTTTCTTATTTCTAGTTAGCTCTGGACTTAGGTGTCACTGTCCTTACTTCTGCTAGATCTTACCATCTGCTGCTGAACTGGGATTTCAGCTTCAGAGTTTATTCTTTTATTACGAAGTAATTACGTAGCATCTAGCAAAAATAAAATGAGAGATATCAACAGTGTTTTTACAGTGAATTCTTAAAAAATGTGGCATTTTCCTAACTGCTTCAGAGTATGGAGCCAGCAAGCTTGGAAGTCTATCTGAGACAGTGGTCAGTACCTACTGCGTCGACAGAAACCAGTTACAGAGCTCTAGCTAAGCCATTTTATGCAGAAGGGGGAACAAAGTCAACCAGATGACATCCATGAAACTTGATGGTAGTTAGCCGGCTACTTTCACGCAGCGATTTGGTCAGAAAACAGCAGTGCTGGATCCTATACACAGAAGCGTGTCTGCTGAGAACTTCCTAACAGACAGATGTTCTACTACAGAGATATTTTTTGCTAGAGATATTTTTTCATGCCTTGATCTGTCTCGATTATTTAAATTGTAAATGCTTGAGGATAGGGACTATCTCCAAGCGTGTCTTAGTGCAGTGCCAGGTCTGATGTGGGTCTTTGGGCTCTGTTGCAATATAATATAATTTCCCCATACCTCTGGGAACAGTGGGTGTCTCGGGGCACCATGCAACTCATGATAGGGTCCCTCCACAGCAGCATACACATTTGTATTGGATTTTGATGTTGTCCTTTTTCACTACTTTTGTCATCTTCAGTTTTGTTTTGAGGAGATAAATCGACTAGTCAGTAAACAATTCTCATGGCATGGAGAAAGGCTTTACAGCCCACAGCACTGCTCGCTTACTGTGAGTGCAGTGAGTTTGGAAGGAGTAGTTTCTTAACCCAGTTTTCCTTTCTCACTACAAATGTTTAGTAATGCAGAGAACAGCATTGTTAACCTGGTCCCATCACCTGGTGGAGGGAAAGGAGCATTTATGCACTCTTTTCAAGGTATAAGCTTACTGAACCAGCCCTGCTTAGGCAATCAGTATTTATTCTTTCACTGTTGCTTTTTGTCTCCTTTTTCTGTTTGCTCCTTCATTTTTATTCTTCTTTAGCAAGTGTTTGTGTCTTGTATCCAAACTTTTTTAGTTTTACCAGCAAAACTTTAAGCAGACGAAGCAATCCTCAAGTCTTAGATCTTTTCAGCAGTAAATTGTTTT
Source organism: Cygnus olor (assembly GCF_009769625.2). Classification (NCBI taxonomy): domain Eukaryota; kingdom Metazoa; phylum Chordata; class Aves; order Anseriformes; family Anatidae; genus Cygnus; species Cygnus olor. The sequence goes on along the minus strand of NC_049198.1, from coordinate 8,462,791 downwards.
TATTGGTGTCACCAGCAGCTATGTCAATTTGTACTAAAATCTAACAACTTGTCTAGTTAAAAAGCACTGGAGTACAGAAATGTGTGTTTCTCTTTCTGCCCTGGAAAATTTTGCTTTTGGGTTGGGAAACTAAACCAGATTGTATTCATTATATTCTGCAATAGGGCAGTTCACCTCCGTACATTTTTTTTAAACTCTTCCTCTTCACCCCCTTCCTAAAATCTCTTTGCAGTGAAACAAACTCTTTTTTCCATTTGTATCTCTTTAGGGGATGTAGCATCTGTGTGATACTGTATAGCATGCATAGCTTTCCTTTCTATATGTAAAAGAAAAAGGCAGAGAAAGAAATAATATTTTAGCTCATAGAATCTGTACTTTTCCAGGGGCTGATTTTTCTCTATAGTGTTTGTTTTTGGTAGGTTTTCTAATGTAGCTTCTTAGGGATTCAAGATCTGGAACTTCTTCCCTTGAGGGAAGACTCTTCCCTACAATTGAATAGAGCAATTAGTTAATATTAGTGAAGCGCTTTGAAGCTGTGAAGTACTATATGAATGTTAAGTGTTATGAATATTACTATTATTCAATTCATAAACATTTCTTTCAAGTTTATCAACCTAGATTTCCCCTTGCTTGCTTTCATTCCATTACTGCTTGAACTAGACTCAACAGTTTTTCTTCGTTCTTAGTACTCACACTTTCAAAAAAGTTGACTGCTGTATTTCCCTATTTTCTTCATGTTTTAGTTGTCTGCTTCTCAAGCAGAAATATACAGCTATTTAATTTTTTTCAAAAGCGTCTTCAAATCATTCATATACCAAGTTAAGAAAATTGAAAACAGTATTCTTAACTTGACCATTTAGAAGACATCTATAATTGCTTTGGGGGTAGCTTGCCTTTCAAGCTTATGTCTAGTTTATATTTTGTTATGCTCTGCTACTCCAGGTTCTCTCTTTTCTTTGGTATCAGGATTTAGATTATTCACACCATATATGAGCTTTCTTTTTTCAGGGTGAATGTGTCTATTCTTTTTCCATGTTCCTTGCTTCTCTAGGTCATCTGCAACTTCTCCAGCCTCATACTGTCTTCCAGCATCTGGAAATCTAATTAATTTGCTGTCATTTGCATCACCCCAGTTCTCTATGACTTTTCATAAATAATTACCAGTCGCTTCATAAATTCATTAACTAATTCCCTTTAGCCATGAAATATATATCCTTCAGACTAAGGATTTTGTAACTTTATCCCCCCTGATAATTCCTTTTCATCAGCTTTGTATAGGCAGTATTTGCCAATATTTCTTTTCTTTATATTTTTTTTCTTGCACTATATTTTACAATTATTAGTAGCTTGACCATTTTAGGATCGTTACTGATTTAATCTTCTTTGTGTATTAATAGACCTGCTTTCTCTTTGGTGTTTCTTTTCCCTCTGTAGACTTCTATGCCTTTTTCAAGATGTTTTTAAAACATTTTTTGTTTCTATATGCACTTATTCAGGATTTCTTGCTACCTCTGTTTAGCTCTGTGCAGCCTAACAGCCTCAATATATTCTTTCTTAGTTCCTTTTTTTGTTTTCCATTTCTGGCCCTGGTAATATTTTCAAATGTGGGTCTTTGAATAGTCCCCTCGAGGCTGTATTGGCCACTTCCGAGTCCATATATTTTCTTTTTCGGAGAAATACATCTACTTTGCTTTGGACGTAGCATGTTGACAACGTGCCAGCCTTTTCTCATACTAGGAATTGAATATATTCTCCCATGCTTGCCAGGTTTTTATTACTTCAGTATTAGTTTCTTAAGATCCAGCTGCCTCATTCCACTGTCACATGAAATGATTTCTAAATATCTCTTTTTTAGTCATGAAGCCAAAACTCTAAGCAAGAGGCTTCCAGTCTTTATATGCATACCCACTCTTCTCATTGTGGATTGGCACTCTATCAAGTTACCAGGGACACACAATCAACATACATCCCCATGATATTTCTAAGAGTTCCTTCACTGATAATTAACTATTTATTAGGCAAGTTTTTTTCACTACATAGTACCGAAGCACAGTGCATTGTAGCAGGGCAGTAAAAACCCATGTCTTTGTTAGCCTCCCTAGAATATACATTAAAGCATGTGGTTTTACTAGATCGTATGCATATATTTGTATACATCTTAAATCAATGCAGTATTTTAAATAATCTTAATCTCTTGGATGTCTGTAAATTTGCACTGGAGCTGGAGTTCCAACCTTGATGTATTGCTTCATATTTCAGCATGAATGGTAGATAAAGTTGCTGTTCACAGAGCTGAGAAATATTTACGCATGATAGAATTACTTAAAGAGCTAAATACTGTTTTGACTTTAATTTTTGCTGAGACTTGTAGTTTTCCCCATATTTACTGTTTAGTTAAGTGATGTTGGTTGGACAGTGCTAGTTAGGATAGATTAAAAAAAATAAATACAAAAAAAAACCACAGTCTTTTATGTTACCCATAACTTGCATATTCCACTTAGCACTGACTACTTGGAGGCAAGGTGTCTAACTAAATCATACCTATAAAACCTAGTTCTCAGGTGGATGGGTGCAAGGTGGAAGTGGGTAAAAAATCATCTGGATCTCCAACCTCAAAGGGTTGTATTTAGTCCATCTGGCAGACAGTTGCTCGTGAAGTCCTTCAGGGTCTTATATCAGGGCTGATGCTGTTTAACATTAACAGTCACAACAGTGGGACAGGAGGCACCTTCCGCAAATTTGCGCACAACACCAACTGGGGAAGCAATCAATATGCTGGAGGTTGGGCCCAGTATTCAATGGACCTTAACAGGCTGGAGAATTGGTATGACAGAAGTCTGTTGAGGTTCAACAAAGGGAAATGCCAGTTCCTGCAACTGGTTTGGACCAACCCCATGCAACAGGACCAAGTGGGTGCTAACAGTCTAGAAAGCAGTTTTGACAGAAGAGAGCTGAGGCTCTTGGTGAACAGCAAGTTAAAAACAAGTCAGCAGTGTACTTGTGTGATGGAGCAATCAAAACTCATACTGGGCTATAACAGCAAAAATGCAGTCAACATATTGATGAAGTCAATAGTTAATAGAATCACAGGATGGGTTGGGTTGGAAGGAACCTTAAAGCCCCTCCAGTCCCACCCCCCTGCCATGGGCAGGGACCCCTCCCACCAGCCCAGGCTGCCCAAAGCCCCATCCAGCCTGGCCTTGGGCACTGCCAGGGATGGGGCAGCCACAGCTTTTCTGGGCAGCCTGTGCCAGGGCCTCACCACCTTCATGGTAATTAATTTCTTCTTAATATCTAATCTAAATATACCCTCTTTTAGTTTAAAGCAATTACCCCTTGTCCTATCACTACACACCTTCGTAAAAAGTCCCCCTCCAGCTTTCTCGTAGGCCCCTTTAGGTACTGTAAGGTCTCCCCAGAGCCTTCTCCTCTCCAGGCTGAACAACCGTAACTCTCACAGCCTTGCTTCATTGGAGAGGTGCTCCAGCCCTCTGAGCATCCTCGTGGCCTCTGGATCCGCTCCAACAGCTCTGTGTCCTTCTTGTGCTGGGGCCCCAGAGCTGGGTGCAGGGCTCCAGGTGGGGTCTGACGAGATCAGAGCAGAGGGGGGCAATCCCTTCCCTCCCCTGCTGCCCACGCTGTGTTGCTGCAGCCAGGACACGGCTAGCTTTCTTGGCTGTAGGTGCACATTGCTGGCTCATGTTGAGCTTCTAATCAACCAACACCTCCAAGTCCTCCTCAGGGCTCCTCTCAATCCATCTCCATGCAGCCTCTATTTGTGCTTGGGATCGCCCCAACTCAGGTGTAGGGCCTTGCACTTGGTCTTGTTGAACTTCATGAGGTATTTTATAATTTGAGGATTTGGGGGGTGAAAGGAAAGAATGGACTAGCAGTCCTATTTTACTGAAAGCAAGATAGTGACAGTTACACATGGAAAAAAAAAAAAACAAAAAACCAAAACATTATAAAAGGTCACAAGAGCTGTGTCTGTGAAACAAGCTGCATCCTTTGGATCCTAATTTTGCCTCACCACTAAGAAAATGGTCTACAGTGTAAGTCTGTCAAGATTTGGACAGTAAGATGAAGGCTGTATGTCTTATTACATAGATCTGATTATACATGATCCTGAAATGCATGCTATACACAGTACTGTCAACTGATAATGAATTCTTTGATTGCCATTTAACTGTATGTAAAACACTCCAAAAACATTGCTACTTTTAGCCTTGGTGTTCTGTAATAATGGAGAATCACAAAATAGCTGCCTCAAATTTACTAGCATCTGGTATCTGACTTGTCTTCACTTTGTTTCACAGGGACAACTTCAGGACCCAGGAGGGATGCAGCCACGTCTCCTGGCCTGATAGGCAGAGGCAAAGAGCTTGTAACCACAGCCCCATCACCAATCGAGCATAACACTTCACGGTAAGTTTCTGGGTAATCTCTGGTTTAAGATTCTGCAAATGCAACTATCAAATTCTCCTAGATGCAGGGAAGTGGCTGAATTTCTATGATATTTCATGTTAACACAAGATGGATAATATAAGCTAAAAACTGCCATATCCTTTTGACATTTATAGTAAGCCTTAAATTGCTTGTTAGAATAAGAAAAGCAGGAATATGCCAAGTTCTAACATTTAAATTTTACTTAGATTTTGAATAGAAATTATTTTATGTTCCAAGTCCTGACACATTAAATACATTTATAAATAATTTGAATGGATGGTGTTAACCCATGTTAGGCTTTAAATCCACTTGAAGATTTTAATCCCCCTGTACTCCATTCCCCCCCATTCACCCCCCCCCCCCCCCCCCCCCCCCCATATTTTATCAAATGGCATTTGGTTTAAAATGTTTTGTACCAGAGTTATTTTATGTTTAATGACAAGCAACAAAATCACATTAAGTCAGCAATTCCTGATTATGCTATATATCTGCACTAAACGCTCTGGAAAAGCAGCATTATCACTTCTGCTCCAATGAAGAAACAGAAAGCAGCATTGTTGTTACACTTAAGAGTCTAAAAACAACTTGCCTTTTTTGGGCAGGATTACAATTCTAGTGGTAAGTGCCTAGAAAAACAGCATACAATTCTTGCTTTTCTTTATCATATCCCATATTTTATTGTAATAAAACCTTCAGTTAAGCAACTGAGTAAATGCAGATTAAAGTATGAATTTGCTATATTTTACACCATTAGTTAGATGACTTTGTGCAGTGGAATGACAAGACTGTACAACCGTTCATAAGAAGAGTTAAATGTTTCTTGGAGAATGAGAGGACTTGAGTCAGATTTAATCTTTTCTTGGCCCAGTGGACTAGGAAAATGTATGCTTGATATCATCCCTGTATTCTTGGCAGCAGCTGGCAGTTTATTTCTATCTTCTGAGAGAACTTGCGATATATAATAGGTGAAAAATCACTATCAATATTGACAAATTTGTACTTACTTGCTATGGAAACACTTTTTTTTGTTGTTCTGAAGGAAAAGATGATAATTCTGTGGGGATTTAATAACTGAGAGAGATTGGGCTCTGTTTCCCACAAGTAACCGTATGTTTAAGCAAACAGAAACTACAAGACAGCCTTAGCATTTCTCTTAGAAGCAAGGGTTACCTTTGCAAAACAGTAATATCAGATAAGGAGTGTGTAAAGATACTGCTTGATCCCACCTAATAGCAGTAAGTTAAGATTCTATTCAAGCACTGAGGAGTAGATATAATTATTCACATCATACAACAACTGCTCAGAAAAAGGAATTTTATTCAAGAGGATTGATGGTTCATTCTTTTCCACAGAGGGGAGTAAAATAATTGTTGAAATATGCTGTTAGAAATCATATCAGATAAAGTGATCAGTAACAAGTCTGATTAGCTGTCATCTTTAAAGTTTTATTTTACTAGTTGATGGCAAATTCTGAAAAATCCCGTATTTCTGGGGTGTTCTCTCCCGCTCTCACTGGCTTGCTTTCTCTCTGTTGGTGCTGTAAGTATAATTGACCAGCTTAAGCAGCCATGTTGTGCTTTCCCTTACTCATGGCCTTCTCTAATTGAAAATGGTAAATGGACAAGTATTTCTGTGGAGACCTAAAGCTGATCCTATCCTTCATCAAAAAACCTGCTTGAGCAGCAGGTCAGTCTCAATTTATCACTGAATGGTTATAAGCTTAGACTGCAGGTTTAACTAACTAAATTAATCAATATGGAGAATTATTGCTGCTTTTGTGCCACTAAAGTTAGGGTTTGTCAGCATGTTCGTTATAATCTGCGATTTGGGGGGGTTAACAGCTTAACCACAACAGTTGGCATGGGACACAAACTTGCAGCACAAAGCCCAAGCCTAAGAGCAAATTTATTTATTCGGCAGTACATGTAAATCTAATTACTTTTGACTATTTAAATTTATAGGACTAGATTCAACTCATGTTTGTGCCAGCTTTAACTAGCACAAACCCTGGCACCCGGCAGTAGCAGCAATGGAAAGCCTGCCAGGGAGAAGGTGTTGGAAAGTGACAGAAGCTCCCTGCCAGCACGAGGCTTTAGGGTGCTCACTCAGCTTCTGGGAGGGCTGGCTGGATAAGCAGGCATGGCAGGTAGAAGATGTGTTGGCTTGATAGCCTTTCTTGGCAGGGCTCAGTGGAGGCTTCAGCATGTGTTACAGCTACCTCCTGCGTCAGGAAGAATCTCTGCAGTGCTACTTTCTTCTCTCTCTGTGAATCACCTCTGGGACAAGAAGTGTGTCCTGAGAAGGTAAAGGTGTGTGCTTCAAGATTCTTAGGGCTACACCCATAGAAGGACCAGACTTCCTGAATGTGTACGAGGTCATCTCAGTGCTCTCTCCGAAAGAAAAATACTTCTTTTTCTGGCATCCCGAGTTAGTCTAATAGTGAATTTGTTTGCCCATCATGCTTTCATGCTTGCCTATGGCTGTTTTTCATAATGCAGCCAAGCATTACATGTTTGGTTATCCAGTGTTGTTAAGCCAAGTGTCTATACCTGCATGAGCCCCTTGAAATTATGTTCACAGCAGGTCTGGAAAGCTTTTTTATTCCATGTGCTTGTTTATCTAGATCAAAGCTGATATATTTGGAAAACAATCACAGGCAACATTCGGACTCGGAAGAGTAAGTTCTGTTCCTTACTCCTAAAGCGTTGGCCCTCTGACTGCCTAAAACATTGCCTTTTTGGTGACCAGGGACATCTTCTTCATAACTGTTGTTTCCCTAGAAGCAAGGCTCTGCTTTTTTTTTCTGTAAGCTGGAAGGGAGATGGAACAGGGAAGTAGCAGCATTTATATGCTTTCATTTAGTAATGAAAAGTTTTTGTATAAACTGGATTTTACCTTAGGTATCATAAGGTAATGATTTCAGCAAAACAGGGATTATGTTGCACAACAAAAATGAAGCTGTTCTAAATCAAAATATTAAGTTATGCTTTAAAATAAAAAAGTGTTGTAAATTGTGCATTGTGAAAGACCATTTAATTTGATTATAGCCCTGGTACAATTGTCAGGCTCTCCCCACGTAGAAACAGTTGTACCGTCGAGTTTGGCACAGTATATCCTATAACACTGCGGATAATCAAGCACTTAAAAAGACACAGGCAAAGGTTGTTTTGCTCACCATGGAAACAGATAATTCTCCTGTAACATTCTTCACTTTGGGCATCTACGAAGTGAATTTAAGAACAGTTAGGTAAATTAAGGGATTGAGTGATAGTCTGGGACTTCAGCATTAAGCCTATGTTTTCTTGTTGCAGTTTTAAATCAGAGCTTTAATGCTAGCTGAATGCATTGTCTTGGAATGAAGTTTCTTTTAGCCATTAAAATAAGTGATTTAGAAGTACCTGCAATATGAATACTATATTTGAGCTATATTATTATCTGTTAGGCTACAGTGGCCTGTTGGAGTTCTTATAAACAGATTGTATTGTGTAAATTTGTGTTTAGGGACATTTTAAAAACAAAACTATTTACCCAATTGCCCAGCACATCTCAGGTGAATGTGTATTCAGGGACTTTTAAGCAAATTAATATCTGAAGTAAAATACAACGTGCAGAATTGTATACTTAATAATGCACACTGGAATAGTATAGAGCAGATCTGTTATGCTGAATATTAGGAAATACAACAGTGATGAGGTTTAATCTTTTGCTTTACTTACGCTTCTCAGCTCTGCACGTGTTGGGGTGCTTAAATGTTGTTCAGCTCTTAAGACAATACCATGAAGTTTCTTCTCGTGTATCGTCTAAGCAAGCACAGCCAAAGAAATAGATTATTTTTCCCCTTAGAATCAGACATGATTTGAGATTCAAAAGGACAGGGAGGACAAAACTTCTATTCCAGATCTAACTTTTGAGCATTTAAAGGAATGAAGAGTGTGTTTGGAGGGAGGTGGTGAGTTAGGTGATGAACATGATAGGAGACACAAGTTTTGTCTACTCCCTGAGAGAGCCAGCAGCACAAAAAGTCCAATATAGTTCCATATGCAAGTGATAAAACCAGACGTTGGCAAATTAATCTCTCTTATTCACAGTGTAGGTTGTTAATTGTTCTCTCTGCTGGCTGTCGATATAATGTGAAATTTTCATTCCCTATTCAAGATGGAAAAAGTTGTGGCTGAAAATGTTAACATTTGCATTTTTATTTGTTGATTTATTTAAAGGACAGCCTCTCTTACAGCAATCCATCACTCAGTGACACCCCAAATATGAATAATGTATTGTAGACTTGCGGTTACAATGTGTAATAAGTGCCAGAGACAGTAGAAGAATGTTAACTATGTTGCAAATGTAATATTTATCGACTCATAGTTTATTGCTTTCGAGGTTCAATAATACTGACCATAGGACATTAATATCACTTATCTTGATTTTAGTTGGGCACCTCTGTATGTAGAAATAACCCATCTATCTCATACTTACAAAATAAATGTGAAATTTACAGCACTTTGTAAGAAGTGCATTATAGGTTTCTTTGCTTACTGCTCACAATTCTCCTTTTCTGCCTTCTCATTTACTTATATCTAACATTGATCCCACTCCAATTGCCTGACCCAGCTGGTGAGCACCTCAGCAGTCTTCTAGAGGCTTTATTTACTGGCTGTATTATGATATTGTGCATTTGATGGTGTTTGGACCATGTCTCTTTTCCTGCTAAAGATCAGTATGAAGAGACTGATAGATAGTTTTCTGGTGCTTCTTTCTGAAAAGACCATGGCTGAGAGGCTAAAACAGAGGTAATTTCTCCTCTCAAAATACATACATATAATATCTAAACCATCTCTTTTAGAAGATCATGACTATCAATAAAAGGAGCATTCAAGAAGGTCAACAGTTGTCGTTATAGACATGGCATGTATTTACAGAGAAATGTTTAATCAAAGAATAGAAATACATTAGAGCAATTTTGGAAAATTGGGACTTAAAATTCAGGTTTTATTTTTAAAGTATATTTTTTTCTTGATACTCTATATAAGAAAAAAATGCAATAAGGATATGCTACAGTAGCAAATCAATTTGTAGTAGTCATTCATATCTTCAGCCCTTGCTCCAGAATTTGGCGTCAGAAGCTGAGCAAACAGGACAAACATTGGTCCTTATCTATGTTGTTCTGTTATGACTACTAAAAGCTATGAAGTCTCAAATGCAAAATGCAGATGTGAACCCAGGACGGGGATCAAAACCAAATTTAACAATGGGAGATTTCAAGCTTGTGCTGAAATCAGATTTCACCTGTGAAGCTTGACTCTTGGGAAACTTGGAATTGGGTTCAGCCATGAAAGTGATAAGCCTTGATTATATTTCACATGGTAGACATCAAGTAAATTTTGAAATGACATTCTGTATTTACATCTGAGGTTATCAAATTTAAGACATCATCAGATTCTTTCTCTTTACTGTGTGTAACGGGAACACCTATTTGTGTCAAAGCAGCCTGCCTAATAGCTGCTTTGCGATAACAGTTTTGGTGTGTCCATTTCTGACAATGAAAATCATATTGGGAAATTCTGACTTGCAGTGCAAAAGGATTAATGTTAATTAGCAACTGTTGGCTGTAATTGTCACCCTCATTAAAATGCAGAATTATGTATTTCTTAGTTATAAATAACCTTTCTAATTGTACTTGATGTATGCCAGTTTAATCAAAAAGTACACTTGCAAACAGGCAGATATTTGCATTAATCTAGCACTGGATCTTTGAGGTTTTTTTGATCGTCTTTTATTCCAAAGTTGACTAGTTGGAGGAGGTCTATTACAGCTACATATTCTTTACACATTTTTTTTATTCAGCTATGTGGATCTGACAGGATTTTGTATTAAAATGAAGGGAAATGTCTTCTGGGAATGTTCAGTGCAACAGAAAACGTGTCAGTTTTGAAGTAGTTGGCAAGGTTTACATCATTCAGTGGTATGACAATAAGTTGATTGTAGTTTGAAAGTAATAATAAGCAAAGGAAAATAGACTACAAATCATATTATGAAGCTGACTTAACTCCTTAAGTCTGTTTCTTACCATCATTTTCATTGTTATCTCAATTAGTTTTTGCATTTTTTTTTCCCACTGCTTTTGCAGGTTCTCAAATACCTTGTTAAATCTTCATTGGATGTGATTCTCATTTGTACTTGTAGTCACAGCATTGAAGACTTAGTCTCAGAATACACACTGTTTTCAGGTTCCTGCTGTGCTTTGCTTTGCCTCTTTGTCAAAAAAAAAAAAAAACTTTTGACTTTTTTTTTTCCCCCCCTCCGCTGGTAGCCTGAGCACTGCATTGTAGCTTTTAAACATTTTCCTGGAATTGCTGTCACGGCAGTTTCTACAGAGCTTGACAAATTGAGACCAGTCTTGGTTCCTCTCTTCATGATTCTGTGATGAACCGTTCTGCATGGTTCTCTTCCTAGCACTGTAGTCACTTCTGTGTTCCTTCTCCTTGGGAGGAATCGAGTAATAATATATACAGAATCATTGCATCTTACTTTAAGAAGCCATTCTCCCAAAATATGGCTCTGTCATACTTCCACCACATTGCTTATGCGTTAATGTATTCCCCTTTCTCTCTCTCCTTTGCCTGCCTGGTATTTCAGGCTGTAAACTCTTCAGGGCAGGATCCTGGCATAGTGAATCTCCGTGCTTGGTTAGTCCATGTAATAACGATGATTAACTGTGATGCTAGTGTAGTTAGGGTGGAATTCATCTTGCTTATCTTGAGACAACTGAGCTAGTTACCCTCAGGTCCTTTTATGGTCGATGACTTATTTTAGGATCAGCTAAATCACCTTTTGGTGATGCCTGTCTTCCTGTGGACTGTAAAATAAGCCTGGAGTAACACACACTGACATCTTATTCCTCTTGTAGCTGAATATGTGGAACTAAAAATAAGTTGTTTGTCATTCATGTGTTGATTATGGATTGGAGGCAAATGCAGGGTTAACCTGTGTGCTGCATGGTCAGTGCCTTGATTATTAATACAATTTTAATACTTGTGGTATAAATCAAAGGGCTTAGCTACTGAGAACTCTGGGAGAGGAAGTGCACGTGTGATTACAAGCACACAGCATCTTCCTCAGTGGAACACAAGCTTGTGATAATGTGTTCAGTAAAAACTGTGGTGAGGGAAATCTGGAAAGAATCAGAGTTGTCACTGCTTTGAAGAATTCTCTCTGATTTATTTATTTTTTTAAAGAGACACCCTGTAAGTTGAACATAGGCAATCAGGATACTGCAATGAGGTCTGAGCAAGGCTTTGCACCAGTCATCTCCCATCTCTACTAGTTAAATGTTGTGTGCTCTGGGAGATGGTCTCAGCAGACAAACACAGCTCTGTCTTCTCAATTATTTCCAGCTGATGAGTTGCCTACTTACAAAAGAAGGTCTTGTCACCGTCACTTAAGGACGTTAGCCAGCACTTTATACCATTAGATTTGCCCCATTTCTAGGACTAGTTTTTAATGTACCTTTTTTTCCCTTCATGATATTCTAATTCTCTGCCTCAGTGAAGACCTCCAGCTCTTGTTTTCACTACTATGAATAGCATAGTATCAGCAGCGAATGTCATCTCATTATTTGTCCTTTCTCTAGACCACTTATGAATGCGTTAAAGAGTTCAGGCCCTAGCAGATTTCCGTGAGGCTCCATTGGTGACCTCCCAGGCCACTTTACAGCAGGCCAATTTTAATGTCCTCTCTTTATTTCCTGTCTTTTAACCAGTTATCTATCCATTAATGGATTTTCCTCTTAGTTTATGGAAACTTTTGAATCTTTGGTGACAGATTTGTTGAAAAGCTTTTGGAACTCCAGATAAACTATGTAAACTGTATTTTTCTTTTCCAGATGCATAACAGTTTTACAAATCCAGTAGAGGTTTCCAGTGGATTATGACTTAATAGAAATACTTTTCACCAATGTGTCAAGTTTGCATTATGAATTTGTTTCTTTATTATATTTACTATCAGTCTGCTTGTTTTAAACATCAGAGTTCATCTGTAGATTGGTGTGTCGCTCCAGATCCTTTTAAAAAGAAACTACATTTGCCAATTTTCACTGCCTCAGAACTGAGGCAGTTTTAGGCAATTAGTTATGTGTTACAGTTAATAGTTCAGCAATTTCATACCTTCAGAGCTCCTTCAGAAGTTTGAGTGAGTACCAGCTGATTCCAGCAGCTTATTATTGTTCATTCTGTTGATTTGTTCTGTGATGTAGTTATATGACACTTCAACTTGAGATAAGTCTTCCACCTTGTCCTCTTTGGCATCAGAAACTTCATGGTGAATGTGTGTCAACTCATTGACCTTTTCTGCTATGGTCTTATCATCCTTAGATGCTCCTTCTTGGCTTTGACTGATACTCAAACTTCCTATTTTTGATGTATTTGAAGTAGGATTTGTTATTAGACCCTATGTTTTTCTCAAGGTAACCCTTAATATTTGGCTGGGCTTTATTGTGCTTTTTATTTTTTTTCCTCGACTTAATTTCTCAGAATTTGTTCTTTGGTATTTTCCTTATTTGGACTTGACTGGATGTAACTGTATAGTTTGCTGTTCTGCTTAAGTAGTATGACTCTGTTTCATCTTTCTGAAGTCTGCCTTCATAGGCTGTGTGTCCTTTTATGAAGACCCAGCATGACTATTAAACAAATGTGTGCCATTTACAAATGTTTTTACCCTTTGGACTGCCCTTTTACATTCTCTTTAACAAAGTCCCTCATTTTTATGTTATGTCCACTTCTGAAGTGAAAGACTGCCATAGTGGATTTTTGCTCCGCAGAGATGCTGCATCAAGTTTATAATGTTTGTTGTTGCTCTTTGTTGATAACATCTGAACTGTCCATTGCACGACTCAAGTGTGGAACCCAACCAACTAGGACTCTTCAGCTTGGAAAAGTTGGACTATGTTGGAGATACCTTAGAAGTTTATAAAATCAAAAGTCAAATGGAGAAAATGAGTAAGGAATAATTCTTTGTTATCTTGTCTACCGGATAAACCAGCAGGTATCAAATAGAATTGTGAAAATGGCACATTCAGAGTGTACAACATTTGGATAGAGGCCTGAGGCCTAGCTAGCCCATATCCTGACATCTTGTTGTTACTGTGGTCTTTACCTACTCCAAGACTGTGTCATTGGGGTTTTGTCTAGCTTCTACAGCTTTTTAGCTAAAGTCATCCATAATATTACTAATGATATTTAAGTAACTATAGAATCATCAAGGTTGGAAAAGACCTCCAAGATCATCTTGTCCAACCATCCCTCTATGTTCATCTCTTTAATGTCCTTGTTAAAAAATGTAGAAAATCCCAATATTTGGGCTTAAGTCACAAGCTCATAATGTTATGTATCTGGAATTAGACAAGGGGTTTAAGTGGAATTGCAGTAGGACATAATAACAAAAGACTCAGGCCCTGATGTTTCAGGGGTAGAATAATGAAATAACTATGGTATCTTTCCATATTTTAGGTAGGGAAAGTCATGGCAGTGATTCAGTGTAATATAATACTGAACTGTTTAATACTTTTTGGTTTTGTAGGCTTTCCATCATTACTATTGGGAACCTTGAATCGTGTAGCATACCTTCCACTTTCTGATGGAGATTTGATGGGGTAGAATCAACTTAGAGTTGATGGGGTATAGAATTGTAGAATATCCTGACTTGGAAGGGACCCACAAGAATCATCACGTCAAATTCCTAGTCCCTTGCTGTAGCAAGGAGACTGTTAATGTCAATCTACAGATCTTTGTTCAAGCTGAATGCACCAATTTCTACTGTAAGGTGTGACTTTCATTCTCGTCCCATTACAGATTTCCTTTTCAAAAATTCATGCTATTAGATATTGGTAATTTTTGCTTTGTGGCAGGCTGTCACTGGAACAATGAAGTTATCTCCTCAACTTTTAGATAATCTTAAAGCATTTGGGGTTTGCTTTGTTTGTTTGTTTTTCATTTCACATGACACACCATTTCTTTATAGATACCAATTATGTTTAGCATACAAATTTCCTGGTACGACCTGTTTCTAACTCCAAAGTAATGTGGGGTCATATATTTGTTTTGTGTTTTTTATGAGATTGTACTTTATTTATGACCCTCTGCAAGAAAAAAAGCTGAATTATTTCTTATAGTCTGAATGTGTTCAGGAGAAATAATTTGAAAACATAATGGAAAATTAAGCCTTTTACTGAACATAATATTCTCTTTGTTTTCTGTCCTGTACAAAGTTATCTGTTTTAGTAGAGGTGCCTTAAGTGTTGTTTTTCTCCTGTGGTTCATCCTAACCATAAGTTTTAAGGGATTTGGTTTGATATGTACTGTTGGAGAACATAGTGGAAAAAAAATTGCTTTTTCAAGTTCTTTTTCTGTAATAATAATAATAACAACACCAAAAAGGACATTTTAGAGTACTAATATATAATTTATGTATTTAAAATCTTTTAAAGGAGATTCCCAAAGCCTCTATTGCTATTGTACTTTTAACTTTCATTTTTGCTTCATCTGCATTGAATCATCTTTTACTACTTAAAACAGAAATTGGGTTTATTGAAACATTTCAGTTCTGATTATTTTTTAATAAAGATAAAGAAGTCTAACCTAATGAAATCACTGGAATGAAATGAGAAAAATTAAAAAAATAATAATAAACTGAAGACTTGAAGATTTTATTAAGTCACATTTGGCTGTATGTTTCTCTGTGCATACTGTCTTGGATCAGTAGGGTGAGAAACATGCCATGTAAGGAACGACCTTTGCACTCTTAGACTGACTTTTTCTGTTACATTTCCTGAAGGGCGAGTGGCACACACCACTTGCATTGCCAACAGTACTTGTGTGTATAACTTCTGTGCTCTGATCATGAAAACCTGCTTTGAGATGAGCAGTAGTGCTGAATTCAGATTTTTTCCCAACTGTTCAGACCTATAAATATATTTTGTAGAATGCACGCACATCTGTCAGTTTATCAGGTATCTGTGAAACATCATAATGGACAAGCAGCTTCATGATTTATGAGTTTGCTGACTTTTTCATATTCTTAGAAATGAAATGCTTTCTGCTCCATGCAGATTATCTGATAATTCAGTGATGAAATGTGTAGGTGTATTTGTGGTATAAGGGGTGCAGTTTATATATTGCTTTGCAAGTCTCAGGTCTGATGTAGCAAGCTCTTGAACTTGTGCCCATGCCCCCGTGCATGGATCTGCTGGGGAATTTTGCTAGCTCCACTTCTGTTGCAATGACCTTGTCCTTTCCAACGAGCTTATGCTGTTCCAGTGCCACTTCCCCTTTTTACTGTCAGAGGTGAAACAATTCCTAGAAGGACTTTAACAATGCTCCAGATGCTGCTCATCCCAGCTTCTGCTTGACTCTGTTAATTGCTCTGTGCATCCCTACTCCTACCCGTATGCTTGGAATTTGGAACCTGCATAACCACCTCATTCACAGGCAGCAAACTGATCTAATAAGAGATGTGCTCTCCCTCCTCCTTCCTTGCCAAGCTCAAATCTCTTTCAGTCGTCTTTTTCCTATCTCCTAATGGCATCTCAGCTCCTAGATTTTGAGGCGTGAAAGAGAAGTGTGCTTTCTTAACTCAGCCTGCAGTGACAACTGGATACTGCTGTGGTGAGCATCTTAAGGAACATCTAGATCACTAGAATGTATAGACCTATTGTAATTATCCATGCAATTTTCTTACTTTCACTCCCTCTGTTTTGTTATGAACTTTTTAGCAGCAGACCATTTCTACCAGTGCACAAACCGTAACATCACGTGACATTGACTTTACTCAAACCAGAAGATTTTTGTGCCAAGGTTGTAACATTGTATCATTACTTCATTGTATCTGTGTGAAAATTTTAATTTCACGCCCTGTGGACTTCACTGTCTCTGTGCACTCTGCTCGTGTTGTTGCATAGAAGGGTAAGTCCCTGGGTCACATTCATTTTGTAGTGTGCTTTTTTTTTCTTTCCTCTTTTTTTTTGTTAGCAAGAGCTCTGTTTTCTTTGAGAGGTCTTGCTGTAAAGTTAGCTGGAGATTTCTGCCAGAAAAATATTTGCAAGCTTAAAGTGAAGATACTAATAATATTTTTATTAAGTTTCTTAACTTGTGTATATGGCTTTCTTATTAAAGTATATATATATATCTTATACATATATATATATACATGGGGTCGTATGCTACACTGTGAGGTATTTGTACGTGAATAGATGCAAATAATTCGGTAAAGTATGTGGGGAAGGGAGGGAAGACATATGTTTAATACGTCATCATGTTTCCCGTGCATCCAGTCTGATTTTACTAAATTGCAGACCTTTCTGTGCAGAAGCCTTTGGTTAAAGTTTGCATTGGCTTATGGGGCTTTCTAGTTTGCAGGCACTGGCAGTTTAAGCTTCCTTTAAAAGCACCGTGCCTGAACTGTACGGGCAAATCAGAGTCCGATCCTTGATGGTGAGTCCTTGAGACTTTGCCATATACTGTCAGTGAGGTTTAATATGTTCATGAAGAGAAAATATCCTAGCCAGTCAATGAATGGCTGACGTTGGAACAAACCTTTGGAGATCATCTAGTGCAACTCCTTACTCACGGCAGGGTCAACTAGAGCCATTTATTCAGGACGTGTCTAGTCAGGTTTTGAATTTCTCCAAGGAAGCACACTCCGCAACCTTCTGGGCAACCTGTGGCACTGTTCAACCACTCTCACAGTCAGAAAGCTTTCTTTTCCTACGTTTGAGTGGAATTTCTTGTGTTTAAATTTGTGCCTACTACCTCATCCTTTCACTGAGAAGAGCCTGGCTCTGTCTCCTTTCCTCCACTAACCAAAGATTTGTACATGATGAGATCACCCTGAGCTGCCTTTGCTCCAGGCTGAGTCCCAACTCTCTCAGGCATCCCTTGCACGTCAGATACTCCAATCCCTTAATCACCTTCTTTGCCTTTCTCTGGCCTCTCTTCAGTGTGTCCATGTCTGTCAGCACTGGGTCTGGTCCTTCAAATGAGTTGTCCCACCAGGACTTGGGAGGATCACCTCCCTCAATATGTCGGCAATGCTGCTTTCTATGCTGGCTTATATTTATGTATTTATTTATTTATTTTGTGTACCAGGGCAACAAGTGTCCAGTTCCTTCTTCGCAAAGCTGTCTTCCAGCCAGTCAGACATGGCATGTACTGGTGCCTGGGGTTATTCTTCCGCAGGTGCAGGACTTTGCATTTCGCATGGCTGAATGTTATGAGATTATTGTGGGCCCATTTCTCCTGCCTGTTGGGGTCCCTCTTTGAATACTTTCTGGTCCTTCTCATCCTAGAATTTATTCAGAAGGATATGGGAATGAGAGTCATTGCATTAGTCTCTTGAGCCGTTAAATGCCCGGCCTTATTTTGTAGTGTATCAATGACGTGATGTAGTTTCTGACAGAAGCGTAGACTATCCACAGGTGTATGGTTATCGAAAAGTAATCCTGCAGAGCCCGAGATCATCTTTTCTAGTTACTGCTGGGAATGAACAAACTAAAATTTCACTTCCCTGCCCATCTGTTCAGCAACCAAAAGTAGGTAATTTATCTCAGTGGGACACCTACCACCTGTGTAAAGTTTTTGAAAGAGGTTGTTAGCGTGCGATGACTACAGCCAAGGGACAACAGGCCCGAGTGCCTCGTACTCCATGCTTTACTGCTGGCTTTTTCTGTAGGGTGCCTTCTAACTCTGTACTTGCACAGTGTCAAACTTGTTCGGTGCCTGTGTCCCTGTGAAGCTCACAGTGATGCTACCTGCTTTGCCACACAGCATGCTCTCGTGCCGACTGTGCGCAACTCCTCACCAGCAGTCACCCCTCTTTGACATGCTAAACCAGGCACCACCAGCACACTGCATTTTTTTTTTTACAGCTACTGTTTTATCTCAGTGGCTTCTCTTGAATTATGTATCCTCATCTTTCATGTATGAAATCTCAGCTGATTTAAAGATTACCCCAGAGAGTTCAGCACACCTGGAAATGAATGGAACAGCAGATAGTCCCAACCATTCCACCACAGAGCAGGAGGTTTAACAGTGCAAACCAGGAGCTTTTACAGCAGTTGGGTACTGGAATACAATTTTTATGGGAGCATTGTCTCTTCACGTATGGTCTGCACCCAAGCAATCAATACATTGGGATGCCAAGAATTCAAGCTCGTTGGCAATGTTTGCTCTCAGGCAAAACAGATTGAATGAGTTCAAAGAAAGAGCTGACATGTAGTGAGATTGTGGGCTGTTCTGCTGGGGCTAGGCACCAAGGATTTCATTAGATAAGGTACCCGAAATTGTGTGCGCCTCTCACTGGGAGGTGAGCAGAACAGAGCAAGTGAATGCAAATCTGGCTGAAAAGCAGTTGCTATCTGGTGTGAGGTTTCTGAGTACATTATGAAGGAAAAAGAAGCCACTGAGCGTAAACTACATATATAATGTCAGCGCGATACAGAATCACAAGGCATGTAAAACTTAACCGCTCTACCCTATAAAGCATACTTCAGTTTCTTCAGCAGGAGTTGTGGTCACTCTGCTCCCAGCAGAAATTAGACTTTAGATGAACTGTAAGATCCTATTCACCTATCTTATGCTAGCATAACTGGCATAAAAGATTATGCAAGTTACTATACCATTACCATTAATGAACTTATACCAATTAAGTGCTGAGAGCAACAAACAGAGCTCAAGTTCATGGTGCAGTCTGGCCAGAAAATGGGCTTTTTGCAAGGCAAAATATGTCCATTTTCTTTATTTTGACTATTACTATATTTCAAATTTAAATTCTTCTGGATTTTTAGGCAGCTTCAGCCCCATTAGCTTCCAACCACACCACACTGCAAAGCATCCTTTTCGCTCCTAACACTCCGGCTATGCACCCAGCTCATGACCGGAGATGACCAGGGCATTTTATTTTCTGATTAAAGTTCTTTTTAAAATCAAGTCTCCCACTGAACACTTTTTTCTCACTACTTGGTTACTTCTGCCCTTTCTCTTTTTCTCCCTGCTCCCTACCAAGGGACAGGTACAAGCACAGGGGCTGTCATCCTGGCCTTGCTGTTCCATGGATCAGGAGCTAGAAGATGTTTGCATTTACCTCTGGAGTGTAATTCTGACTGATGGGTTCTTATCAGGGTTGCCAAGTCCATCCATCCAATTGTCTATTTCTTTTTTGAAGACCAAGCAACCATAAAGTTGAAAACCATGTTGTATTTTTGGAATCTGAAATTTCAGACAATGCATTTATGAATTATTTATGGAGAATGTGTTTTCAGTAATGTGTGGCATAAAATGGAATGAATGCGTATCCATACTTGCCCTGAACTCTCCAAAGTGCATGCTAATAAACAGAATGATAACCTACCATCACTTTTGCCCTGTAAGATTTACAGTGCAAGCACTTTTTTGTGTGGTTTAATTCAAGTCAGTTTGTCAACTTAAAGCTCTAGTGTTTTGTTTTAAAGTACAACTTGGTGAGTGATTTTCTATTACTTAAAGAAATCTAACTGCCTTTTTCCCTCTATTTCAACCAGAGTTAGTGTCTGTAAATTTTTGTAGTCATGCTGGCATAGAGCCACTCTAAATTATGCTTTAATTCACAATTAGAAGGAAGTGGCAACTGTGCAGAGCAGCAAACCTCTCATTTAAAATGGCCATTATACAAGATCATGATTCTTCAGAATGATTAAGATATTGAAGATAATTAAGATATCTTTAGATTTTCGGCCATTTAGAAGTGCTGGGCTTATTTAATTTTTTTTAAACCTCCCTGAAACAGCTTTTTCTGTAATGACAGTAATACAGGACTCTATATTATCACAACGTGGTGTTTACTGGTATCTGAATTGTCTAATGGTAACTTGTTTTCACTGATATAGCTGACAGGGCAGAGATAATTAAGAAACAAAAGAATTTGAGTTTCTGAATAGCTGAATTTTGCTATTAAACACTCCATACCACAGCAGAAGAAATTAAGCTGACAAGCAGGTTGGGAAGGATAGTACAAATCCCCAGGAAGAGTTTGTGTTTAGGTATAGCAATTGACTATGTAAAATATTTCACCAAGGTAGAGGAAAAAAAGAGAAGAGGTAAAATAACCAATTTCCAAGCATTTCCAAGGTGTAAAATAGAGGTTTTGCAATACCTGTTCATCCTGACACAACAAATAGCAGCAGAGAGGGAAGAAACAAAGCTCCTGTGAGCCAGTGGCAGAACTTCCATTGGCTTCCGTAGGGTCATGATTCCACCCCAATATATACCTAAAACTACTGCAGCCCGATTTTGTTCTTCTGCTTAATGAGGTTTTAAATCTTGCACAGCCAGTAGCAGTTCTTGCCACAATGGTTAGAAAGTCAATGAAAGCTCACAGTTCAGTAACTAAATGACAAAGTAAGAAACTTTGGAATCATAAAATGGTTATAAGTGCTTGACCTAAAACTCTACAGATCTCCCAGTGACTACAATTGAAGCAAAAAGTTGATTTATTATCTGGCAGTCTGGGAATATGGACTGAGTTTGTGAAGAAAGGCAGATAGCTAATCCATGTAAATGATGATGGACTTTGCAAGCTGGATTTTTCATTATTTTTTTTTCCTGAGCTATGCCCCTTATTTATTTATTTTTTATTTTTTTACTTATTTAGTACCTACAAAGTTCTAGCCATTGTATGGGGTATAAGGTAGTCCCAGCTTTGCTGAAAGCACAGTAGGAAAAAGAAACGAAACATGAAAGAGAAATCAAAACTAAGGGGCAAGACCCAGAATGGCAGAGAGGAGGTGCAGAATTGCACTATGCCTTACATATGCAAACCCTTTGTCAGAGGCTTTAGCAGATTATAAAAGAAAAAGCACAATTTTAAAGATGATTCATTGAATTAGAGCTTACTTTGAGGGGAAAAATGCTGGGGGACAAACTTGTAAAAGCAAAAAAAAAAAAAAAAAAAAAAGAGAAGAAAGGCTGTTAAGGCAGGAGAAGTGGGGGGATGAGGTATGGCAGGAAAGATGATGACAGCTTAGTTTTGGCCCAGAACAATAAAGGGTGAAGATCTCGCTGAAGATACGCTGTGATGACAGAGTGCTTAAAGGGAATAAAAGCTAAGCATGCTCTGAAGTTCAAAGTTATTATGTAATATCACAGCAGAATCAGGGCCTCAGGTGCTGTACATATACTGAGGTTCATTTTCTGATCTGAAGAGCTTTCAGACTTGATGAGACAGAAGCGGGTGTGTGGGAGGGGAGAGAAGGACAATACAAACAGAGTGATTGCAGAGGTGGTTGTTAAACTCCATGGTAGTTCCATGGTTCTGTAATTCCTTTCTTTTCTACTAAAACTTCATTCTAAATTATTCCTCTGTCACTGGCAGATATGATTTAAAAGGTTTCTTTACTTCTCAGCACTCATGTCTTTGTTCGCTCTCCCCCTTCCAGAATTATTACAACCTCAGTTATGCCAATTCAGCTGCCTGCAGCCATGCCTTAAAAAGAAACGATCTGGGTTTTTTGTTGTTTTTTTAACTACTAAAAGCACACAGAGACAAAAACAATAAAGAAGTTCTTTCAGTTGTATTTGACAGGTTGGTAACATGGCAGCAGAGTCTGAGTGAGAGTCCGATGAGGAAATAATAGAAAAGGCTGAGTTTCCAGTAGCAAAAAGGTAGGATAACTGAGGGTTGGGAGCCCTGAGACAGGAGTGTGAAAAGGTGAGGAAAGCAGGTGTTGCTCTCTGACTAGTGGGTAAGTGAAAATGGCTTGTTTGTTTAGCAAGGAGGAATGAGAGCAGCAGTAACTCTTAGTTCAGTAATGACAGCCAGCTGGATGTTATCATAGGTGAAGCCAGGGTGAAAGCTGTGGAATAAAAATCTCTTAACAGACCTGATTTAGGACAAAAGATTTTTGATGCTGATGCTGAACCCAGTATCCTTTAGCACACTGGCTCTGCTTGGTATGCAAAAGACCAGGGGCAAGCCAGCAGTGCTCAGCCTCTTTTAACGCCATGTCCTCTTTAGCTCTTTACTACCGTGTATCACTGAGAAGGTTGTCTCCTAGTGCTGTCTACCAATGCTCATTTTGGTTAGTAAAGGTGTGAATTACCAAATTCTGCTACTTTTCTCCCTGTTCTTGCATGCAAAGGCTGTAATCTCTGATGTCATTTTCCACCAGATATAGCAAAAATTGTTAGTAACCCCATAAAACGAGGCATACTGTTCATTGGTTTGTAGGTCCTACAGCACACAGCAACGCGTTACAGTGCAGTGGGTCAACACACACAAATTAGGAAGGGCGTAAGAGCCATGAAAGCAGCAAAAAAGCTGTTGTCATCTGAGTCCTCAAAGGCATGCGCTGTGTGAGTGTTGGAGGGAGCTGGTCTCCTCTCTGCTTCTGTGTAACCACACGTGGGGAATGTGGTGCTCATTTCTGGGTGATCATTTACTGGAAAGATGCTGTCAAAGATTGGAGGAGAGTGGCAAAATCTGTTGCTGTGCTAGAGGTATTGATTTATGAGAGAAGATTAAAATACGTGTGGCTCAGATAAATGTTGACTGAGACTGGAGCAGAAGGGAGAAATGGAATGTTATTCAAATACTTAAGGAGTATTTGCACCAAAATAGGAGATGGATTTTTCAGTACTGTGCAAGATCTTTAGCTATAACAAATAGTGTGAAACTGGGAGGAAGAAAAAACCTCCTTTTCTATCTCTAGCTGACTATCAGAAACACATTCTTGTTGTGTGTTCTTGTTTGCAACACATAGTTTTTCCTCCTACAAAACTCTAAAGTGAAAATTCATGCAACGTTTGTGGTATTTTCCATGCTATTCTAATCTCCTAAATTGTATATCTTTCCCCTTGGATTTTGTCTATGTAGACTGTCTGCTCCTTTGGACGCAGAATCATTCTTACAAGTGGTTGTAGAGTAGGTCCCCCTGATCAAGGCCCTTTAGGTTATACTGTAGCCAGTAAATAAGTAATAATGGTAATGATAGCATGAGATATATTTGGCTGTGGAATGGCTTCCCTAGGAGAATAGCAAGAGGCTGATTATTAGCAAAAAAATGTTAGGAAGCACACTGTAGGGAATGGTTCTCCGTCAGCGGGGAGATGGCTGGATGATCTAATAAGTCTTTTCCTTCTCTGGGTTATGATTCTGTGAATACTGCCTCAGAGAGTTCTCTAAAAGTCTCTGATACTATAAGCTCTCTATTACGTGGGTGTGGGTTTTACAGCACTCCGGGAGGCTTTTGCTGAGGACACTGTAAATATATTCTGTTTTACATTGTGTGATGTATTTTAAATAAAAGGCTTAGATCTTTTTTTAATTGCTTTGAACTATTCTGCAGTCTGATCTTTTTCTTTAAGAATTAAGAAACTTTGAGATACTTTTGGAAAATACAGAACAGTTACAGGCAAGAAATACATCGCAACCTGGAGCTGGTTTAAATACATACAGCGCTGCTGAATTTGCCTCCTCCTGTTTCCTATGGTGAAATGTCTGTTCCGAGTCCCAACCTGCATGAAAGTAAAATGGGAATCTCAGGCTAACTGGCACTGTCCCTTTGTCTCTGAGTCCCTATTTAATCTTGTTCATTCTCTTGATGCTTCAGCCTCAAAGATTGCACTTCTCTGGGTTCATTTTTGGGGGTTTCAGCATCCTGAGAAGTCAGTACATGGGGATACTCCTACAGAAATTTCTTTGGTCACTGAAGATCAGGTCACAGGAAAGACAAGGTTCCCTATCGTGACTTGTGGCCTTCCAGGGAATGACTGCAAAATCATCTTCTCTTTTCAGCTTTCATTTCCTATCCAACTGGTCTCTCCTTTTCATTGACAAGTTCATCTCAGGCTTGCTGGGCCAAATAGCATACTGGCTAAAATCTGGACTATATTCATACAGCAGAGGGGCAGAGAAGAAAGAAGTTGAAACATTGGGTAGGACGTTGAAGATCCTGAACCCAGAAATCTACTGGCGCAAAGAAGATCCACCACATACAGTGTGTATGGATTTTCAAAAGGCCATTGTCAAGGTTCCACACCAAAGGTTGTTAACAAAACCAAGTTTCCACAGGATTGGAAGAAAGTCCTTTTATCTGTTTACTGATCATTTTATGATAGCAAGCAAAGGGACTTAATATACATGTCATGATGCAGAAGAGTCAGCAGGGACCAGTGTTGGGATGGTTCTTCATCAGTGACTTGGAACAAGAAGTAAACAGCAAAATTTTTTAGATGACCTAACATGTTTGTGGATTACAGTAAATTCTTTCGGGTAGTCAAGTGTCATGTCTATAGCAAGAAACTCCAAAAAAGCATCAAAAGTGATGGATGGATGAAAAGGTAATTTACCTAGGTAAGAGTCATCAACACCATGTCTACATGATACTGAACCCAGAGTATCGTATCATATAGAATCATAGAATAGCTTGGGTTGGAAGGGACGTTAAAGATCATCTAACTCTTAACTCCCCTGCCATAGACAGGGATGCCACCCACTAGATCAGGTTGGCCAAGGCCCCATCCAAAGGAGGTGGTTACAACTTGTAAAATCAAAAGCTTCACAGAAGCTTGTGGATACACAAGCCTTGGTGTACCCACATTTTGATTCCTCTGTGTTCTTTTGGTCTCTGCCTCTCAAGAAAGAGCAGAAGCTAGAAAAGATGCATAGGACAATCAAAATGATGAAGGGGATGAAGCAGCTGGCACAGAAAGAAAGAGAGAAAACCCTATGACTTTGGATAGGAGAAAACTGACTGGGAAAATTATCAAGGTTTGCAAACTTGTGAACGTGGATAAACTGAATATGGAACTGTTGTTCACCAGGGTACCATCAGATGAGAGGGAGTAACTACATTCAATCCTTAAAAAGCATTTGATGAAACTAGAGGAATATTAATTTAAAATAAACAAGAGGATGTCTTTCCATGGTAGTGAACTTCCTGAGCTTGCTTTCACAGGACATTGCAGAAGCTGCAAAATAAATCAGACGTATTTTTGGACAAAAAATTGATACATGGATGTTGAAAGGATGAGCCAGGGACATAATCTCTAGCATCCCTAGTGCAAGAATTGTGGACACAAAAATAAAGATGGCAGAAAGTGGCTAGGACTCTTGAATTTGGGCAGAGCTCCGCCCATCACCAATAGAACCTGGATTAGCTTGAGGTGGGTAATCAATCAGTCATCCCAGCCAGTTTTTCCAGGTAACCTCAAGCTGTAACACCGCTGTGTTGTCTTCATGTTTGGGGTAGCTTGGCTGCTAACACCATACCTTATCTGCATCTATTTTCTCCTGTGGAAGCTGCTTTTATTTGCCCTGTTTGTTCCAGTCAAGTAGGGATTTGACATTTGCTTTATAATAACAATAAGCTTGGTTTCCTTTTCTGTAAAATGGGTCTTTTCCTTACCCCTTGAAGGTGTTTTTAGCTGTATTTAGTGTTTGTAAAATGCTTGGAGGCAGATGGTGTTTTATGAATACAAAATAGTGTTAGGCTTTGTACTTGGGCACAATACTGTACCGTAATTCAAAGGCAATTCATGTAACATTAGTAAATCACTTTGAACTTTATGTTGAAAATATAAGCAGTAGTATAAAAATAAACCTTTTTATTTCCTCTGGTATATACAGTTAAATAAAGTAAGCCTATATAGCTACTAATCTCCAAAACCGTATTGCCAGTATGCTTTGTTGAAATGCCATCACCTTGCAGAAGAGACATTCTGTGTTTTGTACACATTTATGGTTGAAGAATAAATTTTCAGAGACTGTAAATGAAAAGATATCTCCGAACATAGTGATCAAATAATATCTGACAGTGCTTGTTTAAAGAAATATACATATATCTCACTGCCAGAGTATTTATGACTCTAATAAGTTTAGTTATTTTGCCTCATGGGGAAATTTCTGCTCCTCCAAATATCAAACTTGTTTGGTGTTGCGCTGTTTTTTCAGGAAGGAGCAAATGATATTATTAGTTAAATGGGACTGCACAATGCAAAAATACAATAGCATAGTTTAAAAATTGAACACCATATAAGAAATATATTTTACCAGCAATGGGAAATAGACAAACATTAAAAATTTAATGACACATCCCAAATGTCTAAACGAATAAATAAACAAACATTGCTGTTCAGCTGATTGATGTGAGGATCCTCTGTGGTTACCTTCAAGAGCACTGTTTTCTCTAATATCCTGTATAGTAATGAGTTCTGTGCATCACTTTTGTGTAACCTGACCATTTTTTCAGTACTGTACATTGTGGGACTGTCTGAACTCTGATTTTTCAGCAGGTTTTATTAGACAATACCAACTGGTTTCAGGTGATTTCTCAGCAACCATCCTGGGAATAAGTGGTCTTATGGTTCCCAGAGCAACAAAATTTGCGTGTTTGTCATAAAAATGCAAACACCTTCCTTCCCATTCAATTTTGAAACATATCACAAGGTAAGATGCACCTGTAGATGTTCAGAGCGTTGTATTCTGCTGCACAGGCGATGAAACAGAAATACGGTGGAACGAAAGGTTTGACTCTGTGCCAACCTGTGCTCAATTTTGTACTGTTTCCTTCTGTAAAACATGAACTTTTAATGAACTGATATGAATTGTAATGCTTAATGATGTTTTCTGTTACCTTAATGATGGGCTACAACTGTCTTTTACGTTAAGAGTTTATAAACTCTACTAGATATTTATTTAATTAGGAGCCAATGCTGGAAGTTTGTAATAAAATTTCCACAAACACTTTAGTGTCTGAGGAGCCAAATTTCCAGCAACCTGTGTTAATTGTACACAGAAGATTAGGAGAATACTGTCACAGTATGGTGCAATGCCTGACCAGGGTGGTTTTAGTCACCCAGGTCACAGTTCTATGCTGACACAGCTACAAAGGTTTGATCCCTGTGGTAGCTCTCAGATAGTTTGGGCATCTCCATGCTGCTCTCTGTTGAGCCATATTTGGAGTTTTATTTTGTACATTAAAAACAAAGGTCAAATTTCTTCGTCGAAAGAAGAGCTTCAGTGCTTACCTTGATCTGTTCTCTCAACACCCTCTTGTTTGCGGCCCTGCCTTCCTTATGCTTTATATGCCAATTCTTTGTGTCTCCTCTCCTGATGGAATTTATGGAAACCCTATGGTAAGACTACTTTCACCAAAGCGTAGCTATCTAAATAACTTCTAATCCAAGCTTGTAGAGTAGCCTTCGCAAACTTTCTTCTCCCATGGAAAAACATGCAGACTTTCAAGCTCAAGAAAGTCAGAGGAAAAAAATATAAATGGTGGAAATGTCAGGACTGGGCTTAGAAAAGATTGTTTTCCAGTCTGTTCTGTAGGTGACTTCCCAGCATACTGGCAGCTGTTGCTAAAAGGTGAAGACAGGCTGAATTGTCACCAGCTTTAAGGGGACAGTTGTCCACCTCATTTCCCTTCTGTTGAAAGGGCAAAACACATAAAAGAAAATGTATGTAAGCATCTAGCACTGATGGAACATTTGGTTGCTTGGTTGAACATCTATGTGTGAGGAATTTCTGTATGTAGTTCAATGTACAGTGCTGGTACTTCTGCAGAAGATTTGGGAATTTTTTCTCCTGGGGAAGCATGAACGAGGGCCTCTCTTTACTGTTAATTTCCATTAAAAGAGCATTCTGTATTCACAAGCCAAGTTTGCCAGATCAGTTTTCATGTTTGAAATGTTCTGACTTTTGGGTGCCTGATGCTGCAGCTTTGACTTCACTGACGCCATAAAGTGTGATCTCAATAATCTGTTTTTGCTTACACATTTAGGCAGATCATGGAAGGAGTACATGTGGTGTTTTTAGAGAGAGTTTCATTTTGGGCTTTGAGCATTCTGTGTCTCTTTAAATATTCAGATACAAATAAATAGTGAGAAAATTGTCTTTGCAAGCTTCAAACCATTCTAGGACTACTCTGTTGCCTCCAGCCAGATACTGTCTGATGTTGCCTAGACAAACCAGGGCAAACCATTATCATGGGATTAAACACTAAATACCTGCAAGGAGCATTCTCTTTATCAGATAGCGCTCTGTTAGCAGAGTTCATTCACTTTATTGCATATATAACTGTGGTGTCAAATAGACTGATTTACAACACCTGGTCTTTTACATAATCTTTGCTATTTGCTGCTCTTGTAATCTGCCAAATCATTTAGCCTTCCTGATAGCAGAAATGCTGTAAAACTTAGATAAACTTGCAGAAGAAATAAACTCCAAGGTACTGCTGAAATCTAGGGCCTGCACGTTTGC
This sequence comes from Cygnus olor, assembly GCF_009769625.2. Lineage (NCBI taxonomy): Eukaryota > Metazoa > Chordata > Aves > Anseriformes > Anatidae > Cygnus > Cygnus olor. The sequence continues at coordinate 8,434,063 of NC_049198.1, read as the reverse complement.
TATAAATGCACTGGCTGGTTTGGTTTCCCCCTACCTAATCTGTGATTGAATGTGGCTGCTGGAGAAATTGAAATTTTATGATAGCACTACAGTCAGAGGAGATAAGCATTTGTATGCTAGACTAGATTAATCTAAAAAGAAGTTTTAGGTGTGGCTAATGAAACCAGTGTATGTGTTAACTGGTTTTCTTTGGGGTTCAAAGCATCTGTGTATATCTGTACAGAGTCTAGTCTAAAACTTTATGTGAAAAGTCTAATATAGCTATGTGCTAGTTCTCACTAGCAGTATAGCTTATTCCATTTTACATTGGAGATATTTTTAAGGAGCCTCGGTTTTTAGAGGGTACTTTCTGAATGCTAATACAAACAACAGGCCCATTTATAGTGGTCTTGCATGGCTACCTATGTCCTTCTGAAGTTCTTGGTTAGAGTAACTGTAAGACATCACATTTGGGTAGGGTTAGCCATTTGAAAAAGTCCATTTGAAACAAAACTAAAGCTCTGTTTTTGGGGGTTGAGTCACTCATTTCTGGCTATTAGAGGTAATTTTGAACAGACATAATAGAAAGACATGTAGACGCATGAAAAATGTGAAAAAATCTGGCAAAATATGTTTCTGATTGGATGAAATGCAAGCTAGAACATCTGAAGGAAATTAATACAGATACTCACATAGACGAGGGAGCACTGAGATGCAGTTACGTTGAGTCAGGCTGTGTTAGGAAGGATGGCTACCATCAAATTGGAAGGAACAATGAAAATTAAAGGAAATTAAAGAGTTGGCTTTTGGAGCAATAATAGCATAACTAAGATTGCCATTAATATCAGTATTAACCCACCAGTGCCCCAGTTAACTCACATGAGCTGAGGAAGTGTTTCAGCATTTCTTGGACATGGCTACAAGTTAGCTTGTCACAGTCGGTGTTCTGACAACTGCTGGGACGTAACACTCGCCACTGGAGCTAATGAAGGGTATTTTGCATGGCTTTTCTGGTTTAGGGAAGAAAGTTGCTTTACCTCCTGCTGCTGCACGAGGAGACTGGACATTACAAATGGTGGTGTGCCTCTGGGAAATCCATTGGTCTCTGCTAATCTTTCACATCAATAAACTGTTGTGAATATTTGTACTGAAGATTTTCATCCCATCTGATTTTAGGAACCTGCCTCAACTGGCTGATTTGGTTGCATAGTCTTCCTAGGCTGCCCCTGTCCTGAATGGAAAACCCAAGGCTTTTCCACCATTACTCAAAGCGGGGAACAGCTTGAGATGTCTCCTCACTCTGTGGATGAACTCTTTCTTCTTAAGTGACAGGGACCGTATGGAAACCAACCAGCCATACTGATACCTTACTTGGGTGCTGTGAATAATGTTCTCTGCATGTGAGTGCCTGAATTATTTCAGCATTGGGAATGTTAGGCAGGCTGGTGTTAACAACAAAATGGAATGAAGGGGACTTTTAGGTAAAACTCTGGAGTCATATCTCTTAGATTAGAGAACAACCTCCCTGGGGAGGCAGGGAACTGGTATTGTTTAAGACATTTAAAATTGGACAGGAGAAAATGTATTGTAATGATCAATCCTGTGCTGGTATTTGGATCAGGTCTTGTCTTGTGTGAATATTAATAGGAAGTCTCTGTCTAAAGTACCTGCCATTATTCAGCGTGCGTTACTAGCTAACACTGGCCTGCAACCTTCCCCCACATCTGTACTCACACTTAAAGGACAGCCTGAGTAATGTCTAGCACCTTTGCCTTCTCTCGTGGTGCCTGAAGTGTTGATTTTGTATTGCCTTGCTTAGATTATATTCCTTCAGTGCTTCCACCAGACAGACTCCATATACTGCATAGAGATTTACAGGAAGCACATGTAGTTTGTGGCAATAATAATAAAGTCTCCTGCTGTTTTCAAATCCCTGGGAAACTAAATCAAGTGTAGAGGTCTATTCAAAAAAGTGCAGCATGTGTATAAGTCACTTTGTCATTACCTGTGTGGGTCTGTCTTGTACCTGTTCTGTGTATTTGGCTGTTATATCTCTGAATCCTGTCCTCGATCTCCGGAGTGTGACTAAGACATTACACACATCAAATGGAAAAGCTGATGAAACAGCTTAAAATAACCCAAGCACCCATGCTTTGCTCGCCTCTTTTTCACCACCTCTGTGCTGGTATTCCTCATAGGAACTTGTATAGCAAAATTCATTCTGGACTGATGGACCCATTAGACAAGCGTAGGTCTAGTCTGGATTAAGCAGGTGGAAGGATTGGATTCAATTCCTGTGTGATGCTTAATGGAACTCCCATTTTCTTGGTATGTTTCTGTAGGTATGAAACCTCTCTTCTGGACCTGGTTGAAGCTATGAGTCCCATATCTGCCCCAGGACACCTCTACAGAGAATTATATGATGGGAACAACATGCACACACCTCGTCATATGAGCCGCAGGCCATCGTCTTGGTACCAGAACCCTCGCAGTTCCAGAAGCAGAGCAGATGAGATAGAGGAGAGCCGGCTGCTCGAGGAGATTTTCTTCATTTGACACTGCTCTTTATTCTACAGCCCTTCTGTAGAATTTTTAGGAACTTTTTATTTCTGATTTGCTTGTGTTAAAGTACCATTTTAAATTATTTGAGTGACAACTGATTGTCTTCCCTCTTCTAATAGTTAATTAGCATCCAGTTTCATTTTGGATTTAGTAATCATGGTGCAAGAATGTTTGTGGGATAGACCAATCAGAAAGCGTTAACTTTTTTTCTAAACCTTTCATGTGCCAAGTAATCATTCTAAAGCAGATTTTTTTTTCATCTACAACATTTTCTAATAGATTGAAGTCACAGTTTTGCCAGTCTCATATCAGAAGTATATTTCATTATTGATTTTTAGCTCTAAAGCAGTTTGCAAGAACTGCCTAACATTCAAGAGCCATAACGTTCAAAGTAGATTATTTTCTAATTAAACAAGTCTGTTTAAAACCTGGCATATTATAAAGGTACAAGCACTTTACTACTTTTTTCAGTGATTTTATGATCTACCTTTTCCTTCAGCATTCTGATGTTTAACATGCTGGGTTTTTAGGGGATAATATCATAAGCTCAACTTTACAGTGTCTAATAACATTAATAGATGATGTTGCAGATTGATGTACTAGGCATCCATGTGAAATATATTCCTCTTTAAATCAGTGCTATTTGACATAGTTTATGCGCTGGGAGACCTAACCCTGAAATAGCAGAACACAGTCAGACATTGTAGTGGTCCAAAACCTATGTGATGTACTTTTCAAGATGAAATATATAGTTGTGGTAATATAAGAACAGTCTTAAGACATTTTCACTAACTTGCACTATTTTGATCTGGTATCCAGGCTCCATAGTAAATAAGACAAATCAGTAATTATTTCCACCAGCGGCTCGCAATGCACATTTCCCTGCCGGCTTTAATTATTCATGCTGTATCTATTTCAGTTTATTTAAATGCACTTCCATCTACTGCATGTACTTGGTTATTTAAAGAAATGTGCAGAATTGGTAAAAATGACTGCAGATTACAGGATTAATGGTCATTTTCTCCACAATGCGGTGTTCATATTTTATTGTAACAGTAGCCACCGGCATGTGTTCCTAGAAATATGAGGCTAAAATACTCATTTTGCACAGTAAAATTGCAGCGAGGGAAAGGTAGAATTGAGCCAGTACGGGCAAGTTCTAGGCCATTTGCTCCCAAACACCAATTGGTGGGCCAGTGCAGCTTTTTGCTGGTCTCTTTAGGCAACCCTGCTTATCTTAATGGCAGCAAGTTGCTGGTCTGATCCTTGGGGTATCGCTGCTGCCTGCCTCCAGCACGCTTGCTCTTGTGCAAGGCTTGGTACTCCTGTGCTCTGCAAGGAGCTGGCAAGACTGCAATGAGGCACGCCATGCCTCCTCGGGGAGAGCAAGCATGATGCAGAATATCCAGCATGCCCCCCTGGCAGCACCCTGCTTTTAGAGCAGAAATAAAAGGAGGATGAAGGGGGAGGTAAACCTTAAGTTATTCTGAGCTGTTTCGTTCAGGCTCGGTCTTAACCACAAATTAGGTGGTACCTTTTCCATGTGTCCCAGCTGAATTTTCAAAGGTGCTTGGAGGAGTTCACAGGAGGGAAGCGACATTACTGTCCCAAAAAATGACTGCTGTGGAAAGGCCTTGCTTGGTCTGTCCTGCTGCCAGTGAAGCATCATAGTTCTTTCCAGTGTGTCCATCTGCTGTTGAGTGTCCCTCGTGTTCTGCTCCCTGACCCTGTGAAGGCACAGGTTTCTGGTTAAAGCCCCAAACACATGACAGGTGCCCTGACCCAAGTGTAGCAGTTGGGGCAATAGGTTTTCTCACTCAGCATGTTTCTGCTGGCCAAGTAGTCTGCTTCTTTAGGAAGACAGGGAAAGGGTGGGGAAGGAAGAGAAAAATGTACAAGGAGCAGCAGGAAAACCATGGAAAACCATAAAAGTGATGACTGGCACATAGATCTTAAAGTTTTGGGTTGATTTTTTGTGAGTTGGTTTTGTTTTTGTTTTTTGTTTTGCATTTTTGGCATTTGTAAAAAACAGTTCTCTGATTTCAGCCTGATTGCTTCTCTTCTCTTTTCCAGTTTGACTGAAACTTTAATTGCCCTTTCTAATAAGTGCTAACTGACCTTTTGAAACAGCAAAAAATAGAAGTATATCTCCTGAAAGGTGCCTTTGTGTATCCAGTCAAGAACACTGCATGGGAGCATTATGTTCTTTGGTTCCTCGTGGGTGTCAATATTTAACTGCTTTAGGATTCCTTATGATCCATTTTGTCCATTAACAATTCTAATTCTGATGGTGACTTTTGACTTGAATCTATATTTTGGTAGTAGCTCTTTTTAAAAAGACGCTGTCAGGGTTGTGGGCTCTGTGCTCAAGGTGCTGTCGATCAGTCAGAGCTACACGGGAGGCATACCTTTATGTAGCCAAGAATTCTACAATTAAGATAGTTGAAATATCTGATGGATGAAGATCTGCATGTTTTAACTATCTGTGAGATGTGAACCGAGAAGCAAAAGCTATTAATTTGGCAGACCCTTTGAAAAATCATTTTTTATAATGCTGGCTCTTGCTCTAGTTATCAGCAGTACATTAGGAATAGTGTTTAGCAGTCAGTGCAAGCGAAGATATTTTGCCATGAGGCACTACAAAGTTGAAGTTATTAAAACATTTATAGCCTTAGAAAAAAAATCAATGATTGTCAAATAGGAAAGGACAAAATCAGTAGTTGGGACTGGGAGGGGAATTGTTTTCCATCTGCTAAAACAGTAGAGGAAATGCAAAAATTAAACCAGCAAAAGCAATCACTTGACAGTGTCCTTTTAAGTTTAAGCTCCTATATTAGGAAGCTGCCGCTGGGGAGTTAGTCCAGCCACAGATTGTTTGTCCAGAGCGTTCCCAGTTAATACGCTTCAGCTACACATTGGGCTGTATTTTACAAGAGGCTTCGTGGAGTGACATGACTCCTGCTAAGGCTGCTACCCATACCTTCACTTTGTGTTCTTCCCGAGTGGCTCGTACACATGCGCTGGCCATGTTTGTGTAGTCGTTGCTTTTGTGCACCTTGCACGCGGTGGACCTGTAGCAATCACATCCTTTCCACTTGTAGCCTCTCCAGTCTCACTGTTGAGTACCATCTTGAACATATATTTATATATGTATGTGAGGTCTTAATCTAATAAATTATCTGGGGGTTTCGATTAATCTTCCAGCCTTTCATTTATTTGAATTATCTTCTGGCTTCTTTTGTCTGATGCAGATGTAGCAATTGCCATTGACAATATGTTCCACTTTCCACACCATCATATCATGTGTATTCTAAATCTCCAGCTTGCTAAAACAGATGAGGAAATAGTTTTAAACCCTCTCTTTCTCTCCAGAACATGGGTATTGCTGTGAAAAGGAGCAAGACCTCTTTTGGGGCTTGATGTTTGGGGAACAGAATACAAAAGAGAGGAGAGATGAGAAGCCAGCAGCATGCACTGGGACAGAAAGGTGGGATTTAAAAGTAAGGAAGAAAGGATGGAGGTAAAGACAAAAAAGGACAAGGATGCAAGGGAGAGTACTGAATGAAAGGATGAGAGAAGGTATAATTTGAGTGGAGCTGAGCCAGCTCTGAGGGTAGAGATGAGTTGTTAAAATATAGTAAGTCAATTAGGGAGAAATGTCTTCAAGCACTGGTTCCCAGCTGAGGCTTATGACCCCCTACTCCTTTTCCGGACCATGTTCCTGCATTTGGGGAGCTACTGTCCAAAGGATACCTGGTAAATCAGGCAAAGGAGGAAATGACCTAACTCTATCTGACCAAACTTTATTTAGGCAGGGAGGCTAGAGCACAGGGAGAGTAGCAGGGTGAAGCCCAGAGGTAACCAAAGCATGGACTGAATTTAATTGCTGGTGGGAAGTGTGGTGTGGGCTTAGATTACAGAAGAATGTGAGACTGGATATAGCAAGAATTTGAATAAGGGAGAAACAAGAAAAACAAAATTTGTAGTGATCCACTGAGCTGTGGAGGTTTGGTGCTAAGGAGGGAGAGGAAAGGGCTTAGCTGTGCTTGAGACAGACTCAGCTTGAGCTATCCAAAAGATATCCCCTGAAAGCACACATGAGCCCAGGGTTAAACTCTAAAAGTTGCAGCAGAGATTTTCTGAAATATGACCTCCGAGCAGTCTTTGAATTTGTACCATCTGAGGGGGAGAGAGCACAACCTGGTTAGTTAGAAACCTCTTTTTTCACTGTTAACAAATTTGTGAAATTGTGTGCTAATTAGTGTATGATTTATAAATTTACATAACTGCCTGCTACATAAGACAACACAGAATATTGAATGAGGTGATTTAAACCAGCAGAAGCACTGAAGTCTGCTCTGACTGGGTGTCTCTCCTCTGGAAAAATGCCTTTCCCAATTTCATAGCTGCTCCCCGCATCTCTTGAAGTCTTAACTGCGCACGATGACAATAAATGTTTTACTATAATGTGGTGCCGTGTAGCTGTGAGAGAACAGGCTACCTTGAGAATCTTTGGCATGACTATAGCAGAGCTTTCACCATGGTGCTTGTTTGTGGGGGGTGTTTGGAGCAGAAATCACCAAAAAAAACCCACCAAACAACAACAAACAAGAAATGCAACTTGTTCTAGTTACTGTTGTTTTTTGACAACTCTCACGGTGGTTCACAGGGAGTGCTGGTATGTCCCAGCTGCAGCAAGAGGACAGAGACTTGGGGAAACAGGATTTGATTCCCAGCTTTGGAAAAGCCACTTTGCTTTCTTCTGTGGCGCTTTGGGTTCAGCTGGTGAAGACAATCAGGAATCATACTTACTACCACATCTCTGAAGGGCTGTGACTTGTATTAGCACCCATGGCATGAGGTGCTGGGCATATCCACCAGCAATTTGTCTCTGAAATGTAAGCTGTTGCAGCAGAAGCATATCAGCCAGTTGTTCTCATCCAACAGAAGCTGAGACTCAGACTTCATATATTTTGAAGCTTAAGGGGCTATTTCAGGCCTTGGGAAGCTAAATTGGAGAAACTCAGATGTCCCTGACAGATGAGGCCCTGACGTACATGAGGTGAGAGATGCCCAGAAGGTCCCAGCAGTGAAATCAATCCACAGGCTGCAGCAACAGATGTCAATTCCTAGTTTCCTTACTTCAGGAATCATTCTGAATATGTAAAAAACAAAACAAACAAACAAACACATTTCGTTCATAGCATTCAATAACCAGCCCTAGAACATTAAGTTCATTCTTTCTGATCTCATGTCTACAGATGGAATGTAAAAAATTAAGGAAAAGTTGTCTTTCCTGATTGTTTATTGGCAACTACCTTAAAGCTTTGAATCAAGGATGCAGTTGGAGCTCTTTTCTGAACACAGAGTGGTGAGTGTCATGAGCATCAAGGGCAATGTGGGAGCTCCTCTCCTCCTCTAGAGCTGGTAAGGAAGGAAATGGTGAGGTGGATTCACAGACTTGTTGGATTCAAGAGCTTGTTCTTTCCCACGCTAGAGTTGTCTGTGAGGTATTTGCACTGAAATTTTAAAAGCACCTTGTCAAAATCTTCCAGTGTTTAATTATCTGCTATGAAACTGCCTTGTTTTGAGGTTGAATTGCTCTAATTTTAATTTCCAGCTGCTGGACTTAGTTGTGCTTACAGAAACAAGATGGCACAGTTCCCGTGTTACTGGACAGTAAGTACCCCTATGCATTGGTAAGCTCCCTGCTCAGCCTTCTCTTTGACAAGCTGAGGTCCTTTAAGCCTGGTGTCACAATGTCTCTTTTCCAGCCCCTGGATAATTTGGTGGGGGTGTCTGTTTTTGAACTTTCCCCAACATCTATGCATCTTGAAGGGGTTGCACTAGAGGTGAATGACAGATTCCAGTTACCATTGCTGTGAATGGTGACAAAGTGGCCCCATTCTGCACCGTATTTCCCTGTTGACATGTCAGGAGCTTTGTTTGGAGGTGTTGGGCTGGGTACCTGGTCTCATTGCACTTAAGATCATGGCTCTGTTTCTTGGAAGCAGAAAGTCTGGGTATGAAATCAGGAGACCCTGCTAAATTTAGTAGAGTTGAGGAGGAAGAAACAATGCGACGTAGAAATACCAAGCAGAAAAAAAACGTGGGATTCAGTTTGTGATGGAGGGTGAACTTTGGGGTGCTGCATCCATGAACTCAGCCACCTTGAAAACAATCCGAAAGGCACATGCTTAATGGCAAGGGGGGAAGCTAGACAGCAGAAACCCTCAGAGGGGGAAGAGAGAACAAAGCAGGAGGTGATGATACCTGATAGCAACAAAAACAGACAAGAAGACTTTTGAGCTGCAGGTGAGGAGGTGATGACACCTCCAAATTGCACAGGAAATGGCTCCTTGTCGGTGGCTCTGGTGCCCTGGTATTTGCACGAGTGCCTTCAGCACAGGGATCTCATTACCAGAGAGTTTACTGGCAGATTGGAGGGATTTCAGTGAGGAGTAATAAAAATGATCAGGGACTGCTAGAATTGACATAATGAGGAAACAAGATGAGAAGAGTCAGATATTTATAGCTTGGGTGAGAGAGACAATTAAAAGGTGGGATGGGAGATGGACTGGGTGACCTGAAAGCCTTGTCTGTATCTAATAACCTCGTTGTGCTGTACAGAGGACTTGAATTTACCAAGGCTGTCAATCTGACTCTTAACAGCCCTAACTTCCCATGTTGAAAAGCTCAGGTGGGTGTACTCTGGCTGTATTGACACTGTCAGAATGTCACTGGTACTGAACTTTGTTTAAAAAAAAATAGTCATCAGCCATATTGTGGAAAAAAATGACACTTTGACAGCAAAGGGGAAAAAAAATTAGACCTGCATAAAATGAAAAGCCATTGAAGTCCTTGCTGAGAGCAGGCCTGAATGGAAAGGGCTCCTACAGTGTGAAACTGATGCTGCTGAGCCCTTCTGCTGTCCACATGGAGCTCTGCCGAGTGGGGAGGTCCTTGTAGAGGGATGGAGCCTTATAGAGAGATGGAGCCTTGTTCTGTGTGAGGCAGGTGCTGTGCCACCCAGCTGTGCACGCAGGTGAGCATCACTCCTGCTTTCTTGTCCCTGCGTGATGCTGAGCTCCACGATGGCTCTCTGCTCCTCCTGGGTTAGAGACCCCTGAGAGAAGAGATGGTGGCACGCTGGCCCATCCAAGTAATCACTGAATATCCTTGTGATAAGGGTTATTTCAAACTGGGGCTGAGCCGATGGCTGCGTCACATGTGCCTGACCACAGCGGAGGAGAGAGCTCAGGATTTGCTCCGGACTTGGGAGGCTGCAGCAGCGCTGGGGCAGCCCAGCTGGAGGCCTCTTGGTGACTGGGTCTGCAGGCAAATTAAAATGCTGTGGCTGAAAGTAGCAGGGCTGTGCCTGTTAGAGGCACTTCGGGGAAATATCAGAGTGGTGTCTGTTGAGTCTGATGGCAGAGTAGCCGTACTGTTTTAATGATACCTGTGTGCAAAGGCCACAGCTGCTTTCATCCATTTCACATTAGTCTGACTTTCATGGAACAGACATAGCCTACGGTGGTGGAAGGGAGAGAAAGGTGACCAAAAAAAAAAAAAAAAAGAAAAAAAAAAGCCATCAATTTTTTACTACTTTTTCCATGCTTCTGAGCTGCGATACCAAGCTCCGGCTGAGCAACAGTAATCTTATCCAGCATACTGTTGATTCTGTTGATTTAAGCCTCTTGGATTTATATAACTTTGGAAATGGTAAACTATATTAATTTGCTGTGTTTTCAAGGGAAAGTTATTTATTGAGAGACATTTTTAACTCAAGTGCCAGGAGCCTTAAATCATTATAATAAATTCATGCTATTCAGGGCTTCTTACATTGTAATAAATTTGTTTTAAACATGAATGAGGAGATCCATGATTTCTTTAATATACTGTTATGTATTTCCTTTCAAAATGACACAGCTCACTATATCAAGTGGGAGAATAATAGTGAGAGATTTACAATACTTAAGAATAACAGAGTCTGGGAATGTGACATGTTAACCAACAGCGGGCAGGGGGCTGGCGAGAAGGAAGCCCACCGCTCCCAGTGGCAAGAGAGAGAGTTAACAGTGTGACAGCAGGTCAGGACAGGAGGGTGAAGGCGAGAGCTCAGTGGGAAGCATCCCTGCAGGATGGGAATCACAGCTCAGCCTTACAGTCACCTCCGTTTTACTGTGAAAAGTGCAGCTGAAACACCCAAAAGGTGACGCAGAGTGCTTGCTGCGAGTCACCCTCCCCTTCGTGGCTTCGGGTACCCACTTCAGCCTCTCCACAGGGACCTTGTCCCACGGTGGTGCACGTGGATCACATCCCTCAGTGGCCACAAAAGCCTCTGAAGTGCAGCGAGGAGGCACCAGGTAAGCGCTCTGATAAATTTTGGTCTCCGCTGTTAATCCCTGATCCCTCATTAAACCTCTGCTAACCCTGCCGCTCGCTGCTGGACTGCTGCAAAGAGCACGAGATGATAAAACTGGCTTCACATCACGTCCTCCCGGCTTCAAGGGGGTCCTTGCAGAGGGTAGAGGAGGAGCTGGGCACAGACACTGCCTTGGTGACATAAGCATCCCAGGTCTGGACACAAATTTGCTTCGGCAACACGGCTGTGGCTTTCTTGAAGAGCAGAGCCCCTCTGCACCGTGTAAACCTTGCTCCTGTGCCTCAGCCTGCTTCCTTTCTTCAGGGAGCGATATCTGATGTTTGCAGTGATCTTGGGATTGGGGTTGAGTGGGGCAAAGCATTGCAGTGCTCAGAGCTACAAAGGCCAGTTGGTTCCCTAGTATCTAATGAGAGCAATTACCCCCTGAGATGCCGAAAAGTCTCCCAGCTCTCCAGTACACAGCTGTGCTGTAAAGAAGCCCCAGCAGCAGCTCTGCAGAGGAGGCAGACAGATGCGAGGACTCTGCTTGCTGTCTCAGGGCTCTCTGTGTTTTGTTTGGAGTTTTTTGATTTTTTTTTATCGTGCTTTGTTTGGAGTTTAGTGCTAGTGCTCCTGAGGCACCAGCTGATCTGTAACCCCCGAGGCAGCTGCCTGTCGGATTACTAGAACTTCATCCCACAGCCATGCAGGCCCTGGGCCCTACCTAAAATCTGTCCTGCTCTACCACAGACCTAGCTCTGTTTTGCTTCTGTAGTACTGTAAGGCCAGCAGCTGGCAGCTATTTGCTAGGTAAGTGAGGGTTTTAGATCATCATGCTTGGTCCCAGTGTGCTTGCCACGAAAGACACGTTTTGTCTCATACCCTAACGAACCTGCACTCTCCCTCACCCCTAGCAGCACAGGGACTGAAGTAGGCAATTTTGTCTGGAGACAGAAGCAAAAATCTGCCCCTAGGCTGCCTGTGCAGAGATCCAAGAGCATTTGCGTGGCTCTAAAGTGTTAACAGCTCTCTGGTGGATGGGGCCATAACAAAATGCAGCCAGGCAGCCCTACTGGCTGAAATGTAGGCTGGATGGGCCCTACTGAAATGTAGGCCATCCCAAAACTGCATCCCCGGTGGCCTGGGCATGGGGCTGGCAGCGGAGGGAGCAAGGCTGGGAGCAAGGCCACAGGCTGCCGGGCGGCTTCGAGAAGGCCCCGCCTGCTCGCAGGAGTGATGGCAGGGCCTCATCTGTCAGCGCAGAAAAATGTCTGGCCAATAAACTTGCCAAACGTCCCTAATAAAGGGCTGGATGTGTTATCATGTAGAATGGTTTTATAGGGGACGGCCATAAAACGTGCACATTGCCCTTTAAAATGCCAGGATGAGGATTGATTCCAGCAGGGCGGAGGGAGAGGAGGAGGGGGAAGGAGGCTAATTGGAAAAGAGGGATAAATCCAGGGGCTCATTTCTCTGCCGTGGTTCCCCAGGGAGTCAGGGAGTAGTAACACAGTAGGAGTCATCGCTGGGCTAACCAGGGCTTATGTGCCATGCCTGGACCTGGGCTTCTTCACTCCGTTCTCTTCACGCCATGCAACACTGGGTGCCTTTTCTGGCATCTGCTTCTGCTGCTGGCTCAGGCCAGCCCTGTTCTTGCTCCTTGTCCTTGGCCCAGGGAAAGCTGTGGAGATACCTCCATCAGCATCTCTTTTGGTTTCTCCTTATCTGTGCCTCTCCTTCTCATCCCAGGGCTCCAATACCCATCGCTTTCCCCTTGCAGCTTCCAGTAGATGTGTCCTGCCTGGCCCAATAGCTCCAAGGCCAGCTCCTCTCTCCTTCTCCTCCCTTGTGACTCCTGGCTGTCAGCTGGCCCTGAAGTCCACCACTGCCAGGAGGTGGGCCACAAGGGTTTGGGCAGCAGTTTTAGGTCCCCTGCCCTGTGGGAGAGCCCATCCTGAGGATGCAGGTTGTTGTATGTGCCCTGGGTTCTGCTCGAGTAAGCAGGAGAGGGGGAGCTGGAAGAACATCCAAGGTGCATTTAGAAGTGATCAATAAATATATTGTACTCCAACTCACTTTTGATGCTGCAGAAAACAGGCAGTGATTTCACTTAATAAATGTAGACAGTCTTGCAGAGCTACAAGACCATCTATTCTGCTAGAAAATTTCTACACAACGGGATGGCACGAGACCCAGGCCCCGGTGTTTAACGACAGCTGAGGCTCACAGAGTGCTGTTGGCAGTGGGGCGCTGTGTCTGATTTCTCATTTTCCTTTTTTAGTTTCCCCGAACAGGGATGCTGGGCAGCCAAACCCTGATGAGATCTGGTAGCAGAAAATATTAAAAAAGAAACCTTCTCCTTCTTAAAAAGTCACTGAAGGCCTCCGGGTGGGAGCTGGGCAGGTACTGGAGGGACAGAAAAAGAAAGAACCAGGAAAAGTCAGATTGATGTTTGGCAAGGATTCGTTCAGAAATGTTTGTTGGTGTCAGTGTGGATTTGTTGGTATGTGCTAGGTCTCACTTGTCCTCCCATGCCATGCATGTGGCGCTGCCGAATTTCGAGTTTGAAGTGACCCTGGAAATCCCCAGAAAGCCTGGTGGTGGCACCAGCGGGAGGGAGAGGGGGTGGAGGCAGCCCCCGGGCTTGCAGTTTGTCCCTCAGCTCTGTAAATGCTCTTCCCAGTTGGATATTGTCCTTGGTGACCAAACCCAGGGAAAGCTGCAACTCAGACGGAGCAGACGCCTATTTGCTTCCACTGGGCTTGCAAAAAATAGCACTTCTCCCATCACAGTTAGAGATGAGTCAATATATCATGATACAGACCCATGTTAAACAACATGACTAATGGATGTGGTGTATCATGTGAATTTGGATGAGAGAATAGGTTTTGATATTAACTGTTTCTTCTGGAAAGCAGAGAGAGCTTATGAAAAGTAGCCAAAGAGATGGATCTCACCTGACTTTCTCACAGGGTGCCCCACCTCGTGTGATAACAAGTTAGGTTTATTCAACAGAGGAGCTTTAGGACTGACACAGATTTTGAGATTGCCAAACTGGGCGGTGTTCAAGTCCAGGATTTTCAGTTTTGTTACACAGTTGTGAAGTTTGGAGTAATGTCTAGGCTCCCAGCCTGAGATGCATCTCCGAGGTCTGGATTTGCTTCTTCGCTGCCTTTTGGCTCAGGCCCATCCCTACGGTACCCACCACAGTGAAATTTTCATTGAACACAGTTTTAGTTCTGGAATTGTAATTAAGTTTACGGGCTGGTAAATTTTGCTGTGAACACTTTCCTGGCTCCTTTCCTAAGCATTTGGTCTACTCATCTACTACGTAGTGTTTTGCAGATGCTATTGTATATTATATTGCCAACCACAAGTATGAAAAAATGTGTGATTTAGAAAAATACTAATACATTTGAGGTCTTTTTGTTGTTGTTGTTTTTGCTCTAATGGTCACACTTCAAAGCTTTTTTTTCAGTGTTTGCTAGACATTAAAAAGTTATGAGGTTATGGGGCATGTGGGAATCTCATCCTGCCACTTGACTCCACGAGCTGTGACCTTTCCATTTCCTCATCAAGCTTATGATCAAACCATAAGCATGACAATACTGCATGTAATTGCGCTCTGAATTAAAGCATTTCCTCCAACATCCAGCAATAAGGAAAATGAAATCTTCAGGTAGGTTTTACTGATTCGCCTTGAAAGAATTTCATCTCATGCTGAACATTAAGCCACCTAGTAATATCTGGGTACTTGTCTACTTTGAGACCCATGGGAGAATTATATCAAACTCAGTCTTAAAGGGGATTAATTAAGCTGCATCAGTACCCTGTTTCGACACTCAGAATTTAGATAAGTTGAAGTACGACCCCTTTAATTTACATTTTATGGAATGAACTGAAAGAGATGTGAGACCTCTTTGACACCAAACGAGGGTGTCCGAGAAGCAGCTGATATGGTTTGACTAATCCGTTTTACATTATACCTTAGTTAATTCAGACAGAATGACCCAGCGTAGACAAGCCCTGAGATGTTGAGACTGGGTGTGATTGTACTGCAAATATCTGCTTTCCCAGCTGTTTTGTGAGGAGATAGGAGGTGTGTAAGAAACAAGATGATCTATAAAATGTGACAGAGAATGTAAACCAGAGATAATAGCTCCCAAACGTCTGCTGTTCTGAACAAGTTTTGTCCAATATCACCTTTGTTGTGGTCTCAGTTTGTCTGTTTGTTTTAAAGCTTAATCAGCTTTTTTTGAACATTGGGAAATTTTACTTTTGAGTGAAGACTCAGACTCATTTAGCTAATTAGATACCAAGGTGATGTGTGCTTTATGTACACTTCTGACATATTCTTTTTCTTATCCCTGCCACCAGTTACTTGGCTGTGAAGTCTGATGTCTCAACCCTTGCCAAGATTTCTGAGCTGAGTTGGTGGTGTGGGCTTTCTCCACCTTTTGGTTCCCATTTCAAGACGCAAGTAGTTTTCTGTTTACCACTATCTATTTTTTCCCTCCTTTCTTTTTTCTTCTGGAAAACAGATCCCTTCAAACTGGAGATCTGACACAAATGACTCTCGGTGCCTTGAAAACAACTTGTAAAGTATCCAGGGACATTTCTTATTAATGGGGAAACTGACCAACTCACCTTTTTGGGACAGAGGGGTTCAGAGTGTAATGAGAGCAAGAGGAGCTCATGAGATGGTTCCTTCCACCTTGGTGCCAATGCCTATTCATGTAGGGTTTTCCAAATTTCCAAACAAAGCTGTTATGTTCATGAGTTTGAGTGCAGGTGGAGCATCTGAGAAATATGCTGTGGCTTGGAGCTCCAGCATGACCTATGTTATGAACTTTTCAGGAGGCTTTTTGGATCTCAGTATATAGACTGACTGGAAAAGGACAGATTCCACAAAGCACCATACCACCCCAAAACCCACTCACATATCTCCTGATGAATAGTCCAAAAGCAAAGGTAAGACACTAGATATAGTCATGAGCACCTTGCAGAAGAACTGCCCAAACTCCTCGGGGAACCCCTGGAAAATGCCAAGAGGAGGTCTGGGCCAGCCTTTGGTGTCCCATGGGGAACTTGGGCACCTGAGGTGGGCCGCACTGAGGCCATGGGGAGCCCTGTGGATGGTGGGGGCTGGCAGGGTCTCTGAAAGCCCTGTGCAGGCTGTGCTGCACTGACAGGTCCCATGAGAGGGGCTGGGGAAGCTAAGGACAATGGATGGTCATTCAGCAGGTTTTGGAGGAGCTAGGACAAATCTCATGGGTCCCTGCCTGTTCTCGCTGTTACCAGCTCATGCTGCCTCTCACTTGGTCATTCCCATGGCTGCTGGTAGTGTTCCCTGCTGAATTTCCTTCCTGCTTTTGCAGAAAAGTGCTCTCAGTACAGGGCTGAGCCTGAGGCTTGGTGTTGAAGGACACTTTGAGATGTTCTGTGGGGCAGACTTGCTGCAGAAGGAAACCTCCCAGGAACAGCCTGGAAATTGGTGCTTTTGCTGGTCCTGGGTGGGGAGACTGGGGACCTTTCCCAGCTCTTCACTAGAGGAACAGCACAGAGTTTTCTGAGCTGGAAAATTAAACTCTTTGCATCAGGTGAATCCAAAGCCAGGAATTAATTTTGGAAGAAGGGTTCTCCATTTTGCAAACTCCAACTGCATCCAAACAGGTTTAGGGTGGCTTTGCTAAATGCTTTGCTGAGCCCTGACAATCCTTGGAAGGGAACCCAGTCCTCCTCCCCAGCTCCCCGAGAAGGTGAGCATCAGCGTGGGACGTGGTTTCTACAACTTCTGCACAAAGCAGCTTAGCAATGGGCTCACTGGCTGGTGCAAAGAGCTCCTGGTGCTCCACTTCATTGCTCTTTTCTGAATGTTGGCCACAGGCTTTGATGAGAATTATTGTTTGTGCTAAGGCAAATGGGTCCAAAGAGAACACGGTATAATGCAAGATTACATTTTTCTGGGGATTTTTAGCGGGAGTGTATTCCTCCTACCCATTATTAGCACTGCCATGTGCTTTAGGAGCAGCCTCACAGTTTTCTCTCTTTCCATCTCAGGCACAGCTACCCCCAGATGAGATGCAGCTGCTTGGTACATGGGACTGTACTGAGATAAAGCATGAAATCCCACACCACGGTGCCAGACAAGTGTTCTCACAAAATAAACTGGAGCCAAAATCTGTTGCTTTTGCTTTTAAAAGCTAATATTGTTTTCCTTTCCTTGTAGAAGAAGTTGATTGACGAAAGGCTGCTCACATGGAGTCTGCTTTCAGAGAAGGATGAAGAAAGAGAAGGCATGGACAAGGTAAGAAGTTGAGAGCAAATACGAAATACTTTGAGCAGAGAGGTATGTGATTTGCCAAAGATTTAAAAGGACTATGAAAACAAACAAAAGAACAAAACAACAACAACAAGAAAACAACAAACAAAACAAACAAACAAAAAAACCGTGGGCTAATCTGAGGGCATTTCATTCTTACCCAGAGCAGAAGCTGCGTGCAAACTAATTATGGCCTCCTTCCCTTTGGTTGTTGCAGAAAAACTCCTCAGGAGGGAAGAGCCATTCCCAGGAGCATCAGGAGGTTGGAGTGGACAGACGTGCCCTGGCCGAGCAAGGCTGGTGTGTCTTGCTGTGTGACCAAGGTGGCTACTAGGGGGGGAGAGGCATCAGCATCAGATCAGGATCACAGCATAATTCAGGTTGGGAGGGACCTCAGGAGGTCTCTAGTCCAACCTCCTGTTAAAGCCACGTCAGCTCTGAGATTGGAGCACGTGGCTCACGGCTCTCTCCAGCTGGATCTTGAAATCCTGCAGGGATGGCGATCACCTAGGCCCAGGGGAGGATAGGGTTTCTGGGCACTCTTCTCCAGTGCTTGACTGTCCTCATGGGGAAAAAGTTTTTCTTTACACCTAGTCTGAATCTTTCTTCTCTCAGCTTATGCCTCTAGCCTGACAGCTTCCCACCATGTACCATGCACACCATGCTCAGGGCCTGGCTCCATCTTCTCCACAAGCTCTGTTGCGCCCCTTTGCTGCCAGGATGAAGCATGGGCTCATGTCCACCGTGCTGTGCACCAAGCCCCCAGAGGGGGAGTCCTCTTGCAAGGCCTCCAAAGCAGCCCTGGAGACTTCCTGGGGGAACTGCTCTTCTCCCTCCCTCTTTGTCAGACATCATGGGCCATGGGGACAGCCCAGATGTTTGTTGTGGGGGCTGGGTTCATCCATCCAGGAGCTAGAACATCACTTTTTTAATCAGATAGCATCCCCGAAGAGCCATCTAAAGGTAACGGCTATTTTCATGAAATATTTCCATCTCATCCCCCACCCTCATTCCCTTTGCTCTCCCACCAGCAAATAAAAGGAGAACAAATGCTCACAGAAGTGATGGCTGGGAAAAGCTGGGCTGGGCCATAACTGGGTGAGGCAGTATTTATTGGGGATCAGAGGGTTATGGAAAACAGTGCAGAAATGCTAAGAAGAAATTACAATCGCTCCCTTACTTTTTCTATTTTATTTTTTTCTTCCTCTCCTGTCACTGGTTTTTCCTCCTAGGTGTTGGGGTCTTTTCAGAGGCAATCGTTACTGTTAATGATTTTAGCTTGTTGGCTATTATCACATTTGTGCCTGGGGACTGCAGCCGGCTATCTGGGCTCTGGCAGGCCTTGACAGCAATCAGCTCCTTCCTGCTTTGCACTAATTTTCTCGGGGGAGCCCAGAAGAAAATACTTTTTCGTTCATTTTCCTTTCCCTCCCTGTGTCTCCCCTTTCCCACTCCTTGGCTCCTGCCCCCATCTCTGGGTGCTCTGCTCCAGGAATGGCCCCATGAGGACTGTTGGGGACAAATCCGCAGCAAGGCAAGGGGCATGCGGGAGGCACTGGGATGTGTAACAGGGAGAGAAAACATTCCCTGGGAAGAAGCACCCTGGCTTTTGTTATTCATGCTGTGTTTGGACCCATCTCTGCGCTGCTGCTGATCCCCCAGCTGTTATGGAGAAAGGTAGGGATCATTGTGGTTATTTTATGAAAAGGGTACGTGGATCTTTTTCAGTGGCTGCGGCTGAGCGCAGAGCTTTTACAGCCTTGAGTTTAATATTCTCTTTTTTCCCTCCATCATCATTTTATATTATTCAAAGCAAATCAGACAGCCTTTGAAGAACAGCTCAAAGCCTTTTTTCTTCTTTTTTCTTTTTCTTTTTCTTTTTCTTTTTCTTTTTCTTTTTCTTTTTCTTTTTCTTTTTCTTTTTCTTTTTCTTTTTCTTTTTCTTTTTCTTTTTCTTGTTTAAGGTGGGAAAGAGAGGGAGCCACCTGGTACACTTCCTTTCTCAATTCAGTGATTTTATTCAGTGGTGAAGAGATCACATCGCATCTTGTTCTTTAAAGCAGTGTAAAAGGCAGGTAAGATCTGTATTTCTAAAAGCCCCCAAAGAGAGTGCTTTTCTGGAAGGGTGACCAGCATCTTTCTTGCACTGAAGCAGCCTGGCTGGTGGAAATGTGACTCCTCATGTGTGGAAAGGCTCTAGCCTGGAACCACTGTTGTACTGAGAACTACTGATGAAAAATCATTGCTCTGAGACACTCCAGTGCATATCAAGAATGATCTTGCAGGCTGGGAGGCATCAGGGATCACTGAACTCAAGTGAGGTGGCCAGCAGGAAACAGGTTGCCCAGCTGCAAGTTGCCTTCTGGACAGTTTTCTGTGCCAGGCAGTGCTTTGGACAGGTGAGCTCTTTCCACCCAGAGGAGAAGTGGCATGATAGCAGAGATCCCAGGCTGTAGACTGGACGGGGTCAAGGCTTCAGCTCCCATGTTTGTGAGCCCACAAAATGGTGGATGGTAACACCATCTGTGCCACTGTGCATGCCTGGCACCTCTTGGTCCTGCTCAGGTTTGGACCTGCAGAGGCTGAAGGGCTCTGTAGGAAGGGATTTGGGCTAACCCTCCAGTTATTGGATAGACACAGGTGACCTGGTGGTATTGTGTCAAAAGAACAGATTTCAGGTCAGCCAGAGCTGCAATCACCTTCCTTGCTCTCGGCCTATACGAACCTAGGACAACCAAGAGGAAATGCAGGGTTTCATTGGCCATGCATTGTGCTGTTGCATTGCTCCCGACTTGTTACAGGTGATAAGAGCACACTTTGCCAATGTCAGAGGATGTCCTGTATGTTTTTGCTCATCTATCACCCACCTTCTCCCTAGTTTTGGGGAGCAGAGAGATCCCTAAGAAAGAGGAGGACTCTCTCCCAGCTCTCTTCTTTCCCAGGCACGACTCTGCGTGATGGTATTGGGCTGAAAGCACCAGCCCACGGGTGTACTGCGAACGTGAACCTGTAGAGACATGGAACTGCTTCTGGACCTTTCCCCCCAGCTCTGAGCTTCCAGACCTGCCCATCTCTGCTGCTCTCACCACACTGAGGGAAGGAGTGTAAAACAAGTCATCAACCCCAAAGGTAATGGCCTCTCCGGGCAGGTTGCCAGTCATTTAATATCTTTGCTAATCATCTGGAAGTGGAAGTAAACAACATGTTAATGAAATGTGTGGGTGAGGCTAAACTGGGAGGAGCTAGGGGGTGTGGTTTGGACAGTGGAAATACAACAAAAGGATTTGGGGAGGTTAGAAAGACAAGCAGGAAATTACAGTTTGGGAATTATTGGAAGGACTAGAAGTGGGCAGGGGAGCAGAGTTATAAGGTCATGCTAAAAAGGCCTTTTAGGTGCCAGAGGGTGGAGGGGAACAACAAATTCAGCTTCCATCTGTTTTACAGTCCAGTTTGGTTTGTTCAGCCTGGGTAACTGGGGCCAAGAGGGCACCAAGAGGTCCCCTGTGGGAAGAGGGGAGGAGGAAAGGGATATGGCAATGCTGGAGCAGAAACAAGCTGGTGTAATCTGTCTGGAGTGAGGAACCTAGAGAGAAAAGAAGGGCCATGTGCTGAAGATGGCTCTGGATTAGCGCTGGAAATTATTAAGGTTATTATCTCTTCATCAGAGGGCTAGACAGGTTCAATAGCTGGTTCTTGCAAGTCCTGAGTGGGCAGTTCTTTTAATCTGGGTGGACAAAAAGAATGTGTCCAACAGCCCAAAGTGTCTGTGTGGCAGCACTGGGATCAGAGATGGTCAAAATCATCTGAATTAGAATTTTCCAGTGATTTTTCTTTTGACATTTTTGCCAGATATTGGAAGTTTTTAAATGTGTAAATTTCCCTTTACTCCTCCTTCCCTCCAGACTTTCCTGGAAAAAAAATATATTAGAAAGAAAAGGGATGAATCTTTAATGACAATTTGCAGCCATTTCTCTGCTCTGTTCACAGTGGAAGAGCCGTTGCAGGGCACCAGCCACCTCGCCCTTGTGGGCTGCCTGGGTTTCGTTTCGTACTGGGTCTGGGTTACTAAAAGGACCTGCTGAGTTCCTGAGCTGAACCCAAACTTTCCTGCATCTGTGCAGAGTTCCCAGGAGGAATTCACAAGGGAATATGGAAACCTTCAGAGTATCGATGTGGAGGTGGGTTTCCCAGCAAGGGGTTAAATCTTGGAGCCAGAGTGGGTTAGATGATGGGCTGAAATTAGTCAGTAAGTTTCTTGGCTCAGCTCGTGGCTGGAAAGCAGGAGGGATTTGTGATACATGGAGTCTGGAAAAAGATTGCCCTGAAATTCAGAACTAGATACAGACTCATTGACTCCAAAACGAGGGGTTTTAAGGGGCTGAAGGGGTGGGGGGTGCTTATTTCAGGCAAAAGGTCCACATAAAGGCATGTGAGATGACCATGAGAGGAGGACCTGATTGAGGAGTTGAGGAAGCAGAGCAGGAGATTTACTGGCACAGGCAAGCAAACCGCCTCTCTCATCTCTGCTCGTGGCTCAGGCCCTCCATGTCCACCCATCTTCACGGCTTTTGCTGCTCTCCGAAAGGGAAAATAAAACAAGCCATCAAACCCAGAGATAGCAACCTCCTGGGCAAATTGCCAGTTGTTTAATATTGTTGCTAACGATCTACAAGCAGAAGTAAACAGCATGTTAATGAAATGAGTGGAGGAGGCTAAACTGGGGAAAGTTGCAAGAGCTGGTTTAGGCAGAAAATACAAGTACAGAGGCTTGGGGAGGGCAGAAATACACAAGGGAGAATCGGAACAGGATTGGTGTGGGGGTGATGCAAGGGGATATAACAGGAGAGGAGAAGGAGGATAAAGCAATGCCAGGCATTCGGACTGCAGCAAGCGGCTGGTGAGGGCCCACCGGTAGGGTTGAAGAGACTTGGGATCAGGTGTGGAGGCTGCTTGTGATCGGCGTAGCCCAGCCTGTTGTCTCCCCTCTGCCATTGCAGTGACTGCCTGTAGACTTGCCTCTGGCTCATGGGAAACAGCCTGCATCTGAGCAGTGCATGGCACTGGCGAGGAGAGCCTTTTATTACAGCCCCTGCAAGAGCATCAGTCACTGCCCAAAGCTCTTTTAGGCCACCATTAGCCCAAAGGAAAAGTACTTTCCCAACACTGCAGCCTGGGACTGAATCAGGAACTCTTGAGTCTATCCTGGTGAAGCTAGCTGTGACAATGGCAAGTTTCTGATGGCACAACAGATCTGGGACTAAGGTTTATGGGTTGTGCTTGTCTTGAGTAGAGGGAGATGGACAGTTTCACTGGTGTCACTCTGAGCCAGCAATGGGACAAGTTTGTTTAACATCTGGCCCTAACACAGCCTACAGGGAGGCAGAAGTCACTTCGGATAAATACTGCCCCAAAACATTTCATTTCTCTCTCTCTCTTTTTTTTTTTTTTCCTCCCTCCCCCTCATTAGAAATTCATTGGCTCTAATTGCAGAGGTAGTCCAACTTTGGCTGCATCTGAACTGCAGGTCTTCGAGGGGACTCTCACGCTAGACAGCAAGATGAATGATTTATTATTATATTATTATTTATTCATTTAAATTCATGAATGCTTATCCAAATCCAAAATTGCCCAATTTCATCCAGATCTGAATTTATAGATTTTCAGGCCAGATGGGACCGCTCTGATCAGCAGCCTGACCTCCGGCATCGCACAGGCCAGGGAACGCCACCCGGCAATTCCCACGGCGGCGGGAAGCGTTGCCGCTATGTAAATCAGCATTATCAAGCCCAGTGACTTGTCTGAAACGGTCTCTAGTGGAATCTGTGAAATTGGCTGGTGGTTTTCAGCTCTGTTTCTCAGTGCTGGGTCCTGCCTGCATCATGGAAAATGCAGCATCAGCTCTCCTCGGTCTGGAAGACAGGGGTGGACAGGGCTGTGGGATCAGGCTCCCTGCCCTACAGCTGTGAGATCCAGCCTTGCTCTCATCTAAGTGGTTAGGCAGGAAGATGTGGGAGTCTAATATCAGCTTCTACAGTGCTAATGAGAAAAACTTTTCTTTGTCTATAGAAACTGCTCCAGGAGCCCATCGGAAGTGAAACCCCCAGCCAAGCTGAGTCCTACCGAGCTAAGCTTTGGTGACCAGTGGCTCAGGGGAAGTTTGTGTGGACATCTGATGTGAAGACAGGTAGCTGTGAGTTTTACTGTTCCCATTTCCTCTGTCTCTTCAGGAAAATCCTTTTCTTTTCCCTGAATTGTTTCGCTGCCTGTATTATTGAAGTTGCTGAACCCCAGGACAGAATTTGGACAGTAACATGCCATGGAAACCTCAAATGACAGCAATTTCTGTGGGTTGTCAGGGTTTTGAGTTTAGGGATTGGTGTGTCTAGGGGGAAGAGGTTGGGAAGTCACACAGGAAGCAAGCGAATAATTAAAGGCAGACAAACTTAATAGCAGGCAAGTACAGAACGGGATCCAGCCTGCCCTAAAGAGTGGGATAAGAACCCTATCTCCCAAAAGCTCATTAAAATGTGTCTGTGCGTATCTCAAGGATGGGCTAGAAATCAGGAAATTAGCTCTGGCAGCAAAGACAAGATAAAGGAAACCCCAGAGAGATCATCTTATTTTGCTTCCAAAGACTTTGTGCTTTTGTTGTAAACCAGTTAGTTGGAAGAATTCCTCCCTTCTCCAGTCACTGAAGCATTGATTCCCTTCTCCTCTTTGCATGAGGGTCTGGGATGAGATCGCATCTGCTCACTTCAGGTGCCACAGGTCCTGCAGCCCTGGGCAGCAAGTGGAGTAGGTAGACTGGAGGGCTGAGCTGGGAGACCAGTTCTACAGTCAGGTGATGGTTGCATGCTGCTGACAACCTGGTTTGTTGGGCTTTCAGTGATAGGAAGCCCAAAGCAGGACAGCTGGCTTTGCATGCTTGTAAGAAGACCATATTTATCCCCACAAGGGCATTATTTTTCCAACTTGTGTTCTTCTAAGTCACAAACTGGAAAGAGACCTGTGCAACCATGACAGGTTTGTAGGTGGCTCTTACATTCCCCATCCTGGCTTTGACTGCTGGACCATAAAAGCTGGAGGAGCCTAATCCATGAGCAAGAGCATGCAGAAACAGGAGTTGCACTCAAACAAATGTCAAATGCTAGCCTGAGAGGCAAGGACACAGGTGAGGAGTTTACAATACATTCTGAGTTACCCAGGTTTTGTTGAAGAACCCTAGTATGTAGTACTAACTAGTTTTTCAGGTTAAGAGGAAGCAAATATGGACTAATGGCTGGGCTGTTCATGTGTTTGTTCAATGAATATGCTTTCCATAATGTTTTTTCCATCTGTAACTCAGCAGTTTGAGGGGCAAAGGTATGCTCTACAGGCTCATTCCTCTGATTAGCTCAGTTCATTTCTTAGGTCTCCTCCTGGCCTGAGATATGACCTTTATCTCTTTATCTCCTGCTTGGATAAGATTTGTTATCTGTGAAATTACTATAGTGACTGTGATGGTTGGGTCTCAGAGGTCTTCTGGTGACCGGAGCCAGGCTGGTGGGTTCAGCAAGAAGGACATGCCAGTCTTGCAGAATGAAGCATTGTTTCAATTATTTTAACACACACAAAACAAAGACAGGACAGAAAGAAAAGAGACCCAAGTGGTTTGTGCTGCAGTCATATCTTCTGAAGCCCTTCAGAGGAACCCCAGACCCCTTCAGACACTCCTTAACTTGCAGAAATTCAAAGATCACCTTATCCAGCATCAAAAGACGGCAACAGTTCAATGGCACACAGCAGCAATTAAAGATTAGAAGCACTGTGGCTTTGTTTTGCATTTCAGGTTGGTGGAATTGAAAGGAGGAGAATGCAATCATCGGCTGGCTGTTGTCCAGGACTCTGAGGCTGCGTCTATACCTGTAAATTAACTGTAGCTGGGTCTGCTCTCTTGTGCAGAGGCCAGCTGGCACAGGATATCCTGCATCTGTACTATTAAATTCTCTCACCCTCCAAAAAAAGGGGGGTTGCATCCAAATTGCCTACTGAGAATGGGCACTAGTCTGTGCTAATTCCCAGGCTGCATCTAGGCATCATTTGGGAAAATGCTAGTTAGCTTGTGCCAAAAACATGCCAGGTAGTGTTTTATCAACTTACAGTACAGATCAAGTTCTCAAGTCCAGGGACAATTTTTGCAACTGTTCATTCTAGTGGTAATGATGTAGCCTGAGAGTTTACGTTATAAACTTTGGCAAGAATACCTCCAGGTCCTTTGTGGCTGTCCCTTGTGCTCAGGTCCCCTCTGAAGGTCAGTGCACTGCTGGGATTCCTCCCATGGCCCATCACCAACAGGCTTCCTCTAGTCTGAAGGCACTCACGTATATGGACCTGCCACGGTGTGGGCAAAGCAGAAGCAAAAAGGAGCTCCAGGCACAATGTGCCATGGCCGAGTACTTCACAATAGGCCATGATGTTGTCAGAAGTGGGACGTACAGGTGTGCGGTCTCTTTGCAGACTGATTTATGGAGAGTCCAGGGGAGTGTTGAAAGCAGTCCTGTGGGGCAGGGGCTGCACTGTGGCAGCCATACCAAGGACATGAAGTAGAAACTTGCACAGGCTGTGGGAACAGTTTAAACCGTAAAGCTGTCCTCTGTACAGATTTGGTGTTTGCACCTTCCGTGTGCTATCTCAGGAGGCTCCCATCCCTTCCCTCGTTGTGGGATAAGACGGCATCACGCGGCACAAGGTGCAGGCTCTGGACTGCAGTGTGCTGTAAGCTGATGACACATCTCCCTGGTCCAAAGCTGGGGTGAGATGAGGGAAGGGTCATAAGCTTGCCTGTGAAGGCTGTGACGGTAGCTGCTAAAGGCTTTTCAGGAAGGAGCGGGGGTGAAACGACCCCTAGCATCCTCCCTGACATTCCCGCACCCTGCTAATGGCAGCCAAGACGACTTTCTGCTAATGCAAATGTTCACAGCTGTATGCTGGATGTTGCTGAGTGGATAATGGCTGATGAGGTTGCCTGTAGACAGTCACTCCACTACCAGTGTGTAATTAATTGCTATGTAAAGTGCTCTGAGATGCGGTGCTGCTGAAACGCTGGGTGTATAAATGCCATTCCCACACAAAAGGGAACAACATGCAAATTCCCTCAATATATTTTTAAATGCAAGCATTTTTCAGCTGTTTGCTCTTTTGTAAAATTTATTAGGCCCCCTCCTGGGAACTGGAAGGCAGCAAGGGCAGTGTGGATGGATGAGCTGGATTCCAGGGGCTCCCACTGTTCCTGCTGCTCGGCCCCAGACTCCAGGGGGTCATCTGTTTTTCTTCTCCTATTCCTTTAACCTCTGTTTAACTTTTGTTTCCTCTTTCTTTTGCTTTCTCGCATGGTGAGCTGCTGCCTGCCTGCCTGGGGAGGGCAGCAGGGAAGGAGAATGCTTTTCTGCAAAGGGCAGAAGCTTGTAAGGGCTCCTGCCCCTGTTTGCTTGTGAACCAGAGAGGTTTCTTGTCTGGCTTCCAAAGGAAACATGTTGTCCCAACTGGATGCAACCCAGAGAGATGCGGTTTCAGGCCAGCTGGAGCTGGAAGAACAGTGGCATGGGGTGGCAGCCCAGGCTGCAAAGGGCAAAACCCTGTTGTCTAATCACAGAGGTCTATGTCAGCTCTGAGGACAGACTGGGAAGGACAGACTGTCTTCCCTGGGGACAAGCCTATCACAAGGTTATTGACAAGCCTAGAGCAAGGTGGCCTGAATGGGAGACTATGAAATCTTGAATGCTAGGGATTACATGAAAAAGGCATGATGGCTCACAGCTTCCCATACCACAGGCTGGAGAGGACATGCAGCAAAATGATCAGTCAAGTTTAAAGAAAGACATGGGGCTGGTTCTCCCCAGGGCATACAATCCAGGTAAGGAATTCCTAACTAAAGTGCAAACAGGTTAAAAAAGAAGTAGACTAAGGCAGGTCTGCTTCTGGCCATAGGACACGATAGTTTGGATGCTACCACTGGTACAGGAATGCCTTTACCTCCCGTTATCGGAAGTTGGGAGAATGTGGTGGGGCATGGGAAAGTGTTGCAGTCCTTACAGTAATTTCCTAGGCATCTCTTGCTGTTAATGATTTTTTTTTTTTAATATGCTAATATTTAATATATTAAGAAATGGGTAGCTGACAGATCTTGGAAGGAAATTATGAGCAGGAAATCTGTTTAATGAGCACTTTTCTATAACATTTCTGAGAAGACAGTCATAGCTTGGATGCAATGCAGTGCTTCCATCAATGGTCTGGAAATAAAAACAGTGCTGCTCACTAAAACGTACAGATAACCTAAAGTTTGGAGGGGTGCTTAATATGGCTTGAGAGTACATGAAATGACTCTGGACCCATCAGTGGTCCAGACACATAGAGCACTCATTTTCACAGTATCTAACTGGGAGAAAGAATGAGAACCAGGAGGACAGGTTGAAGCTACAGAGTGGTGAACAACAGAATCACAGAATAGCTGAGGCTAACTGGAAATCATCCAGTTTGCTATCATCTAGTTGCTCAGAACCATGTCCAGTTAAGTTTTGAATGTCTCCAAGGAGGGAGAGAGAGACTCCACAACCCCTCTGGGCAACTTGATGCAGTGGTTGATTGCTCTTAAAGTAAGAGTTTCCTCTGACATTCAAATGGAATTCCCTGTGTTTCAGTTTTTTCCTCTTGTCCTTTCACTGGGCACCACTGGGAAGGGTTTGGCTTTGTCTTCTTTATTTGCCCCAACCAGATATTTATACATACTGATAAGTTCCTCTTGAGCCTTCCCTTCAACAAGCTATTTAGTCAGAGCTCTCAGCCTCTCCTCACATGTCAGAGTCTCCGGTTCGTCAATTGTCTCACCAGCGCTGACCAGAGAAGGATCACCTCCTTCAACATGCCAGCAATGCCCTTCCTAGCGCAGCCCTGGAGGCTGTTGGCTTTGTTTGCTGCAAGGGCACATTGCTGGCTCCTGATGCACTTGCTGTCCACCAGGACCACCAGGTCCTCCTCTGCAAAGCTGCTTTCCATCTGGCCAGCCCCAGTGTGCTGGGGTTTCTGGGAGTCCCTCTGAAAGGCAGTGACTCTGAAGAGGATCAAGAGGTTCTGAAAAATGGTCCTTCATCTGGACTTGAAGTCTCAGTACCATGGTGGAACCAACTAATGCCACCTTGAAGGAGACTTGTGAAAGGATAGGACTACTTTTAGCTCAGTATAAGTCACAAGGGGATGGATAATGGAAACCTAAGTCTAGTGTGTGGATATGTGCTTTGTCAGGGACAGTAAGAAACTGGAGAGGATGCAGAAGCCCTCACAAGTTGGGGCTGGAGAAGATGCTTCCAAGAGAGCAATTTGTTCAGCTCATCAACAAGTTCAGACGGTGATGTGCTGTGTGTGTGCACCTGCAATAAAAGGACTCTTTAATCTGAAAGACAAAGAAAGGCACAGGATAGACCAGTGCCTGTAAACTGAACACAAACAGATGTAAGCAGGAATCTGGGCATCTGTTTTGTTGGTCATTATCACAGGAAATTGCCAAGTTTATTGGTAGAGATTTCATCTCCCAGTGCTTTGAATCAAAAACGTGCAACTTTAGTTGAACCCAACCTGTACATGACTCACTGCAGTGTTGCAACCTGTGCTATCCAAGATGGCAAGCTGGGCTCTTCTTGTTGTAGTCTTTAGCTTAGACTAGAGTGGGTCCTAAAGTGATCTTCTTACAGCATAAAGATATGTCTATGGCAATCCCAATGGACATCTCAACTCTGTCATGCCTCTTTTGCTTGGCTTTTCCTCAGAATCTCAGCTATTTTTTACATTACCAATATCCATGGCTGGTAGTAGGTGTCCTCTGTAAGGACAAAAGCATTCACTCAAAGATTGCCAGACCCCACATTTTCACCCAAATGCCTCTGTAAGGCACCAAAGGCCACTACCTATTGGTACCAATGTGGCTTCCGGCAGATGAAGGAGAAATAGTGCTGCAGGTCTATGACAGGAAGAAATCACAGATATCTTTTCATTTTTCTGTGCTTTTACTCATCACCCACAACAGCTTCTATTTCTAACCCTGTGTTAAAAAATAACACAACACACACACAAAAAACAAACCCCTGAAAGTCAATATTTATTTTTCAGTCTTCCTCTCCCCTGCTGTTCGTCTCTGAATTTAATGCTTTTGAAAGGTGAATGATTGACGATTTACTGAAAATGAAGTTAAAATATAAATAATTCCACGATTCGGCTGCTGTATTAAGCAGGCATATGAGAAAAGCCCAGAAGACCAAGGTTGGCTTTTATTATTAACAAGGAAAAAAAAATAAATTTAAATAAATGTAATATTTATTAAAATTTCCTTTCACGCTGTTACCTGAGGTTCATAAAACTTTTGAGCTGTGTCAGCTTTGCACTCCCCAGTACATTGAACTCCAGGGAAAACTATAAGCAAATTCTTAAGATCAATGCAAACTACTTCTCCATTACTCAAAAAAGGGAATTTTAACTATTTTTGAAGGCCCCAGGACTCCACTAATCCAGATATAAATACTTTTTTCACCTTCAAACTTCACAGTTCCAGCTCCCCTTTCACCCTCTCCCCTCCCATCGCCACCCCAACACACGCACAGCCCTTTATAGAATGAGAGAAAAGAGAATATACATCTTTCAGCCCGTTTTCCATCTTTCCTACGGCCAATTGTTCTGGATGAATTAGACCTAGATACAATTAAATCTCATGTAGTACCCTGTTTGTCCCCAAATGTGACATTAGGTGGGCTGAAGATGCAGAGTTTGGATCCAGATGGGAATTTGCCAGAAGGTGGAGGAGAGCAGTGTTGAGCTGCTCCTGCACCCCGGCTGTCCCCGCGGCAGTGCCAGTGCCAAGGAGAGGAGATATAATGCTCTTCTAGGTGAGGATGGCAGGAGGAGGAGGAAGATGTTCTCCTGGGATGAAGACGCTGCAGTGACAAATTCAGGTCATGTTCTGTAAGCAGCACAGAGGAGAAGGGTTGGGGATGTAGGCTCTTTTAACATCCAGTTGGTTTCCAGGTTTGAATTGTAAAGACAGTGAAAAGATCCCGTAGGTTTTGCGTTGTTGTTTTTAATGATGCCAACACACTAGGAGAGCAGAGAGTCAGGGAGAGAAAAAACAGAGTAATTTTAAGAGCAGATACTCATCTTCGAGGGTATGGAACTAGAGGCCTAGACCTGTTCTTGGGTCCAAGTTTGCCTTCATGTTGGGCTGTGTACTAGACACGTATTCCAAAACCGATAAATCTGAGGACCACGTGGGAAGGAAAAGCAGTGTTACAACACCTTCAGGCCTGCACTCTGCCATGCCCTGGTGTTTGGTTAAGCTGCAGTGCTTGGTCATCGTACCATCTTCAAGGACTTGAGCACTGCTTGCAGTGGCAGCAGAGGGGACCCACAGGTTATGGTGATAACAGTGCAGAGGCACTTGTTTGTCTGAGCTGAGCATCCTGAATGCAACCTACAAATATAATCTGGCATGTACATCTGGTTTGGCTGGGGAGGGAGGAAAAATGCACTAGGGGACGGTCACCAAAATTTAGCCCTGGCACAGCTGAGTGTTTCTTTCTCTCTGTAAGAGTATCACAAAGAAATGCTCTACCCCAGTGAAACGCACCTAGGTGTAGAGGATCTTAGTCCTTACATGAAGATGTCAGTACTGCCCAGACTTTGAAGGAGATTTTGTGCACAGAGGTAAGTTTTTCACCAGCAACCTGATGAAGTTGCTGGGTGTGGAGAGCAGTAGTAGGCTTGGACTCTGCAAGGGTGGATTCAGAGGGAAAAACTGAGCAGTGTGAGAATGTGCTTTGATGCTGATAAATGTGCCTTGTGGAGGCATTAGAAAAAAAGAAAAAAAGAGAGGAAGAAGGATGTTGAAAAGGATGATAAAGCAAGAAAAAGATGCATGGGATTTGGAAGCATTTGAAGAAACCTTTTTATAAAGCTGTTCTAGGCACGTCCCGTCAAATCTCTCCTGCTGTGAGGAATTTTCATGTTACTTTGCAGATAAACTTGTTGAGAGCATGCTGTCTGCCTCCATGGTGACAGAACGGCGTCTCGAAGGAAACGGCCTTGCATCATCATTTCTGCTTTGGTCTCAGGCAGCATCTGTCACTGCAGAGCTGGGCTGTGAGCCGCGAATTAGACCCAAGTCCTCCCTGGCTGGGGGAAGCTAAGTGGAGGTGAATTTGGTTTGTCGCGGGCTGGGTTTGTCAGGGTTTCCTTCGGTCTTATTTTTGGGTAGTTCAGATGAAAACGAGGGAACACAGGAAAAGAGATATGAAAGGGAGAAGGGAGGACGTATAACTGGATCACAAGTGAAGACTGCTCATAAAGGTTGTAGAGTCACACTTCTTCAAAAGACCCCTGGGCATGGGCTTGGGCAACCTGCTCTGGGTGGCCCTGCTTGAGCAGGGGTTGGACCAGAGGGACCCCCTTCTGACTTCTATCAGTCTGAGAAGACAATATTTGGGATATCAGAGGAATGAAAAATGTTTTTCCTTGGAAAAATGCTGTACTTTTCCAGGTTGTTCTCAGCTCCCACAGAGATCTTGCCAAAATGAGGCCAGCCAACTTGGTGGGCCTCTGTGGCCTGGTGTTACAGGGAACAAGGACACAAGGCTTGACTAGGGAGTGGAGCAAGTCAACAGGATGTGTGAGTGGGAGGAAGAGGCAGCTCACATCTCCCCTACCTGCTCAGAGCTGTGCAAATCCAGTGACTGCTATCGAGGCTCCGGAGTCTTTTAGTTCACGCTCCATCATCATTCCACATCCTTCTCTACATTGCTGCCATGGTGCTGCCTTGAAAGACCACAGACCCTCTCTTGGTTCGTTCTTACGATCTCACCGAAAACCATCCCAGACATCTTTGAGGCCACCTGCATGAAGCCAGCCAAGGCATGGCTGCCTGGGAGGCTGCTGTTTGTTTCAAGCAGTGCCATGCCCTCGGGTTGCTCCCACAAGTTGCCTGCTGTATGCATGCGATCTTATTGCACCTTCACCCACTGGTTGTTTCACTCGGCTGTTCCCAAAATGAGATCCCAGCTCCGTGAACCAGAGATTGCTTATTGCATCTTCGCACAGCATCTAGCACAGGGGATGTGAGCAAGGGCATCAGCTGGTGATTGAAAGGCAAGTAACAGCTGACAATTCTGATTGAAATGTGTCCCCTGAAAATATTTTTCAGCAGAAAATGGGCCTTTTTCATTAAATGGAATTTTTCTATGAAACATTACCAGCTTTGTAGGAATTTTGCTTTATTTTATTTAATAAAAAGTTGTTTACCTTTTTGGTTTTGTTTCCTCTGTTAGTGTTTCGAAAAATTGCAGGAACTGAAATTGCTTTTGTCGCTCATTTAAAACAAGAAAAATCCTACAAAAATATTTAACTCACAGAATTTTTTCGCTTTTTTCTTACTTTTGCTTGGAAAATAGTGAACATGTCTCAGTTGCCTCCAGTATAACTCTAGACATGCAAAGATGAACTTACCTTTGTCTAGTGAATGTCATTCTCAAAGTACAAAAAAAAAAAGTTACCATTAGCTCAACAGAGCTGGGTGTGATAGAGCTGTTTGGGAGCATTGTTCCTCAATTTGTGGGTTCAAATCCTGCTTTGGGTTGCATGACACTTGGGCTTCATATTTTTTCTAAGTTTAAATCTGTACCCTGAAAAGGAGAAGAAGGGGAAGGGGAAGGGAGGGGAAGGGAAGGGAAGGGAAGGGAAGGGAAGGGAAGGGAAGGGAAGGGAAGGGAAGGGAAGGGAAGGGAAGGGAAGGGAAGGGAAGGGAAGGGAAGGGAAGGGAAGGGAAGGGAAGGGAAGGGAAGGGAAGGGAAGGGAAGGGAAGGGAAGGGAAGGGAAGGGAAGGGAAGGGAAGGGAAGGGAAGAGAGAAGGGAAGAGAGAAGGGAAGGGAAGGGAAGGGAAGGGAAGGGAAGGGAAGGGAAGGGAAGAGAAGAGAAGAGGAAGTGAAGAGAAGAGAAGAGAAGAGAAGAGAAGAGAAGAGAAGAGAAGAGAAGAGAACAGAAGAGAGGAGAAGAGAAGTTAAGAGAGAAGAGAAGAGAAGAGAAGAGAGAAGAGAAGAGAAGAGAAGAGAAGAGAAGAGAAGAGAAGAGAAGAGAAAAATCCATTGCTGGTCTCGTGATTCCTTCAGCTTCTTGACTTTTAAGGGATCAAGTCTTCCAATTCTTGCAGGATAGTCCCTGAGGCCATGTTAAGTCACCCTTGTAATTACTGTCTTTAAAGAGAAAATTTGGAGTGCTTTAAAAGCAGATTCCCTTGTATTAAGAGATGGTACAGGTATGAAGCAATGTGCTCCAGTGAGCTGGAGTTAACTCCCCATTTTTCCACCTCCGTGCCTCTGGTACCAATCTCTGGTAATTTTGCTTTAGCAGCTTGGTTGCGGAGTGTTAACTTCTGCTCTGGGTGGTGAGAATACGGGTGATATCACTCTGGGACATTGTGCCGTGCTCGCTTGCAGACATGCTTGGCTGGGAGGGACTGTGGCTCTCCCCGCATGTCACACCAAAGTATTTCAGGCGAAGCCTTTATGATAAATTAGGGAATGTGGTCAGCCAGAAACAGGCAGAGCTCTATTTTATTAATCTGCGGGTGGATAACAATAAAAATGATGAAAGATCTAATCAGCTACATTATTAGCTAACGGTTGGTGAGGCTGGGAGAGCAAAGGGGTGTGTGGGTGCTGGGGGTGCTGGAAGGGTTCAAAGACAGAAGGAGAGACAAGAGCATTGTCTGCAAGCACTGTTACACGTGAAGCTGTAAGGTCAAAACACTGCTGGGGGTGATACCTTCACAATTTCAGTCTTCAGTGCCCCTTTCTCATCTGCCATTTCCTTTGACAGCTTAAGAAGTCTGGGAGCACCCACATTTTCAGCAGCCAAGCGCCCCATCAGAGCGCAAGGCTCCCTGTCCCACCTTCATCCAGCCCTCTGTGCACCCTGGGGCACCAGGACCCCAAAGAGATTTTTCCCTTCCTGTCGTGCAGAAGGTGGGGAGATGACTCCTTTGTGGACTGCACTGAGGGGTGAGCTGCTGTGCTTCCTATTGGTGGGTCTTGTATTTTTCCAGCGATACTTAGGAGATAGAGGTGGGCAATTCAAGCCCCTTTTGCAGTCAGTGTCAGCTGGGGAGGTTGGTACATGGTGCATGTGATGCTTAGGGTGGTAGATTAAGGCTTCTGCTTATTCTTTGAGCCCTCTTTTACTTGGGGTCCTATTGTCTTTTGTGGTAGCAAATTAAGCGAATACAGTAAAGGAGAGCTGTGTCTAAGCATCTGGATATGGAAGAATTGGAAGGCTCCAAGTCTCCATTAAAGCTTTTATTTGGCAACGTCACAAAGTCCTGCAGTCAACACACCTGTATGCAAATGCATCATGGACAGCTAAAGAGCTTCTGTTCTTCGCTTCCTCTCATATTTTGCATTGCTTATTATTTGCTTACAATTCAGGTCTGTCTCATAGTCTCTGTGGTAAGAGCATATTGAGGAAAGTCATCTCCTTTCCCAGTAATTTTCTCAGCTTCTCTTGATCATTAACATGCTGGAAATCACTTGAAAGAAACACTGCAATTTTTTAAGGGATTTTATTCATTTATTCATCAAGGTTAAGGACCCTGAAAAACTGCTGTCTACATCTTTTAGCACTTACTTCTTTCTAATCTCATATACATTATAGTCCTCAATCTGGAGTTCTCTTTCGCTATGAGGTTTTCTCTGCCTCTATCTTTTGTTGCAGTCTTAATGTACAATAAACCCCTTTAAAATTAGTTATACTGCTACAGTTGTCAGGAGAACTCAAGTGATCTGATGAATTTAGTAAGAATTCCAGGCTGCGAAACAGATACAATGAAATTCTCTCCTTCAGCCTACTTGCCTCATTATTAAACCTCCAGTTTATAGTGTGCAGACAGTCGCACACTATAATTGAGGTTGAATTGCCATTCTCATTATAAATCCCGTTTTCTTGTGTGCTCATAACTTCAGCCAACACATGGGCTGAAACTGTGCGCACTCACTTCTAGCCCGCAGTAGGATATTTAACTCTGTGATCTATGGGCTTTAGCTCTGCTGCCATGCTCTGCTGCCCCATATATTTCACCGTAACTGGAGCTTCTGGTGACGTTAAGGCACAAAAGCTAGGTATGAGCAGTTCTGCCTAACTTAGGCACGAGACTTGCATCTGTACTTTAGGCAGATAGTGAGGCCATTGCCCTGATGGAGGCTTTGATGTTTGTTACCCAGCCATCTGAGAGGGTGTTTTTTTCAAGATCCCGTCCATCAGCTTAAGAAATAGAAGCCCCTCTGAAACCTTGAAAACCACCTGTCCCTTCTGGTTGTCTGAGCAGGAAATTTGGGCATTTCCTTCATTCGCTGCCCAGAATTTAGGTACAGATGAGTCTCGGCAAAACCCTTCCTTCCTTTGCTTCAGTGAGGTCTACAAGTTCAGCAGGGGATTAAGAACTGACTGGATCCATTTTGACCCAGAGCACTTCTGTTAGGGCCCCAAGCCTCTAGGGGCAAGGACCTCAGCTTTGCTGCCATCCCAACCTGTGAACAGCCTTATCTCCACGGGGAGCACTGAGAGAAGCCCTTGGTTGCGCGCACACACTGAACGGGCCAACTCGGTGCCAAGTCCCCCAGCTGAGGGTCAGTTCAGGTGGAGATTTCTGCATCGCAGCTCAGCCTGCAGCCAGGAAGAGCAGAAGGGAATGGCCTCATGGCTGCAACACTCAGCGAGGATGTGAACTTTTGGGGCTCAGGACTCTTCTCTTTGTCACAGGAGTCGTGTGTGCCATTGGACACAGCAGCTGGGCCCATTGACTAGAGCTCAGCCCACCCAAATGGGGGCATGGACCTCAAGATGGAGGCACTGAAAGCCAAACAGGACCATTCCCACAACTGTGCTTGGAGGGATGTATGCGGTGGAGGAAACCAGGACACCTAAAGAGATGGAATACACGGTCAGACACCCGTGTCATGTCTTACATGCTCTGCACATCAGAGGAGGCATCCCCCTGCCCTCGCTCCAGCACGGTGACTCCTCCCGAGGAGGAGCTCCTCGAAGAGCTCTCGAGAGCTGAGAGCTTGCAGAAACTTGCTGAGAGTTTGTGGGGAGAAGAGAGGTGTGAGGGATAAAGAAAAACTAGTGCATGTTTGTCAAGAAACTCAAGCCAAAAGGATTTATGTCAAGAGATTTATTTTTTTTTTTTCTTGGCAGTTATGAGAGATCACATAAAAAATAAGAAACACACGCACTCATATATTTATAATAGGGAGAAGGAGGTGGAGGAAAGAGATTCGTGCTAAAAGGAAATTGTCGAGTTGGGAAGCATGAGATAGAGAGATAAATGACACCCTACAGCCAGACAAACCACAGAGCAGGGCCAGCCCTGTCTGCAGACGCGTGGCGTAGGGGAGGTGGTGTTTTTGATGCATGCTGTCAGGGAGGCCATAGCTGTTCACTAAATCCCTCTCTCTGCCCTCACTGTCACGGTCCAACAGCTGCTCGTGGAGTAGACAGCAGTGGTGATGGAAGGTGCTGCCATTTATCCCCAGCGGTTTATCACCAACCCTTCACTCCTGTGGCGCAGCGGGAAGCCTCCACCTGCTTCTGGCCCTCTGGCTTCTCATCGACTTAGCTCTGTCAGCAGCCCAGGGCCCTCCTCCACCACCCTCGCTGTGGCAGGAGCCCAGGACGCAGTAATGTGTGGTGGGGCCTGAGGGCCCCACCAGGACACAGTAATATGTGGTGGGGCTGGAGGGCCTCGTGGCGATGTTGCAGAGCTCATCTGCCCGTGCCCCACATCCCCATTCTCCTCCAGGCGTATGGCTCAGCCTGGGCACTTTCTCACACCTCTCCCCCACTTGCTTTGCTCTCCAAGTGCTACTTGCAGGAGAGGAAAGTGAAATGACAGAGCCCGAGGGAAAGATGAAAACACAGTCTCTGTCTGAGAAAGCGGGGAGGGCCTTCCTGCTTCATTCCTCTCCTCATGCCCCTCTCTGTCCCCAGCTGAACCACTGTGACCAATCGCACTGAGAGGCTTTATTTTGGGTTACAAGGCTTAACAACTGCCTTAATGTCATTTCCTGCTTTTTAGTTCCACCCATCAGAGCCTGCACTCTTTGGAAGATGCTGGTGTTTTCCTGTGTGCTACGTGTACGTTTTGTGAATGTGCTGGGGATCCTGGCATGAAGGCCAAGCACTTTGTGGAACAATTTTCCTCCAATGTAATGGCAGGAGGGGCTGGGAGTGAGTTACCCAGGCTGCCCTGTGTCAGTAACCTCAACAACTCCTTTCAAATCCTTTCCCTAAGAAGCAGTTCTGGCAATCACTGTCCACACTTTCCTGGACTGGACAGAGTTTTAAGAAGTAGGTTGGCAGGAATAAGGTAGCTCTGAGCTTTTCTGACTACGTTATCCCTACGAACCCTGTGATGAGTTTCTGCAGCCACCAGAGCTATTCTGAAGTTGTAATGAATTTGAAAATCATATCTCTGGATTGAAAAGCAAGATCGGTCTCCTCTAGAGGCGGTGTGTAGTGAAGGGTCAACTCCAGCTAACACCAGATCCAGCAAATGAAAATACAGTGTGGTTTGCTACTCCCTGGGTAAGTGTGAGATCACCTCTGTTCAAACATCATCACTAAGAAATTTCTGCTGCTCCCTAGTTTGGGCCACTGGCAAGAGGGTTACACCCAAGACAACTCAGTACAGCATTTTAAGACCTTCTCAATACTGGATTTCTGCATTAATATATAGTTGCAGGAATTTAAGAAATACATGAAGATAATGTACAGGTCTAGGAAGACAAATCCCATGGAAATTTGCTTACCTGTCTCTATCTTATAATTCCGTTCCTCTGATGAGCTAACTGTCCCCTGTGGTAGCAGTTGTGGTGGGTGGTGTGTTTACCTGTTGTTTGACGAACACTACTATAGGGTTTTTTCTTCTGTTCCCATGAACAGTTTTCATCTGGTAAGTTATTTTTTTTTGTTTGCTTGTTTGTTTTGTTTTGTTATCGATCCTGAGTTAGATTTTAAGCTTTGTGGGTCAGGCACCATCCTTTGGTCTGTGTTCATGTAGTGAAGAGCTTTAGCGTCTATACAGTGTGACAAGTCAGATTGTGCCCACTGGGGATGGACAAATCTTTCCTGCTGAAATATTTTCTACAAAGAAAGGTCAATTTTGACGCCTCCTTCCTTCCACTGCTTGGTTATTAT
The DNA here is from genome assembly GCF_009769625.2 of Cygnus olor. Lineage (NCBI taxonomy): Eukaryota > Metazoa > Chordata > Aves > Anseriformes > Anatidae > Cygnus > Cygnus olor. Next base: position 8,395,577 of record NC_049198.1, on the reverse strand, counting down.
TAATAAGAAAAATATTTCTTTTTGGGTCTGCTGAACTTAAAGGGCTTTGTTATTGCTTGCATGTGTCAGGGTCCACATGAATTGCTGCAGCACCTGGCAGGAGGCTCAGTTCATGTAAGCCATACATCCGTTCTCTGCTACTGGTCCTTCTCCTTCACTGAACACTATTTCCCATAAATACTGAAATGTCTTGCTAGTTGGCAGCTTTTCCAGAAAGTTTTGCTGCTTGCGAATCAACAGTTTTCTCCATGTAAAAGTTTCTATATTTTGAATGTTTTGGCCTCATTTGGACTGAAAAATGTACATTTGCCAGGCTGGAATTCATTTATTTTTTCCAGTGAGGCCTGCTAGGGACATGTGTGGGAGATTTCGCTCCCCCCTTCTTTCCCCACAAAGTTCAAGTAGGTCAAGTGCTACTGTTGACAGTCCAACTTTAGCTTTACTCCTTCAAATCCCCACCAGTCTCCTGGACTTGACTTTACAAGTCCTTTCCATGTCACTTCGCGCTGTAGTGGGAGGAAGTGAAAATTACGGGCCACAGGCAGGGTTCCAAAAAGTGCTCTCTCTTTCTCAGAAAAGGGCTGGCATCTTTCCATGGGCCTTCATTGTATTTTATAGCCATACTACAGTATTAACAGCATATTTAGTAAGTGTCGGTACTCTGTAGCAGAGTGTGGAGAAACCGTCTTATTCAACCTCTGGCGACGTGCACTGATTCAAATAATGCATCGCGAGGTAATAGAAATGTTTTCTGGAAATGAAATTGGAGTCAGAAATGCCCTCATTGGCCATCAGCATAAATATTGGTGTCATCCTGATCAGCAAGCAGAATTCAAGACCTTTTACCCTTAAGAGGTGACTCTCTTTCAGAACTTCATGTTTTAATTCATTCCCCACCAAATTAGCTACCCCAAAGTGCAGACGTTCATCCCACCAGTTTCTTCCTGAGACAAGGACAGGGCTTTTTTAATTTCTGTTCGTGTAACGACCTTAATAAGTTTAAACACTAGAAGATCACTTATCCACTGTTATTGTGCATCATTCTACCTGAATTATTTCTTTCAGTTCATAGAATATATGAAATGATTAAAGAAAATCAACGTCCTTGCTGTAGATTACAGATATAGCTAAAGGTATCTGTAGAAGACCTGCTGCAACAAAAAACCTGAGTGAAACGGTTTCCCACCCTTCCAACTGTGGTGTCTCTTCGTTCCTCATGCCCTTTAAAAGTTTCGGGGAGGTAGGTCTGGCTGGGATCCTGGACTGCCATCGGACACAAGGTGTTCTCCACACAGGGGGAAGGGAAAGCAAGGACTTTTCTGAGCTGTCACAGAGGCCATTTTGTGTTTACCTCAGCTGTACAGCCACCATCTGTGGAAATTGTCTTACCAGAGTGTCAGGGAGGTTACACGTCAAATCAAGCAGGAGGCAGCAGTTGCATCAGAATCTGATCAGATATAACCTCCTGAAGAGATTTCATTGGGTTCTCCAGCTTAGAAGGCTGCAGTGGCCCAGCATAATCTCTATCAGTTGTACCAGACTTGTACACAGCATAAAAAGACACTGAATCCATGTAATGTCATCTGTCACGCCTGCAGTCACAATGCCAAGCCCCTCCTGCAGGAACTGCTGCAGTTTGGTCTTTGCCATGTGGATTTTTGACGTGTAGCCAGGTCTAAGTTGGAGGATCCTCAGCATATCAGCCAGGGGGAAGCAGCATTTCCTCAAGTCACCCTTTTCTCAGCTTAGCGGTGAGCCTAGTATCAGGGCTGTGCATCCTGCCCTGCCTTCAGTTCACAGGCAGTAAGGCTGGACTTTGCCTGATGAGGGCAGCCAGTGATAAGCTATCCAGTGTACATGTGGGAACCCCTCTCTTCTCCACTGGCTGGGACTGGAACTACCATATGGGGCAGGGTATTTCCCTGCAGCATGCACAGGAGTCCTTTTCCCTCTGTGCCCCAACACTTCTTTAGGTTAATGCTTTTGTGCTCACCACCCTCCCTGCCCACACTGGTTTTCCTTGAAAAGAAACCCAATCCAGAAGGGAGATGCAGTAAACTCTGGTAGATCTATCAGGTTTGACAACAGTGAGGAGAGGGCTGCACTGGGTGCCTGTTCCACAACGTAGACACAATTGTGGTTGTGCAAGTCTAGCTATCTAGCCTTTGATAGTTTTATCTCATGAGAATAACAAGGGACACAGCCACAAGACAGACCTGCTCTGAGGAGGAGATTGGACTAGAAAGCACAGAATTCCCTTCCCATCAGCACTGCTATGATTTGTGTTCTACATCTGCTCTGTTTGGGAAGTTCAGAGGGTATTTGTAGTGGTAACATACTCATAGATCTACACACATCTGCAGCAATTGATAATACATTTCTTCTGTAGCCTTCTCCTGAAGTTATCAAAGCAGTCGAGATAGTATTTTAACAAGAATGAAGTAGATGAGCAATGGGATCTCTTGTATTTTTAAAAGTCTCCTTTCTAAGCCTCAAAACCAATATGGGGCAAAGTCATATGCCATTTCAAAAATAGGTAAAGTGAAGTGATGCAACCCAGAAATGGTGATGAGTAACACTGCCATAGGCTAAGCACTGGTCTGTACACTCCTCTCAAGATGGCATGTGGCTTGGTAACTGTCCAGCTCCGCCATCTGCAGAGACTGAAACTCGATTGCTGTTAACGAGAATGAAATTATGGCAATATTAGCATAATTAAAATGAGAAGAATCCTAGTTCAAGGATGATTGATGCCCATGGAAAGCTTTGGATAGAAGCAGAAAAGTCAAGTCCAAGAGTGTTGGCTCAGACTTTATTTACCTACACAATTTCCCCAGGTACAGGAGGAAATGTCCTCAAAAAAGAAGAAAAAAAAAAGGTTTAATGTGGCTACTGACTGGTATAAATAAATGATGCATGTTGGCAGAGCAATAGATGAGAATAGCGGAAAACACATTGTGAAAGGAACCAGAAGAATTGCTGTCATAAATCTCCCCAAACTATTCTAGACAGAGAAAGGCTAAAAAACTAAGCAGGCTACTGGGAGCGTAAGGAAGGGGCTTTAGGAAAAACCCATAGCTCTGTAGGTTCATTGCCAAAAGTTTTGCCCGTATGTCCAGCCTTGGAAGAGGAGCATTGGATGGCCAAGGAAAGGAAAGGGATGTGAAGGTGTGTCATTGCAACTTGGGTTGTTTGGCTTTTTGGTTTTATTTTTTTTTATTTCATGCAGGTTAAAAGAGCTCCAGGTGTTCTCTCTAGAAAAAAGAGATTAGAAGGCAACATTAATCAAGTTTACAGCATATTCAAGCAAGCAGATAAAGAGGAGAGAAAAAAAATACCCTGAAATGTTTGTCTAATGAATGCTATTTTAGCTGAAGAATTCGCAGGGGTCGACATGGAGAAAGGCATGTATATGCAAAACTAGGGTTAGGAGACAAAATGGGATTATTTTCAAAGCTCATAATAATGTAACTGTTGGAAGAAAAATGCAGAGGTTTCTGTTGATCTTATTGCCAAAGGAACAACTCTAGGCCTGATAAAATAAGGGGCTAAAGGGATTTCACACAGAAGAATGGCAGAGCACAGCTCTTTGCCTATTACGCATGTCACACTACGCATGGTTTTCTTGGGTAAAAGATGGGCATGTTGGGACAGGATATTCTGGCTTCTTTGACACACTGAAATGGCTGTATACAGGGCTAAAGGACCTTACATTGGCAAGAAATTACTGTTTCTTGTCGACTTTTGTAAGGTGTTCGCTGAAAGCAGTTATAACATTCCCATTAACTTTTTTTTTTTTCCCTGCAGAAAGAGGCCATTGCTGAATGCTTTAGACAACCCTAATTGCAAAACCACAGGAGAAGCTTGACAGATAACCAGCCACTGAAAATGTTTGAGGAGCAGAAATGCCTTCTTCATTTGCATTTCTGGTTTCCACAAAAATTGTGTAGCTTCACAGTGACCAAGGCAGGTCATATATGAGCTTAGTTATCTATTTTGCACACACAATTATCCGTGCCATTGTCACACCTGCTCAGCCTTCACATCAGTCACTCTGTACAGTTTAGTCAAGCAGTCAAATGGCTAAAGTTCTCAAAGTCCCTGTTCCATATAATTTCCATTCCTGCCAAGTGAGAATGACCATTAACTGTCCCTCTGGCTCATATTCCAGTTTTGCTTTATTGAGCTGAACTCTATTTGTATTTGTCTTTGAAGTAACATTTCTGGACAGTGAGAGAAGCTAGACTGACCGCCCTGAAGCCTGCTTTCTGTGAGCCTGTGGTCTCTTTGTCCGTGCCCACCTGTGCCTACCAAGCCCCAAATCTGTTGTGTGGAAGTTGCTGCTGCTCAGCTTGGGGATGAAGGACCTAGTAGCTCCAGCACTCCTCTTCAGTGTGTAGAACCTGAGTGTGTGTGCATGCTCTTAGCCTGTTTTAAATGGTAAGTACGGAGGATGGCTAATCAGTTTACTTCCCACTGCACGTGGCTTCTCTCCATCACCACCTCCCAGCTGAATTTAGTGGTTTCCATCCGCACTGAGGTGACTTTTAGTGTTTCCTAATTCAGCCAGCTGCAATGCTTGGCCATGACCATCACCTGAGGAACAGACAATGCATATCTACACGCTGAAGCCCTGAAGGACTAATTCTGAGAAGTGAGATCTTACTCATTTCTTGGCTCCCCTGCTAAAATTGCAACAAAAGCACTAGCTGGGCTACTGAGCGATATAGACTCCTCTGATGGGACTGTCAAAAGATTTCTATAGGAAGGCTTACTGACAGGACGGTAAGTACTATTGCTAGTGGTCTGGTATACGGGCAAAGCAAGGCCCGGTCAGACCAAATCGATCCTCTCAGCCCAGCTGCACAGAACCCTGCCCACGTTTCTTCACCATTTGCAGTTAATACGGGAGGAGAGCTCGTTTAAATCTGATGGATAAGAACCCTTCCTAAAATTGGGCATTGGCAGTATCAGCCTCTTCATGGAAGGAAAAATTCCCCAGTCTCTGATTAAACTGGATCTGGACTGTAAGTCTTTCAGGCAAGCGTGTTGCTTTACGTGGATTCCTTACCTCTAGGAAATAAAACCTTAAATGTACAGTATTTCACCCAAACACAACTCTCTCCCAGCCCTGCAAAAGCTTGGTAGTCAAGCATAGAAATATTTACTTGGTAAAGCTTTAAGATCAGGCTTTTGGGCTGGAAAGAAATGGCATAAATAAGCCAGATATAGGACAACTCCCACTAAAACTGCAAAGCTTAATCTGCAGAGCCAGGCAGCTCTCTAATAACTGGTCCCACACATAGGACGAGCCTGCCTGTCTCAGGCTGTGAGGTGCCTCCGTCTAATCTTAGCGTCCCATTACAAGCTAGACATGGCATGCACAGGGACTCAGCACTCCTTTGTCTTTGGTGTTTGGGCTGTGGAGTGTGTGGATGTCCTGGCTGGCTGTCCCTTGGGGACGGAGGGACAAATACTTCTTCATTTGTCATCAGTCTCCTGGTTGCCTGCCCTCAAACCAAGGCAGGCTGCTCCCCAGAGCCAACTTCAGTGCATTTGTGTGAAATGTGAGGCACAGTGTTAGTTGGACGCCTGTTGTGCAAGATTCATGTGTTCCAGCATGCTCTGGGTTGCTGCAGAAAGCAGCAATAATGGAACAGGCCAAGTGGAAAGGGTTAAATTGAGGAAAAATTAGGCTGACACTTTTCATCTGCACTTCTCAGCTATTGTAACAGCGGCTGGGGCTCTCTATGGCTTGGCTTAAAAAACGATATTTAATGTCTAACACTTGATGACAGATGGTTCACCAATACTGCTAGGCCCATTGTCTCACTTAATAGCTCTTTGTTCTAGCTGAAAGAAGGTAGTATTTCTTGTAGGAGTTGCTAGGAGGATCGTGTACAACGTGCCTGCTGACAGCCATCCCAGTGCTGGAGTCTGCTCTGTAGCTCACTGGAGTGGAATCGTCTCCATTACCCCCGGAGGAGGGACTCACAAAGGAGTCATTACCGTCATGATGCCTAATTTGTGGGTGCTTTGCTGTCTAGTAGGATTCACAACACTGAATTAGGCAATTGCATTCTCTGTGCAGTGTGTGGAAAAAGCAAAACACATGATCTGATTGGCTTCAAAGGGTGAGGAGAAGTTTAGGGCCTCTGCTGCTCTGAGGAGGGGAGGCACCCATTTTAGGGATGTCACGCCATGGTCCCTGCTGAGAAGAGTTAACCCACCCACTCACCAGCTGCCTGGAGACTTGCAGAGCTGAAACCAATAGCTGTAACCCAGCATGCCAGCTTCCCAGAAGAGCGTGCTGAGCAGCAGATTAAGGTGTACCAGGGAGGTCCCTTCCCTGTTCCCTGTGTCCCTTCCTCCTCGCAAGGTGTGCTGTGCTGTATAATGCATGTCGCCTGCTGGGGAGCAATGTGAGGAGCCTGGGTCTCGTAGCGAGGTTATGGAGTCATTTGCTCCTTGTTTCTGTCCCTATTTCCACCTTTTAACGAGGCAGGTCAATTTCATCTTCATGGGAGCCTTGGGACAAATCCCAGCTTCCAGCCAGGCAGAGGAAGAATCTGAACCTGGGTTTATTGTTTCTGATGTGAATGCACTGCACCATGAGGCTGCTGCTTACAGGAAGAGGGCATGTTACCTGTATGTATGCACGTATACCAGGAGTAATTCCTCCTCCTCCAGTCTGTGCCTGGCTGGAGATAGCCCATAAGTTCATAACTTACCAGATCCTGACCCAGCATTCAGGGTGCCTTCTGAATGCCATAGGGAGAGGACGTTTGACAGCAAGGTGTTTCTTGCGACCAGAACCAGTTGTGTGTTTATCAGTGACAGTGCTATATAAGGTTCCTCAGAAGCAGCGTGGGGATGTTCAAGGTTGGCTGAGCACTAAGAAAGCTGGTACAATACCAGTGGTGACTGTAAGTGTGCAAAGGGACACCCGAGTGCTGTCATCCCCTCGAGAAATGGAGCACAATGGCTCTACTTGGTACTTTCTAAAGGTTTATTTTGGATTTGTTTGCTGTATTGACATTTCTTATTGTAGTGAGAGGGAAACTTCTGGGACTAAAATCTGAACTAAGGTCTGTTCTCATCGTAAGTGGGACACCCGTGACATTCAAAAGGTATTTTCAGACTCCAAAGCTGGAACAAACCCAAGCCCATGGTCTAGTCATTTTCATTGCTCCTGGAGTGATGGACAAGCCAGGTATTCTCAAACTGAATTTGCCTAGAGACCTTTGTAGACACAGCATCAGTAGCCTTCTTCCCCAAGTGATGCTGCACACGAGCTTTGCACACCACACTGAAAGCACTCAGTGATCTGTGTTTACCCACTTGCAAAGCCCTGTGAAGTCTGAGTGGCTTCGTGGCGCCAAACCCACAAATACTTGTCATGACCCATGGGGCAGTCACTGCCCTGGTGTATTCGCCACAGGGGGGAAAGTGCTGTTGGAGGCTGAAAGGTGGAAAAGGTGGAAAAGTCCTCACCTTGCTTCAGGAGGACATTTCCAAGCAGTATCATAATGTTAGTTACATGAAGGGTCTATGAGCAGAGCTCTGTAGACTCATTTAATGTCCAGATCATCTCTTAATAATAGTAATAGTAGTAGTAATAATAACATTAATAATAAATTTGTTTAGTGGACAGCTGCGTGGATTGGGGATGGTGTGGAGGTGGGGAGAGGAAAGGTTTCCTCTTGTGTGTGCAAAGGAAGAGTGGCTCTGTGGCTATGTCAGGGAATGCTGATACGGAAAATTGAACTGAGGAAGGGATTTAATGTCTTATAGAGACAGAAGTGTGATTAATGCTTGAGGTGTCTCCATGGGAACTGCAGATCGAGTGACTGCAAGCCATGCCTTGTACATGTACCAAAGGTTACCCCCAGCTATTCATGGGGATGGGATTGCAGCTTGCTGTAATCAGCACTGGTGCCACGGAGCACCTTGGTGAAGGATTGATCCTTGACCTTCATAAACCTGTAGGTTTCGTGTAATGTGATTTAGCAGCCACACGTAAGAGCGAGGAGCAAGCATCAAACAGCCAATGGCTTTAGAACCTCCATAATAAAGTGTTCCCGGGCTGTTGTGCTCTGGTGCATGTGGGCAGGCAGCTACAGGCTTTCAGGTTGGCTTGGCCTCTCTCTTCATTTTCACTACTTCAGACTGGGGCTTTTTTTGGGCTACAGTATAGTCCAATGCTGAAACCAACCCATGCTGCAAAGCTTTATTTGTTTTGCTTCATAGCACCTTTACACAGTGTGAAGGGATGAGCTTCCTTCAGACAGAAGTGCAGTGTCTCCACATAACAAGCAATTAAACCTTAAATCAGGGCACGTATGTCTGGGCAGCCCAGAGAAGGGTGTTTAGCCAACCATGAGGCCATGTCTACATTTGTGCTTCAGCACACCCCGTTTTAGTGTGTTTCCACCATAACCAGAGCTCAGCAAGTAACACCACTTAGTGCAGGCAGCTGTCCGGTCACAGCAGTGCTTTATTCCCCTGCACACCGGTGTTAATGAACCTGAGGTGGGTGGGCAGTGTCACGGTGCCAGTGTGCCACACAGGTGGCTTTAATAGTGCTTTCTGGCCTCCCTCTGGGAGACAGCTGCTCCCCAGCACTGGATGTTTTGTCTCCTGCGTACTGCAGGGTACTTGAGAAAAGATTCTGAAATCTCGTCTCACAGCCATCGACCAACAGCCCCCAGATGGCTCAATGGCCAGGGGTGTTCCAAGATGGATCCCCCAGGGATAAAACCTATCTTACTTGGCCACGTGGACATGTCCTTGCAGGTACACTGCGTGGTGCAGGTCGCACATCACATCCCCAAATCCTCTGCAGAGATGCAGCACCTGCCCCAAAGCAGGGGAGAGAAGGGGTCTTGGGAGCCTGTGTGTCACAAGGGAGAGCTGGGAGGGCAGCAGGAGAAATGGGGGGGGGAATCAGGCAACAACTTTCAGTGCCACCCTTACTTAGTGTCCCACTGTGGAAAACGACCCCTAATTGTTATGTTTTTTCCCCTCTTTGAAGAGTCTTGGATGATCTTCACCAGCCCTTTAACTCTCAAACTGGCCCATGTCAGAGGATGTGCTCTGTGTCCAGGCAGCTCAGGGCAGGATGCTGCTGAATGGCCTTTGGGGCAGAAACCTCTTCTTACTGGAGACCTCCTCCTCCTTTCTAGGTCAGAGACTTTTGAAGCCTATTCCCACATCTTCATTTTTTCCTGAGCATCTTCTGTGCAGTGATTGGAGTGATGTATGTGCTCCACCGTATTTACCCTTACTTGCAGATTAAAAAACAAAAAAACAAAAAACAAAAAACTGACCATATTCCCTCCTTGTATTCATCACTTGATTTACATTTCATTTATTTCTATAGCCCAGAACAGACATTAGTAACTCATAAGGGTAATAATAGGAGTTTCTACTAATAGAACTCCTTCCATCTGTGGAGTTCAAATTATGGACAAGCACCATTAGTCCCATTTAGAGATGGATTTAGCTGGTGCAACTTGTCCAAATGCAGACATGGCTGCAAGAATCAGGAAGGAAATGCAAAGGCTCCTGATTTCAACCCCGGCCTCAGCTCAGCTGATCTTGTACAGCCATTTCGGAGGGCGGGGGGCAGGGGACATGCACCATCGTTCAAAAGACAAGATGTGATGGATGCTCAGGAAGAAAATGAAGCTCATCTCTGGAGCCTGCTGAATTCCACAAGGTTGTCCCAAAGCAGCAAAAGGAGCAATGTCCCAAGCTTTGGCCTTGATACTTATCAGCATGAAAAAAGCATGAGCGTGAAATCAAACAACAGGCTTCAAATGGGAGCTACAATGACTCTAATTTGTATGTACCATTATTTGATCTTCTAACCTACTAGGTTTAAGGTAACCACAGCGGAATATCAAGCAGACATTAAATGAAACAGTGTCATTAATTCAATCCAATGAGATATGTTTTATATAACAAAGGGATTTGTTCTGATACTCAAACAATGTATATAAATGAAAGAGTTGAAATAGATTCATTTTGTTCTCAAAGCAAACACATTAAGGAAAGCCATCAAGAAGTAAAGAACATGACTTTTTTTTTAAACTGTGCTTTATTTAGGGCTAAGCTGGAAAGCGTCATTCAATAATTACAGAAGATTACAAGGAGTTTTAGGGAATTGAGAGTGAAAGAGCAGTTGTATGGAACTGCAGCTGCATTACACATCTGTACTTCCTAGCTGTGGGCTCAGTCTGGCTGTCCTTACTCGAGTAAAATACCCGCATATCCCCATGGGAGTTTTGCCAGAGTAAGGACAGGAAGACAGGCCCACTAGGGAATTAAAAAAAAAAAATAAAATAAAAAAAAAGAAAAAAAAAAAAGAAAGGAAGAAAGAAGTTTGAGATCAAGATAAAAAAAAACTAAGAAAAACAAGCAAGAACATTAAAACAGAGTAAAACCGAATAAAGAATCAGAAACAATTATCACACTGCTCAGTCGAGCAAACAAGTGTGAGAATGATGTAAATCAAGTTTTAAGACTGTGAAAATAAATTATAATAAATATGATCTACTTTAAAATATATGTGTTCTTAAATAATTCATTGTTTTTTCTGAGTCAGATTTTTTAAAGCAATGTCTTATTTTTAACTGCTCTAAAGTCATTTACCAAAGATAAATATCGTGCTTTCATTAAATAGTTTTCCTTGTTTTCTCTATCATTACAATTAAAAGTCCTACAAAATATGCAAATTTATTTACAGAAAAACAGAGCCAGCATCTTTTTTTTTTTTTTTAAACATCCCCCTGTTTCTCAAAATTCCTTGTAAACAGTTGCAGAAATTCTTCAAAGAGATTGTTTTCTTTATCTTATGGTTTATTTTTTTATTTTATTTTTTTATTTTTTTTATTTTTTTATTTTTTTTTTATTTTTTTATTTTTTTATTTTTTAAGATTAAGGTTCTAGGCTAACCCCTTGCCCTGAAGGTTTCTAGAGCAAATATGGAAGCTACTGAAGCATAGGATGATGGGAATTTTGCGGACAGCAGATCATGAAGACATGAAGCGTTTAGCTGTGTTTTGTTGTTCAAGTTAGACCTAACGTCTGATAAAAAGACAGCTGTTTGTTTCCCATTTGCATTGTCTACAGAATCGAGTTTTGTTTTGTTTATTTTTTTTTTAATAGCTGAATGCTTGCAGTTAAAAAAGCTGCCAAAATAGCCATTTCTCTCCTTTTTCTCCTCGATAAATAACAGCATCCAACAGCAATTGGCAGAGTAGGAATTTATGCTCAATCTAAACTCTACAAAATTACAGTTCTACAACATCTTTGTTTTTAGCATTAACGCTAACTTCTATGTAGTATTATTTTTTTTTTGCTTTTTTATTTTTTATGTTGTCTAATTTTTTCTATTATATAGGTATTTTAAACTTTCTTTCTTTAAATTCTGTACAACTATTAGGATTTTAAATGGGGAGAGTTAGAAGCATTTACAAACCTTTTTTGTTTTCCATTTTAATATCAACCATCTTTCCTTTCTCTTCTCTATGCCTTTTAATGTATTTATTTATGTATTTATTTATTATTTTTTTTGCTTTTCATAGATATCCATCTCACCTGCCTTTAACAGCGCGATCCTTACGTATTATACAGAAAACCATATGAAAGCTTCATAGACTCTAATTAATGTATAACCAAAGAACCTCCCAAAGTATCAAAGAACTATTATCTTGCCGTTTTAAAAGCTTTTAAGCATTATTTTTTTTTTTAATTTTTATATATTTCATATAATCGCTCTCAAAAACTGTTTTAGGAACAGCTCAGAGAAAAGGAAAGAACTTCCATATTTTACATACAGCTACAAGTCTGCGGTAAAAAGTTTTGTCCTTTGGTCCCTATATAGCTAAGGAATGACAGATAAAGATGCTCAGTGACTGTTACCATGGGTCACACATGGTAACCGCATCCTTGGTGGCAAACAGGCACTCCTTTGTCAGTATCCAGGTTTGCATCTCCTGTTTGAAGAAAAGCCGCTGTGGTGATATCAGTGTCTCTTCAGAAATCCTGGTTGATCTTGTTCCTGTTCTGATTTTACTTATGTGTTTGTTTGTTTTCAAGCGCATGTCCTTCGAAGTCAGCAGATGTGATACTTTTCTTGAAGAAATGTTACAGTCTAAACAATCAAAGAGAGAATAAGTCTGAAGTCTTCAGCTTGATTGATATTTGCTGATATGTCAAAGGTGTAATCCAACAGTTCCCGTTTTTTTAATATATATATACTTTTTTTTTTTTTTTTTTCTAAATGTGGCCCATTCAGCTGCTGCCCTAAAAAATGAAGAAGATCATTGCAAATTAAATCAAAAAGGGGAGGTGGAAGTAGGGAAAGAGGGGGATATTTGGGACAGGGGAGAGACCTAAAAAATGAAAACAAAATTAAAAACAAGCCTGTTCATTTGGGCCCAATCCTGCTCCTGTTGAAAGTAATGGGTGTTTTCTTCTCCCTTCAATTGGTACAGGATGGGGCTTCTGCTTTGGTGGTTTGCTTTTGGACGTATTGGCTCTGATTCTGCTCCCACTCACGTCAACAGAAAGATTCCCCTTGACTTCAGTGAGAACCGGATCAAACCCAAAGTGAGCAAGGTAGTCACGATCATGATAGAGAAAAATACAATTGTTCCTAATAGTAATAATAATCATAAATCAAAATAATAGTAAGGCATGTCTATGTAAATCCATATCACTATGTATGTACAGATAGCTGCATTTTAATTATTTTTAAGTGCCACTTTACAATGCCAGATCACAATTTTGCTTGGCGGGCTTTTGTAGCGTGAAAGGCATTGAGAAAGAATTGGCCTACATTTTAATGGGGTGCCATC